>NW_008236769.1:9714324-9801699 GCF_000691975.1 Corvus brachyrhynchos | reverse complement strand
GGCTGCGAGGCACAGGCTCAGCCAGGGATCGCGGCGTCGGGCTGATCCACTCCCGGATCGCAGGCGAGAGCGGCAGGAAGCCCAACTTTCAGCTAGTGTGCAGCTCAGGAAGGATCAGACCTGGAGATGAGTTACTGGTAGTTTGATCCCTGCGCTGTGCTCAGCCACATCCTGAGCACAGCGGCTGCATCCAGCGTTCCCGAAACCTGTTTAAGATCTGCTGTCTGTTCCCCTTGGCAGGCTTCCCCCCGTCCATCTGAGGGATTTCTTGCCCTTTCCCCCTACCACGCTTGCTATGGTTGCCTTCTGGGCATTCACACTACCACCCCATTGCCGCTGGCCGGCAATGAGGGGTGTTTCTTTGTTAGAGACTCTGCTTTGACTGCTTGGACTCACCAGCTGATTGAGCAAGTGTCCACATTAGGGCAATGCTGGCACACTCTGTGGAAAACTAAAGTCTCTACCATTTTGCAGTCACACTGATAACACGATAGCGTGGTGGTCAGAAAGGTTCTTTCTGTTACCACATTCTGGCAAAAGCTGAAAAGACAGACATGAAAGAGAGCAGAAATTCCCCCTCTGCAGCTGTCAGAAATGTGGATCACGTGGCTAATTTCCAAAGATGCCATGAATCTTTGTCTTTAATTTGGGAAGAAAAAAAAAAAAAGAGAGAAGACAGAGTAAGTTTTGGTGAATCAAAACACTGGTACAGAAAAAAGCTGCCATGTCTAATTACTGTCACATTTCACAGCTGATCGCCAGAACTGACATGAAGAAAAAGGAGAAGAAAAGGTAGCTTTCCTAGTATTCAAAATTACTATTAATATCCTAAGGAAATGCTGTATATATTGTAGCCTTGTCACGCAAGTGTGACCACTGTGTGAATAACTGTACATAAAACTGCTTGAAAGAGCCTGAAGGCAATGTAGGTTTTGTTGGGCTTTTTTCCCCCAAGGGTAGTTAAAGTTTTGGATCATGCCCTAATTGAAAAGCTTGCTATGGTAAGTGATATGTCTTAAGGAAAGAGCAAAGCAACAAGACATGAGATGTGTTATTTGGAAGCAAACCAGTACTGTACTATTCCTCAGGATGGAAAGAAAATGAATGTTTTCTTTGATCAGAAAGCTGTCATTTCCAAAGTTAAAGCAGCACAGATACATTTGACAGAGCTTATGCTTGACGAACAAAAATCCAATATATATTTGTGCAAGCATTTGAGGGAAAAGAAATCTATAAAAGCATAATACCAGTTTTCTCAGAGTTCAATTGTTGCACTTCTATCACCAGGGACCTGACACTGTTTGGGAAGGGTTGGGAAGAAATGAGCCCTCATGGAAGAACCTGGCTGTATCCTTACAGAGCAAAGGTTCTGCAATTTCCCGCTCTCTCACAGCAGCAATTCTTACAGTTCCTACTAGGCAGAACCCATATATGACCTACCTTTCATTTCACAGTATCACAAGGTTATGGAGCTTTTATGTTATCCATCTGGGATCAGAGGCTGCCTGTGTAGTGGTGTCAGGAGGGGCAGATGCTATTTTCTATCATCACAGAAACAATCTAGATGTGCTGTTCCCTTACTGTGATAGCTACCTGGGAAGCTGCTTCCTCTTGGATCCAGACAGAGGACAACTTCTGTCTCTTTCTTTCTCTCTCTCTTCTACAATTTCTCTCATACAACCTTTTCAAATGAAGAATGAATTGTTTCTAAATACTGATGCAGAAAGAATACATTGAAATAAGACAAGAAAATAAAAAGTGGCAAAAAGATGGGAGAAAAATTATCCTGATTTTTCACATGTGCAGTGCGTTGTATGGTCCCCTGCAACAATATTCTGGTCAAAGAACCCAGTAGGGATGACATTGTTGGATTTCTCCTTTTGCTTTTGGAGCTTTGTTAGTGTGACAAGGTAAACATGCACATAACTTCCCGGGGGGTGCGAGTCCTCTGCTGACCCTTTCCCATTTACAGGCAGCAACCCCATAACACTTCACACCAGACACCTTTCAGTCTTACCTTCAGTTTATGAGGCTGGAAGCCTGTGTGAAACCAGAAGGCTCAGACTTGCTGTGGTGGGCTTGCAAAGGTGGGCAGTGCCTCCTTAGCCCCTGAAAACACATGTACTCCTGTTACTTTTTCATAGATAAGCAGACAGATGCTTCTATCATTGCAAATGCTCACAGCAGCCATACTCTAACACACATATTTTCACAACCAAGTTCTTACAGTGTTTATCAAGGATGATGTCTAGGTGGAAACTGGGGACTGTGGAGACTGCTGCAATACAGTTAAGAAAAGTAAAACTAAAGATGTTCTTGCCAATAATTATCCTGTCATAAACATAGACTGTTTAGTTAACACAGATTAGGTAAGTACTTGAGACTTTTACTCTAGTAGCTGCATCATTCAAAAACGTACACACTGATCTGTTCTAAATATTGACCACAACTTACTGGATTTAATGGTGAATGGACTGTATTTATTGGAAAAGAATAGGGTAAGATCCAAATTCATTTTTTAGTTTCACTCCAGGAGAGATGTGTCATGCAAATTTCAATGTAGATCACAACTGCCCATAGTTCAGCTCTAATCAATGTATTCTGCAATGGCTAGGAACACATTTAATTTGGTTCTAATTTTAAGAAAGCACTATGAAAGAAGGAAACCTCAAACGAATTATATCAATTAATTTGCAAGTACAGAGAAAAGCAACCCTTTTTCCCAGATTCTCTTATGACAGGTGATGAGAGGGAAATTAAATTATATTAACCAACATGGGGGAAATGGAATGACTCATGGAACAGATGTTACAAAAAAAGCTTTTCACTTCTGGGGCACTTGCTAAAATGTGACCCATTTCAAAAGTGAGTAAGACTGGTTAATACCCATGAGATTTTTCAGTATGTCCTGTAAATATATCTGGTACTCATAGTTCCTGACAAGCATAGAGAAATATCTTCTCACAGAGAAATATCTTCTCACTACCACAGTGGCTGCAGGTGTGTTGTTGTCACATTACATTTAGCTAATGAAGCTTTAGTGAAGTCAGAGTCTGTCAAGTCTCAAGAGCAACTTTTTAAAATTATTATTCTTTTGCTCTTTTTCATTCCCTCTTTCTTTTCAGAGGCCTATTTTACTAGGATTTGAACTATAGTGTCTTTGAACAAGCAGGGCTACTACACTAATACAGATTTTATTCTTTCTGGAAAAATAAGACAAATAAGCAAGCAGATAGTAGTATTATGTACAAGTGACATCCTGTTAGTCTCTAAAGAAAAGATGTGAATCCTGACTCATCAGTACAATACAATTCTGAAAGACTGTTCCTGTTGCAGAA
Source organism: Corvus brachyrhynchos (assembly GCF_000691975.1). NCBI lineage: Eukaryota > Metazoa > Chordata > Aves > Passeriformes > Corvidae > Corvus > Corvus brachyrhynchos. Next base: position 9,798,361 of record NW_008236769.1, on the reverse strand, counting down.
TTCCAGTAGGCACATTTACCACCTGTGGAATAACTTTGTCCTAAAGATCTTCCTAAAATGGAAAGAAGGAAAACTCCACGTGTGTAAAGCCCACATATTCCTTCACTAGGCCTCTACTTTTCAGGGGAAAAATTTGGAGCAGAAATATGAAGCTCAACCATGCCACAGTTCTGCAGACTGAAATTGCTTCAAAATTGCCAAAGTACTGTAATGAGGAATCTCAAAGTTCAACAGATTGTATCAAAAGTCTACACTTGCAAAAATCTTTAGAGTCATATTTCTCTTTATGCAAACTAGACATATTCCTACAGTCTGCAAAAACTGATCTCAAAATTATTCCAGAAGACAATATTTTATTTTGGAAGATGGAGGGCAACAGAGCTGGTGAAGGGTCTGGAACACAAATCTTATAAGCAGTGGCTGAGGGAGCTGGGGTTGTTTAGCCTGGGGAAATGAGACACATGGAGAACCTTATCACTTTCTACAAGTACCTGAAAAGAAGTTGTAGGGCATCAATCTTTTCTCCCAGCTAACAAGTAACAGGATGAGAGGAAACAGCCTCAAGTTCATTTAGATTGTACAGTAGGAATAATTTCTTCACAAAAAGAGTTGTCAAGCTTTGAAATGGGCTTCCCAGGCATGTGGTTGACACATCATCCCTGGAGGTATTTAAAAGACCTCTAAATATCTTTTAAATGTAGATGTGACATGGAGGGACGTGGTATAGTGGGGATTTGGCAGTCCTGGGTTAACAGCTGGACTCGATGATCTTTAGGGTCATTTCCAACCTAAGTGATTCTATGATTCTATTCTTGATATTCTTAATGGAAATGGAAGTGCACAAATACTGGAAGATGACAGGAAAAAAAACATTCACAGAAACTCAAGCTAGTTTCAGTTGACATACAACTCTAAAAATAGTTATGTATGGATGTGTGTCAACACTTCCTCTTTCTCACACTATTTCATTTTGTCTTCTTCCTCTTCTTCAACATGAAGCAGCAGGTAGAAACAGAATTCTAGATTGCAAAATTTGGCTTTGGAATCAAGCTGTCTGGCTTGTTTGTTTAAGTTTTTTTTTCCTAGAGTACAATGCAAAAGTGTGAAGGCAAAAATATGCTATTCTTTTTTTTTACTGAGCAGCAAAATATATTGATTTCAGTGAAGTTTGTGTCAGGAAGTAAGCAAACACTAACTAGCTTTTACACCATGAAGCTTTACAACTATGATGCAAGTCTGAAATATTAGTAGAGGAGCACTGTTGCCTCAAGCAAGTGGCACAGGTACTTGAATCTCTGTTTTTCATAACTCAGGTACAAGTTCTTCAAAATATCCAAACTATGTCAGTTCTTTCCCCAGACTGGTTCTACAATAGAGTTACTTCTGATTTAATTAAATATTCAGGACTTGGTCTATAACCAGAATTTTATATTTTATGAAGGTACAATTCTTCTGTAGTCTGCAGAAAAATAAGATGGTGAGTGGAATCCTACTGAACATGGGAGCGCATATAGCCTCCTTCCATTTTCATCTGTTTTGTCTCTTTTTAAGGATTTGGTTTATCAGTAAATTTTTAACTTGACAGGAATAAAGATTAAAGTGTATTTTTTTGCTATTTTTCAGTGCCTCACAAACACAGTAGGTCTTACTAGAAATGCTGTACTACACCAGATTGTTATAAAACTTATCAAAGCTTCAGGCATGGGGATGAAATTCTCAGGAGCCTTTTACTGGCATTTTCAACAAATGTGACAATGTTTAGCACTTCCAGGGGCCAGTAAACATTAAATGGCATTTTTCAGAAACTGCTGAGGCAATTTATTTAGTGTTGCAGTGAAGTTCCAGGAGCCAACACATGAAAAACCAGCATGTGTTCTTTTGCTGTACTATTGAAATTCTCCTTTTCCTGCTTTACTTGTTCAAAATCTCCCCCACATCTTACAAAGATGGTTTGATTTTGTTTTCCCTGAGTCAGTGCAAATCCAAGATAAGTCTCTTAAAGCCACTGGGAAAACCAACGCAGTGGAAATGAAAGCAATCAAACATAAGACTGTAGAAACAGTATGAAGCCTCTATGATGAGGCCATTTTGATTATAGTTATTTATTACAGAGACCACTCTCAGCAAGCACATCAAGAAAAAATTAACCCCACCTTGTGCAGTGGAAGGGCTAATTTTCCAGGAATCAGTGCTGAGCTGCTCAGGGACAGGTGCACAAAGCCCTTGGGATGGAGGAAGGAGCGGAGGAAGGAGCACAAGCACACAGACGAGAGCTCTATCCTAAGCTCAGGAGCAGTTTAAGCAGATGCTGAATCAAAAGAGCAGAGAAAGCTGGGCTGGACAAGTCACCTCGGTTTGAACTCACACATGGCCAGAGTGGCTGCAGCAGGACAATTTTCCCTGGCATTATGGCACTGTGCCTCTGGGCCCTGAAAATCCCCTCTGACAGGGTGGGCATAACTTATCTTCTCATGGACGTGCAGCAGAGCAGTGCCTGTAATTCAGGCTAACAGCTCTGTGTTGTACAGACTTCACCCAGCCCCAGCCCTTTAACCTTCACACATTAATCTTTCTGCAGCAGAATCTTGCTTGAGTACCTTAGTTTGCCTTTCCTCAGCCCCTCACTGCAGAGATGTTTCTTCACACCCTCACTAACAGGTACAGCCTCTATTGGTGAGGGTAATCAACTGGCACCATCTGCCTTGAGGAATAAATAGCCAGGATATTCTCTACAGCAATATCTAGGCACTGTCCTCCCATCACACCCATCCTTTTACCCTGCCTACCCACACATCCACCCGCCCCCACATCCATCCGCAGGAACATGTTTTTGCAGAAAATACTCTGGCTCAGAGGCAACTCCACTCTAAGAAATGGAATTGGCAGGTAATAAATAGGCCTGCACTATGCTGCTTTCATAGAAACACTCAGGGACTAAGGCTTTTAAATGTGAACACAAGTTACTACGAGTGCACAGCTATCTTGGAGCCTCTATTATCATGCACCTTTCGCTGTGTGTTTCACTGAGTGTATTAAAAAAACCAAGACCAAAAGTCTCCTCTTTCAGTAGGGTAAGGAAAGAAAATCAAGAAACTGCCCGGACAAAATTAACACTGTATAATGCAAACTCTGTGCACTGGCATAGCAGGGGTTGCCACAGCAAATGAGTTGCTTAGGAACAATAATAACACGTAGCCCCCAATCATCCCCTCCAAATATGCAGGAAGACAGGCCCAATCTCCCTCCAGAAGCACAGAAGTAAAATATTTATGCCCCTCCTTGAGTCTCACTCTTATCCTTAGCTGGGATGGGCTTTCATCTGGAGAAAACGGGACAAGTTTTTCCCCAGTCCTGCAGGGAGCCCCTCCACAAATAAATGCTGTCAAAGTCAGTAAGATCTTCAGAAATTCATAGGAATGGGGAACCAAAGCACAAGTGGAAATAGTGGCTTTCTAAAGCCGCTGCTCCTACACCTCCTACAGCTGCCTTTGCCCATCTGTGGGGCAGACTGCAGGAAGGGTTCTCTTGCCCCAAACAATAAGATGGAGTAACCTTGCCCTGACCAGTATCTGTGGCGGCAGAGGCTGAGTGACCCTTGGGCTGGACTTCTGCTTGTTTGCCACGCAGGGGTTTTTGCATGCTGCTTCCTCAAACCTTGGTCCCATGCAGGAAGATGGGAATGAAGGTCTTTCTCAGGCAGGGAGAGAAGAAATGCCACGAGCTCCTTCTCACACAAGGGCTCTGGGAGATTACCTGCAGCTGAAGCTCTGTTGCACCTCACCACTCACACCTCCTCAGAAGTACCCCAACTCTTACCTTGTGAGCCCAGTGCAAATCAATTATTCTCAAAACATTTTTCCCTCCTTATGCCGATGAGGTCCCTCGAGTTTTGTAACCTCTGCAATTTCTTTGGAAATGTGTTACAAATTAATAATTTATTCTGAATTCTGATTTTTTTTTTTCTGTAATTCAGATAATTTTTGTGCCTCTTAAGGGCATTTAGAATTTTGTCTCTTTCACGGATAATTGTTTTCATTAACATAGCAGTAGTCTTGGAAACAGCTAAGCAGAGCTTTGTAGTCATCATCCAGCTTCATGCTATGAGTTAAGCAAGTAAAAATATGCTGTTCTCATATGTGTAGTCATACACAGAGCTGTTCTGGGAAATTAGTGTGTAGAGCTACAGTGAACTCTCCTTGCCACTCCAATACACACTCAGCTTCTTGTATTTTTGACACAGCAGTTTCAAAAAAAGGTAAAAAATAATCTGAGAAATGCCTTTAATCCCCACAAAAAATGTTCAAGGATTTGGAAGAGCTCACTTACTAGTTGAGCTAATTAAGTTGAAAGCCTAAGATAGAAAAATTTGGATTTAATTCCTAGATCTGCCTGAGTAATCCAGGGTAAAAATTCTGCCTTTTTCTAATATATCTGATCCTTATGTGTTTGATATGCTAATTATGAATAGATTTTATATTTGTTTAGTACAGCAACCTGTCCTTGCATTTTTCCATGGAATTTTTTCTCAACACTATTTAATAACCCTTGTATTTCAGCATTATGTGTTTTCTCTCTGAAACTGCATCCTCATTTTTATCACATTCTTTACTGTGAAGAACCTAAAGAAGCTAAAAAGAACCCCACAATTTTTTTTTTGTGAAACTTGCAGATGCTGGGCTTTAGTTTCTCTCACGAATGGACCCAAGGTTGGGATTAAAACCAGTGAACCCCCAAAGTCATTGACAGAGTAAGTATACATGAAACTGAATTTCATGAGAAGTCAGTGGACTTGAGATATGTCAGTAAAACACATAGGTCTGATATCTTTTTAAGGTAGAATTCCTCAAACATGCTCATTCAAGTCAGCATTTCTCATTGTTTATGAATGGATATATCTAGTAAAAATGTCCCAGGAACAGCTATTAAGTTCATTTTGTAAAATTCTCTGTGTTCTTTGAGATTATGTATGTGCTATTCCTTTCCAATTATATTGTATAATTGTATGCAAAAGCAAGGTGTCTGCTAACTTTAAATAGGTTTATTCATAGCCTTGAAAGTTGTGTTGTTTTGTTTTTTATTAGCTAATGTTAAAAATCAATAATCAAGGTATATTAAGAGGATTTATAGATCATCAAACCAAGTAAAGGGAACAGCTGTGATAATTTATTTTGACATTCTTTCAGAAATGGGTATGCAATTATCTTGTTTGTACTACAGCATGAATAAAGATTCAAACTTGATGACAAAAAAAAGTCTTATGCAGGGAATCTGTTGCAGGGGACCTACCATATTTGTCCTGGCTCATTTCTCTCACTGCTAGCAAAGGTATGGCTCATATCTGAACTGCATGTGCTCAGAATTAACTTCAGCTTGGGGATGTCTTATACATTTCTCCACCAGATTAAAGAGCCAGTAATCTAAATTCTACTACTCTTAGTGGACAGATTAAGTCCACCAATTTCCAGTACTTAATTTGAGCCCTCTCCAGTTCATCATGTCTTTAATGGGGAAATCACAATCAAGCGCTGCCTTCCAGATGCACTCACAGGTAATACCCACCACACTGATTATAGAGCAAAATTATCTGTTATTCAATGAAGGTTTATATTAAACAACATTTGTTTGCATCTGTGGCTTCTGGCACAGATGGAAAGTAATGTGGAAATTCATGGTGCAGCACTCACTTCCTGAGATCAGAGGGGTCCTTCTTTTCAACATAAGGTAAATTAAATGGCCCTACAGGTATGATTTTACACTGGCTATTTTAAAGCATATACTGCACACTTCTTTTTTATTTAGCTGACTGATCTGGACCACTCTAGGCCATAGACCACTCCTCTTTATTGTTACTTGTCTCCATTTTCTTTTTGAGATGAAGCTTTTGTCAGTGATCTTATGTTATCTCCTAAATCCCTGATCAAAGTATTATATATGGCAGACCAGACCCAATTTCCCATGGTATTCTCTAAGAAACATAATAATATGATAGTATTTCTCAACTTAAAATAGCCTTTTATGTAAATTGACTTGTATAATAACTAGCTCACAAATAAAAACTGACAACCTTATTATGCTGTTGCAGAAAAACCCCAAACAAGAAAACAAAACTTTTATTAAAGTAATGATTGAAATCTGGCCATTTCTACATTCAGATTTTCTGAATTATGTTTCTGAATATAAGTGACATGCAGGATGTTTCTGCAGGGTGTGAGGAGCAATCCTGTAAACTCAAACAAGAGTTTCTGCTCAAAAAACCAGTGTGCACTGTTTTATAAGACCAGCATTTTTCAGATATCTTAGGGGATGATGGAGGCATGTGGAAGCTTCCGAATCGATAAATTTTATTTTCATCCCATCTTGAAACTGGGGCAAACCCAGTTTTCTTTATTTGGATCTGATTAAATTCCTGATGATTTCAGGTAGTGGCAGAACAATATGCAGACCCAAGGGTGGTGTCTCCCCCTCTCTCACAGGCAGGGGATCAGCCTGTAGCCATTCCCTTTTCTTCTCCTTGGGTCAGCTGGCTGTGCAGCCTCCTGGCAGAGCTGAGCCCAGCAGCTCTGCTGAAGCCTCAGGTTCCTGGTTCCCAAAGGCACTCAGGAAGATTAAACTGGAGTGACTAAGCATGTACCTGATTTTTTCAAGCAGGTCTCCACAGAAAAAGACCAACCATCATTTCTGGTTAAACAGATAGTATGTTCCTTTGTTTTAAATAGCAAAAACAAAACAAAACAAAAACAAAAACAAAACTAAACTAAACTAAAAAACAACCTAAACCCTCCATGAAAACAAAATGATGAAAAAATGTTTAAACCCAAAATGTTGAATGTGGTAGAAGAATCTATGTAACTGAGAAAAATAATGTCTAAGTGGTCCAGTTTGAGGGTTTTGCTGTTTTGGTTTAGTTGCTTATTTGTTTTTTTTTTTATTATTATTTTTCTGCAGTTTGATTTATCCTTTTAATTTTTTTTTGCTAGCACTTTCCTATGTCCTTGGATGATACAAGTAACAGAAAAAAAACCCCCAGAAATCAGAATTTTAAATCTTTTTTCCCTCTGAGAATGCATATAGTGGGGTACACTGTGAATAAATTGCAGCATCCCAGCATACAGTTTTTTCATCATTGACTGCCTTTAATTACACTCAATTTATAGCATTAGTGCTGCAAAGCAAGGGGTGTCCTGTTCAGAGTTCTTTTCAGCTGGCTAAGCATTAATGGACGATGATTAACAAAAACCCTTTATGCCTTGCCAGTCCAGACTAAAAGCAAATTGATAAATTGGCCATGGCATGTGCTTGTTGTCCACATATCTGAAAAAAACGAGTAGAATTAATAGTGTTGTTATATAAATGCATGTTGCATTAATTAGTAGACCAATCTAGGCACTCTTTTTTTGCTTTTTTTTTCAGATTAAATTTCAGTTCCAAAACTGCTTCACAACCATTTGGTCAAGATGAATACATTGGTGGTTTGTTTGTTATGAAATTGTATATGAATATCCAAATACCAACTGGTAAGCGCTGTACCCTATCACCAGATGGTTGAGATTTGGGTGGAGGACGGGGAAAGAAACAGTTAGAAGTTAACAAAAAAAGGCCATAATAGGTCAAGATACCGTATTGGCTATAGCATTTCTCATTAACTGAGTTTTGAACCCACTTGGTGCATTCCTTTCATCACAATAGAAACAGAACATTTGAAGTCACCTACCAGAAAGACCTCACATCAGATTACACCTACATTTCTCCTCCCTTTTAAAAAGGAAGCAGAAGCATCTCCAATACCTATCAGTAAAGTTTATAGTGAAATATCTGCCAGCATTAACACAATTTTTTGATGGTAAAAGGCTGCATCCTTTGTAGTTGCTATAGAACTCCCAAGACAAAGATGTAACAAGTTTTTGTACATGGTGAAATAAGATTAATGAGCTCAAATATATAAAATGTCTTTTCTTATGTCATGCTACACAGTTACCAGTTATCAGTGGAATCCATCTATTTATCCAGTATTTTGTAAATAACTCCTGTTTCACTTTAGAGGAACCCAGATTTACCACAAGCTGAAGATTTAACATTTGGGAGTCTCTTATGGAAAAATTGACATATCTTAAGGCTGTGTCAGCATAAAACTGCAGTGAAATGATTGTAGAATGACTCTTAATTAACATGCTCCTTAGTCCAGGGATTTTGTTTCTGTTTGCAAAATACATATTTTGAATTCTGAGGAAACTCTCAAATATATAGGTTATAAAAATAAAAATAATCTTTATTTTTACTCTTAGGTTTTTCATTGTATTTCAGTGAGCATGTAATGGAATAAAATGTCTCTAAGTATTTTAAAGGAGGAGAATATCTAACACTTATTCTTCAGAAAATTCTGCAGGTTTGGCCATTTCAGCAGTCAAGAACCGGTCAGTTTGTTTGTTTTACTTCTCTGAATTTCCTTGGATGTGTTTGGGGTAATGTGAGCACTGCAGTCCTTAGGAAGGATGTAGCCACCTAGGAGCTAGAGGGAAAAGGCATCTCTGTTACTTTCTATCTCTGCAATGGCAAGAGCTGGCTCAGAGCCTCACTGTCCAAACTGCTGTTCCACCACCATACAACAGAAGAGACGTTCGATTTTTAATGTTCCACAGGAGAAAGAAGATGATTTCAAGCAATAGTAGTGAAATAATTCTGACAGCACAGTTAGTAGCTAACATCATAACAATATTAGTCCATTACATCATGACTTTGTATATTCTTTATATACACATTCTGAAGTCGCTGGTTTATTTTTTTCTTGTATCATCTTGCAAGATTTTGTATAATGAACTTCTTAATTATTGTCAATAAATCTTTACACCTTTCTAGTCTTTTTTCCCTCACTGCATTTTTTAAAATTATTTTTAGGTTCCTTGGGTGTTTTAATTATTGTTTTCTTTTGCTTTGTTTAGGTTTTTTCCTGTCCAAATTAATTTCATTTCTAATCTCTTAGCCCTATATTTATAATTTTTTTGGTACTACTGATCTCTAGACTTCAAAAAGATTAATCAGTCTCTGGAGAGCTATATATACATTTCAGTTTTTCCAGATTTGGGTCTGTCTTTCCAGCTAATATTGAAGATGTTTTTACTCATAATACAATGAGATGTGGTTAGTTGCAGTCCCTACAGTATATGCCATTAGGCACATATCGTCAACACTGTAGAAGGAAGACTCTTTATCACTGCCACATGTTTACAATTTACCAGGCAGTTTCCAGCCCACATGAGTATGCTGCTATCCAAGCCAATCTGAATTAATTTAGCAGTAAGATTTCATGAAACGCACTGCCAAGTGCTTTACTGAACTCTAAATATGCCACATCCTCAGTTTTCCCTTCACATATTTATATTAGAATGGCTGGTGAGGGAAATTTTCAGAGACATGCATATTTAAGCATGGAACCCATTAACTTTCGCTTACAGTTTCGCTTTGATTTACAAAGGCATTTAGGGACCCAGTTTCCATTGGTGTCCTGTTGTGACTTGCTGAAAAACATGCTTGCATCAAAAAAAGAAACTACATCTGCAAAGCAAGTTATTCTTCCTAGCCTTTCCCTATCAGTTACTTCTCAGCTATGCTAGAAGAAGAAAATGGACTGTCCACTGGATCCTGGAATCATTTCAACTCATAATAATGTTTCATAACCTCACAGGAAGAAATGCAACCATTCCTGATGTATTTTTTTTTTTCCATCTGCTGTGCAAACAGGTAATCACAAGGGTCCATGTTTGGAAAAAAAAATCTCATCAAAGGTGCTTTTGTCTCTCATCAGTAGTACTAGAAAAGATTGTCGTAACTTCAGTGGTCCCTGCAGGGAAGATGAAGCAAACTGCACACTAATTCCACAGGACTGTGCTTCACAGGTAATTTTGAGCAGCATGGGTTAAAACAGGGTAAAAATAATGAAATAATCCCCTGATAACTGAGTGCATGTAAGGTCAGAATTCTGACAGGGCACAACTACTTGGCTGAGAACTGCTGCTGTTCTTGCAAGAGGAGATTAAAAAGAAGATAGTTTAGCAGGATAGTTTTGCAAGAGCAACTTTTTAAACTACTCTGGCTCTTAAAATTACTATAACTACCTCCATGCAGTGGTTCATTATCAGCATGCAATTAAAGTAATGGACTTCACTTACAATTTCACCAAGTTCCCTTTGAACCACCCTTGCAGCATGAATAAGTTGTGCTTGAAATGAAGGTACAAGTAATCACTTTCTATCTCTTTAACTTCCCAGAGCAGCAGAAAGAGGTTTTGACACAAATGCTAACCAATACCCAGTTTCACAGTGTCTTGGTTAGAAGAGAAGATATTGAGGAGATGATAATGGTGCTTAAAGATTCAGGTGCAGATGTGTGGGTCCTAATGAACACCACATTGAACATGAGCCATCAAAGTGCCCCTGCTGCAAAGGGGGCAAATTTTATCCTGAGCTCCATAAGACAAAATTCCTTCCCCTCTACTCAGCTCTGGTGAGGCCACACCTGAAATTCTGTGTCCTGTTCTGGGCTCCCTACTGCAAGAGAGATGTGGACAGCCCAGAGAGAATCCAACAAAGGGCCACAAAGATGTTAAAGTGACTGGAGCACCTCTCCTTTGAGGAAAGTCTGAGCGACCTGGGACTGTTCAGCCTGAGGAGAAGGTGGCTTAGGGAACTCTATCAATATACATAAGTACCTGAAGGGAGGATGCTGGGAATATTGAGCCCAGTGACAGCAAGACAAGAGGCAATACACAGAAACAAAACACGGGAGATTCCCTCTGAATATCATGAAACTTTTTTTTTTATTGTGACATTGTGAACACTGACATAGGTTGTCCAGGGAGGTTGTGGAGTCCCCATCTTTGGAGACAGTCAAATGCCATCTGGACGTGGTCCTGGGCAACTGGCTCTAGCTGGCCCTATTTGAACAGAGGTCGCTTTCCACCTCAAACATTCTGTGAGTCTGTGAGTCTGTGACTCGGTGACCACTAGAAAGTATCAATACACTAAAGCAAAATTGTTGGCAGGGTTGTGTCTGTTTTGACAAGATTTTCAAGCAAGAAGGTCATCAAGGTTTTCTATCTTTAGCTTTCCCAGGTAGAAAGTCATCCTCTCCTTTCTCTGCTGGGATTGAGGTCTCATATAAGATGGAAGAGAGATATTTAGACTTCTCTTCTGCCTGATTACATTTAATGTTTAATTTCATATATCACTGATCCGACCTGAATGACACTACAGGTGAAATTCTCTTCCTCCACCTTCTCTTAAAAAAAAAATCACAAATAATAACATTTACTTTCAAGACTCATCAAAATGGAGACAAATTTTGAAATCTCAATTTATCCTTGTGAAATGTTTGTTCCTTGGTCATTTATATTCATGACCTATTATTAGAAGCTGTGTGCTCCCCATTTTCAGGAAGTTCCATATCTGTTTGATATGCTAATTGCTGCTGGATTTTATATGTGTTTAGTACAGCAACATTTTATTGCATTTTTCCACGGTTTTGTTCCTCAACACTCTTTAATAATCCTTGTATTTCAGCTCTGAAGCTGTGTCCGCATTGTGATCACATTCTTTACTGTATCCCTCAAACTAAAAAGAACCCCACAATTTTTTGGTGAAACTTTCAAATGCTGGGTTTTAATTCTCACAGGAACGGACCCAAGGTTGGGATTAAAACCAACAAAACTCCAGAAGTAATAGACAGAGTTAGTATTCACAAGAAATCAGTGGACTTGAGATATGTCAGTAAAACACTTTGTTATGATACCTTTTTAAGATAGAATTCCTCAAATGTATCCATTCAAGTCAGCATTATAGATAAAAGCACATCTTAGCGGAAACACGGGGTCAATAGTTTACCTGTGTGCTTCAGCAATGTAAACAAAGCACAGGAAGACACTATTTCCTGCAAAAATAATGCAGATGACCACATCTGAGAGAAACAGAAGAAATAAACAAAAAAAGGGAACAGAGTAGTGATAACTTAGACAAAACACCGCTTGACAATGGTTTTCATACTGATCCTGGAAAGTTTTATACTACATTGCACTGGGCAAGGAGTCTGGCTCATTAGTCCTTTCCAAACCAGTTAAGCTTTCAGCAACAGGAGTTTCCCCTTGGGTCAGACTGGCAGGCAGGTTACTGGGGTTTTGCCGTGCTGTGCAGCATGAAAAGTGCCTACTCACTGAGGTGGTTCTGGTTATCTTCACCTGACAAGTTTCCTGTTGTTGCAGCTGTCTGAGCACTGGTGATGTCCTTGAAGTCTGTGCCTCTCCTCCCATGCTACGCTGTGGTTTTGTGGCTCTGACCCTTTCAGGGTCAACTCACTGCTAGGATTAGAAAGAATTTTCTGTCTGTAACATGTTTAAGGGTACAGGTGTAGAAACTGTGTGTTTGTGGAGCCTCCTGGACATCCACTTCATGCACGTGATGGGCAGTGAGAGCAGGGGTGCACTCATGGCACACCACATAGACCTGAACCGAACAGCATTCACTCAACTCAGTGCTGATGGTCTGATCTAAATTACTCATGAATCCTTGACCTTTTTCCCAACTAGTGGTCACTGTTATTTAGATATTTCATGGTCTCCAGGAAAATTGTTTTTGAAGTTCTCCTAGATATATATGTAATCCTCACAAATATGGAGTCTCCTGTGTAATTCTTTGTACATTTCTTCCTTGTTATCATCCACCCAGGAAAATGTTACCTCCACTGAAAATTTGTAATTTTTTATAGTTCAAGTCTTTACTACTTTTATTTCTCTCTATAAATCTATTACTCTTGCTGTAATAATAAACACAACCTTCTGTGTCTGACCATCTTTTGGCACCATTGGTTTCTAGTAGCTGGGTACAAATGGAAAATTTTAAAGCAGCTAAAAGACATTGGCAAGAATCATACATACTTTAAAACAAGAATAGCAGTCTTTAAAAAACAATTGTTTGCAAAGGGGCATAAGCACAGAGAAAATAAATATCAACAGCTAAAATGTTCCTGCTTCTCTAACTTGACATTTTCCCCCTCAAAACTGTTACCAATTTTCTATTCCTTACACTAGATTTTAATACTTTGTTCTATTCCTATTTATTGATATTAGAAGTTCCTGGGTTTTTCTTGATAACACCCAAGGTGGTTGGATATAAATCCATAGCACCTGGAGAGCCTGGTGCTGTGCCTAAGCCTGTAAGGCAGCCCAGCTGTTCTCCGAGCCATGCAGGGAAGTATGGCTGTGCTGGCTGACCTACAACATATGACAGGATGACCTTCTGCCAATCTTTCCCCACTGGAGACAGTAATTTAGACTATCTCTCCTCACTCTCTTTAATAGAACTAGTAAGATCTTAACTATGGCCAAGACTTCTCTTTTATTTTTAGTTGAAACTAAATTTATTAGATGGGAAATTAGAGACAAGTAGCATGAGAGCATTTCCTTAGGAAAACATGTAAAATGTTCAGAAAAAAAAATCAGGTAAAATTCCAGGGGTAGGGAATATGCATTGTTTTGAATATGCTAAAAAAAAATCTTTGTATTTTCTGGGTTTGTTCTTCCATTCCCTGGTCTGGAGAAGGAAACTGAACTTTGTCAGAGCCAGGAAATGTGTGGGTAGAGAGGATGAAAGAAGTAATAAGTAACGATCCCTATGTGAATATCTCCCAAGTATGACCATCCTAACTGCTTTTGAAAAGTGCTTTTTTCCATGCCTAGTGACTTTGCCTTTAAACAGGAATCAAACCTTTTTTGGCAGGGTGCTGGCCCTGCCTCCTGCCCACAGAGCACCTGAGCACAGAGTATCCCCAGTCCTGCTCTGGCAGCACTGCAGCTCTCAGAGCATCCCCCATCCAGGCCTTTTGGGCAAAACTTGACTTACTGTGTGGGACAGACGTTAACAAATGCTCTGGGATGTTGTAAAGCCTGGCCCTGATATTGAACGCAGGAGCTTGTCTCACCATAATTTAAGAAATAGGCAGCCAGGCAGAGTGTAGGAGGCAAAGCAACTGGTTTGGGTAATAAGGGAAGAAAAGCCAGAGCCAAGGAGATGAAGAGCAAGTTGGCAGAAGGAGAATAATGAGCCTATTTATTAAATTGATACCATGTAAGATTATCGAATCATAGATTCAAGATGACTAAAGGTGACAGAATCAAGATTAAATAATAAAGTAATCAAAGCATTTTTATGAATTGGAAAGCCACCAAGTCAGCTGAAAAGTCCCAAGCATGCTAACATTAACAGTGGGAAGCAGATCAATTGTCAGTTCAGGAAGCAGCACTTTCCCACTTGTGAAAATGCCAAGAAACACATGGCCATGACATCATGCTGAGAAGTGTCCTTTACAGTCACACAGATTTATACATTTGACTGCTCTTTCATAGTGCAGTTCCTGTCCTTATAGCGCAATTCCTCCCTGCTCCACTCAATCACCTACTTTTTTCCTTAGGCCACTGATATATAGGGGCTCAGATGTGCAACAAAAGCTCACCTCTGTAGAGTGGTGTGAGTCGAGGAGCCTCTGCTTCCCTCACTCTAGCAGAGATTTTCCCTTTTGATTTTTTTTCACTCCTTGACATAACAGATTTTCAGGGACACACAAACCTGAAAGTGGTTTAAATGAATTAACTTCTAGTGGTACTATATTAGAAAAAACTCTGTAGTTTAGAAGAAATAATTTTTTTTGTGTTGCCATTAAGTCATTTTAAAATGAAATTCAAATATTTCCCCCACCTTTTTTTCATGAATACATCTGGTAAAAAGCTAGAGGCACCTTTTCCCTGCTTAGGCTAATTGCCAGCAAAAGCTTGTTGAAATATCTCCTTTTCCAGGTTGCTGAGTCCGGTCTGGGAGAAAACACAGGGCTCCCCCATACCACCCATGCCTTTACCCTCAGAACAGACACTGGGTTGCTGCATGTGGGGTCTCAGGACCCACAGTACTTTCCCAGATGTAAGATCTAAGGATGCAGCTCTCACTGTCGGATCATCTATTTTGTCAGCTGTGCAGGGAGGTTCTCCCCACTGCTCAAACTCTTTGAGAAGGCATCTGGATGGCCACCAGGTTCTATTTGTTTGTTTTCTCTCCCCAGGCTGTTGTTTAAAGACACGGTCTAGCTTCCAGAACAAACTGAGAAGTGAGGTTATGGGATTAATTGTGAATGTCTATCTGTGTTGTAAATATAGATGTGTGTTTATGCTTTTGTATATGTACACATCCTAAAATACTCCTGAAGTTTCCAATTTCCAGAAAGTGGGTGTTATATTCAATTCATAGACATGTGAATTAAAAATTAGGGAAACAGTCAAGCAGAAGGAAATCTGTAAGACAAGACATCCTTACAGCAGGTCCAAAGGCAATAAGCAAAGGCTCCAGTCCATGTATATACAATATTTTCCTCTTCAATCACAAAAATTCTTATTTCTTAAGAACAAGTATAAACAAGCTGTATACCAGATAAATTTATTTTTACCTATTTAAGTTTTAAATTTAACAAAACCCTCAAATTGTTAATTTATTTTCACCTGTTTTAGTTTTAAATAAAAATCCCCACCAAACTGTATGTTAATAATATGGAATTCAGCCCCAAGTTGTTCTATAAATATGGTTATATTAATGCCTCAAAAGGTCTTATAGCCTACCTTAATACACGTCATAGAGTTGAAACTTGAACTAAGAATCTGAGGGTATTTTTCAAAATGTGATAAATTAAGTATGGATCTCTTTTGTTCATGACTATTCTACAGAAACTGTAAATTAAAAATATGACCTTTTTAGTTTCTTTTAAAAAAATTTACACCAAGAAATTACAGTAAACCATATGTGACTATGAATACAAAATTTTATAAGTTTTCCATAGAGTTTTTAAAACCCTTGTTAAGAATGTATGGTCTATTTTATAACTGCAGAGGCTTATAACTCGCTTCATATCTGAGATATTTCAAAACTAGGAAAAAAACCCAAAGAATATCAAAAATCATTGGGTGAAATTTTGCTTTTGAGAGGACATTTTTGGAGCAATAAAAATCGAGTTAACAGTCCCACCCAGCTTTGGACAAAATGTATTTTTCTGAAGAGCTATATCTGAGTCCTTGATACAAACACACTCTTTTCCTCAATCCCAGTCCTGGCAGAGATTTAGCACTTTATACGACCCAGGAGTGTGTGGGGAGGAACTGCTGTTATCACTCAGCAGCAGGCTGGGAGATGTAAGTTGTTAGCAATAAGTGATGCAATTAAGTATTTCTTGGAGTGATCTTCATACATAATTATGGCTCCATTTTGAGACATGCATCACTAATAACACTGTACCTGCTCTGTAATTAGGTGACTACCTTGTATTTCTGATGTACTCATGAGCTGTACAGCAAGAACAAGCTACACTGCAGCACTGTAAAAAGCCATCACTCACTGAGACACAATAGACACCATCTAGTCAATACAAAATGTCTTTTAAATATTATTTCCAGAGTTAGCAGTGATCAGAACAACTTCTTTTTCCCCCCAACAGTATAATTACATTTCAAACTTGAACATCTTGTTGATTTTCAACAAACATTTTTATTGGGCACACAAACTCTGATGGTTCTCAAGTGCACAAAGTGGTTCTTACCTGTTATATAAACCACAGTGGACCCTAAAAAGAGACCTCAGCAACCTGCCATGGCAGCAGCTACTCACACAGAGCACCAGAGACCCTGCACCTCTCATAGTGGTGTGTGACCAGGTGGGACCTACTGTGTAAGGAGACCTGTAGGATCTATATACCTCTGATTTATTCATAGCTGCACAAGGCATCTGTTAACTTTCAATAAAAAAGTCAACTAACAGTTAGCTTGAGAAGGATAAAGATGTTGGAAGATGTATTTCTATGTAGAAAGCACCTCGGTTTCATGAAAGGCTCTCTTTTTTTCTGAGAAGAGTGAGACCATTTTTCTAGAAAAAGTTGATTGACAAGAATGCATTTTCCAAACAGATGAAGATTTGTGGTTTGTTCCAGCACTACACCAGTTCAATTCCCAATGCCAAAACTGTTGCATTTCTTCCCCACATCCACCAAGGCCTTGGCAGAGCACCATTCTCCAGCCTCTTCCTGTACCCTGAGGAGTTGCATCAGCTGGCACTTTACAGCTTCCACCAGTGACCATTTGGAGTGAATTTACCTCATGTAGACACAATTGTCAACATGAATGACTGGGAAAAATATCCCCTGAGAAGTGTCTGGAGGAAGGTAACTTCTCCTTGGCATTAATCCTGTTAAGGTAAACGTTCTTGAGCTGGGGAGATCTGCTGCAGGCAGACAATGTGTGCTTTGGCAGCAGGAACACACCTTTCATCCTTTGGTACCTCCTGTCACCCACACTACACACATCTCAGTGGTGGTCACTCTGACCTGAGGCTGCCTGGAGAGAAAAGCATGTCTCTCTTTATTTGTATTGTCTGTCTGAGTCGTGTGCCTCGGCCGCGAGTGCCATATTGCAGGTGCCATAAACATTAATAAGAGCAGTGAATATGAAGACAGACTGCTGCTCTGTTAGTAATTACAGGTTTTTCAAATAACATAATTTCCTAGTTAACATTAGAAAAGTGACTGAGAATTGCTATAAATGTAAACATATGGATGTGGGTGCCTCTTTCCTGATATCAGCATTTTCCTGAAAGCAATTTAAATGAGAGAAGTGCAAAAGGAATTTATTTTTAGAGTG
Organism: Corvus brachyrhynchos; assembly: GCF_000691975.1. Classification (NCBI taxonomy): domain Eukaryota; kingdom Metazoa; phylum Chordata; class Aves; order Passeriformes; family Corvidae; genus Corvus; species Corvus brachyrhynchos. Next base: position 9,780,654 of record NW_008236769.1, on the reverse strand, counting down.
TGCTTTCCATAAGTGTTTATAGAGCTGAATGAAGTAATGTAGAAAAAGTTTTCAGAATAAAAAGTGCAGTCACCTTGAAATGCACACTAATATGAATTTTAAATAGAACTCACAGCTCCATATTAGCACAAACACTTTACAAAATACTGAGCTGAATGACAGAGCATTATTTGAATCTTTCCGATTTGTTCTTTATAACCTGAACACTGGCATTTTTTGGGTGTATTGATTAGACCTTCACAGAACTTCAAATGTCACCGCAGATGCAATGGCATCCCAGTGCTTGTTTGAGGTGAAAGACACTGATAAAGGGTTTTGCTGTGACCATGTAAGATTTTACTTTCTCCTAAGCTATCTGCCTTTCTGCCTGCTCTGACTGCAAAGCCTGTGTTGCTGATCCAGATGTATTTGCACAAATGCACTTTAGTCAGTGTAACAATTTAGTAAGAGGGAAGAACTGAGGTACTAGCTCACAAGCCTCACCACTGGCTGGATTGTGATGCCCCTTCATCAGGGGCTCCTCATGCTTGAGTATATGAAGAAAAGAAGGGCAGTCAGGTCTTAAATCCAGAGCTCAGAGATCCTGTCTGAGGTGCTTTTTGAATCAAGGTAATATTTTTGTCTTTTTTGGTAATTAATTTCTTTTTTGCAGCAGTGATCAGTGTCAGGTTTAAGTCCAACTGTAAAACTTTTTTTTAAATAAAACCAGGGAAGTAAAAAAAGAAAATGGTGACTGTTTTACTAAGAACAGTTATGAGTAATAGGAATATACAGTGCCTAATTGCAGTTTTGCTATTCACAGAATAGAGAAACAAAGTCCACCCACTTGCTGAGGATGAATGGGAGACAGCTGCATGTGGCAAATCAAAATTTAAATTTCAATATGCAGAGATTGCATCAGCAAAGGTGGAGGGGAAACTGCTGTTGTGTAGGCCAGAGACCTTTTCAGAAGCCCACTGGGTTCCTATGACCTGGCTTCCCACCAGAGTTGAGGACCTTCAAAGAGAAACCCAAACTGAGGAAGCCTTAGTGGTTTCCAAACATCACCTTTGGGTGATCTTCCAGTGCAAGCAAAACCCATATGGGATGCCATCAGTCAAGCCAATGTTGAGCTAATGTCCCTTGGCAGGAATCTGACTGGTAGGCAGGGAGAAGAATCAACAAGCTGCTTGGTGTACTGTCAGCTCATAATCTAGAGTGAAATTTGAGTTATCACAAACTAGATTGTTTGTATGATGAAAGGATAATGGAAAAGGGCTTTTTCCGGTCACCCCATCAGTTGAAGTTAAGCTTCATTTTATGGAATGCAAAATCTGTATTTTGAGTCTGAAAAATAGTGTTTGTTTGGTGGCACATTGTGGGACAGAAACACAGAGAAATGGAGGCTACAAGGCCATACTGACAAGACATAAGCAAAATTAACAATAATATCTTCAAAGTACAAAAGACGTGTAACCCATCTTTCACACCAAACTCAGCTGTCCTCAGGAGCAGTGCTGAGCTGAGATGAAAGGTCATGGAGGCAAAGCCAGTATTCTTAACTCCTGACTTTGGACAAGCCCAACCCCTCTGGCTGGCAGTCTTCTCCGAGAGAATATTCAGCGCACGTAGGTTAGGCAATCATTACACAATTAAATGGAGTTCTCTGGACCATGGTCTGCAGGAACTCTTCCCATTCCCTACTTGCACAGCCTATATTCCTAATTAAGCTACGCTGAATATCAACCTGAGTAAGACTTCTTAATACCGGGCAATCATGAGCAGGGATTTATTCTTTTAGAGTCTTCTGTAAATCCCAAAAAAATAAAAGCTGCTCCTGAAGGTAGCAGTATTTGACCCCAGGCATTCAAGCAGCTCGTTTGACTTCACTGAAGTGGCTTATATGTGTGAACTCTGTCTTCAGCTGAAGTTAGAAAAATACTTCACAATCAATAAAGTATGACTGCTTCCTTTTTTCCAGATACTAGTGTTCATCGACATCCACAAGCAACACATATGCCAATCTATTAACCCAAGAGAACATTGCACTGCTCCTGTAACTATTAATAGGATGTTTCTTTGGTTTCATTTTTCTGATAAAATTGTACTTTTTGGTTCTTTCATCTAGTTTTACAGGTTACTAATGAACTGGATATTGCCCTGGAATGAAAAAAAATCCAGTTCTATTATTCTATACTCAGTTTGTCTGGTGTATCCTGGTCATCACCTGTTTCTCTCCTATTTTTTGTTTTTTTTCCTGAGGATCTGTATTCTCTGTGTGTATGCACAGCAAGTTTTCCTGGGATGTTCACCAATGAGTAACTTTATTTACAGCAAAAACAGCCAGACAGAGAGACTCATGTTGCGATCAGGTGTACGCAAGATTTCTTGGCACGAGCTTGGCATGGTTGCATCATGCAGAAGCATGAGCTTCAGCAGAATTTGTTTGTATTTGAGGCACAAATACCTTTTTCAGTGAAAAATGAATTCCTGCTTTCCAGTGCACTTTAATAAACTGCAAAACTAAGTGAAGCCAATTCAAGATTATTATAGACACAAAATTAAAACCAATGGGTATCCTGTCAAGATGGCATGTGGAGCACCCATTTGTAGTGCACAGGGCCCCAAGAATCATTGCCATTTATTCTGTACAACTCCCACGCTCTCTATAGAAAGAAAATTTTAAAAAATTCATGATGAAAGACTGACTAGAAGAAATTATGATTGTTTGAATAGTGCATGTTTTAAAGGCACAAGACCATGATGTACTCACCAAGCACATTCAGTTACAGTGACATTCCTCTGTGCCAAATTGTAGCAGTCAAGGAAAGGTTTTGAATTTTCTTTATTTTTGTGTCTGACACCACCCTGGATGGCCACAGGGGAAAATGGTTTTTTTTGTAGCAGGGGAAAGCCAGGATTGAAATCCTGATTGTGATTTCAGCCTTGTCTTGGAGAAAGAAGTGCACTGTCCACTGCCCCTCAATAAAAAACTGGTGGGCTCCAGCTCAAGGACAAGCAGTGCTGCCAAACATGCCTACTTTTAAATTACTCAATCCAATTTATATAAAAAAAACCAAAAAACCACTAGTTTCCATAGTTTCTTCTGGTTTCTTGTGTCTTACAGGTTCTAATGTACCAAGTCAGTTGAAGAGCAGGGTTAGAGATGTACACTTGCCCTGGAGACACTCGGGGCTTCTATGCCACATCATCTGAGGAACCCATCTGGCATAAACATGCAGGGAAGCCAACCCTCCCTTTGGCTTGCCAACAGGATAAGTTGATGGTGTATAGCAGCTGATTGGAGAGGTTTAATGTATTTATCATCAAAGTGGACTTTCAACCAATTTTTAATTTTTCTCATGTTTCTCCTCAGAGTTTCACTCAGTAGCTGCATATCACATGCTGTGTTTTCTCAAATTGCTTATTATCATTCTTAACACTTAATCTAGTACTACATGGACTCATATTTCTATAGAGAAAAATTAAGTCCACTGATTTACTCAGATTTCAAGGGAAGAGGAACAAATTAACACTTCTGTTTTCATTTAGTGTCTTGGATAAGGCTGCAATGAGAACACATCAGTTTACCATTTCCTTACAAGCTGGAGGCAACGGAAATTGTAAAGGAATGTTGCTTTACTATATTTTGAACCTTTTTTAAAAAGCTATAGAAATTCCTTATGCTGTGGGATTTCTGTCACACAAAGTGGTTTGTATCTCAAGAAACTCAAGGAAATAAATTTTCTGGTCCTAAAAGAGCTGTGTGATCCAGAAGAGTAGGGTAAGTATTTATTTGCAAAACAGATGATGTCCCAAAATCTCTGCTGAGCATCTGTCTGCTGCTGGATGGAACCTAAGCTGTCTTTTCATCCTCCCCAACATGCAGAGATGGAGTGCTGTGGCAGCTCAGTTTCCTACCCCATTGCATAGGCATGGGGCATGTCCAGCACAGCCAGAAATAGCAGCTAGAACTGGGCTGCAGCTGCTTTCTCTTTAAAACCCAGCCACTAACAGTATAATACACCAAAATCAGAATGCCAAGAAGGATGAGCTCTGAATTGATATTTTTCTCTGCTTTTTGTTGGGACTGAGCAACAGTGTGAAGAGGACAATGAGACTACTCACTTGGAAAAGATGAGGAAGAGCACTGCTGTCTCCTCATGATGCAGACACACCAGTTCTGTGGGCCTGGATTCAAAACACATTCAAGAGTTTTTGGATACAAAGGTAAGAATCCCACCTTGTAAATAACTTGGAAGAACATAAACTAAGGACTCTTTGTGTCTAATACTCATACAGAAGGCAAATTATCAAGGCATTTTCCGCTTCTTTCCCCTCAAGAAAATTTTATGACACAGCACTTATAGAGAGATGGGAAATATTCTCATAACTGTACATTTCCTATTGCCATTCTGAATGGCTGCAGCAGTGAGTTTGTTTCTCCTTCAGACTGAAGAAGGACAATAAATATACATATATTCTGTAAGAGTTATCACCATTAGATAGCTATAGATGATAATAAAAAAGACATCCTAGGGAAATAAAAAGACAAAACCCCCAACCCTTCTTTAGTTCTTTCAAATAACCATCAGGGGTTATTAAACATATGGTAGGGAGATCAGCATGGATTTCAGGCTGCTGAAGACCTGAGTCAAGCTAAGATTTGAAGAAATGAAGGATTTCAGTGACATTCCTATCACCAGTTTTTCAAAGTATCTAACTTCAGGCATCTTCTTACCAGCTGTGTGGGGTTTTCGGACCACACAGAGGTTTTCTGTAGACAATATAAAAGAAATGTAAATTATATATATATATATGTATGGAATATATGTGTGTATATATATATGTGTATAGATATATATGTAGATATGTATTAGATATATATGTATGCAAACTAAACATGTAATGATGCTCCCTACCTAGCTCAAGGTGCAGTCTGTGGAATAGGTGCTTAAAAGTAAGGTACTGGGATACTGTGGGTTTACACTCCATCCAATGCACATTTCTATTTAACCACCAGGCTTAATAACCAAAGACAAGTGAAGCATCAAGATGTTTATGGAAACAAGCAGTCCCTGTAGGTTTTATGGAGCATTATATGTTGAATATTTTTTTCGCAGCAAGAAAAATCTAATAAAAATCAGCAACAGTAGAATAATTTCTTTCTCTTCTCTTCCTCTTAATCAGCAGAAAAAAAAATCTAGGAATAGAATGGGGAGAGTTTTTCTCCTGAAAAAACATTTTTCAGCTGTCAGACACAATGAGAAGTGTCATTTATATACAGGTTATAATGTATAGACAGAGCAAATGAACATTTCAAAGTTGAAAAATTTAGGGTGGAAGTAATGAGTTATTCATATGGCTTTACAAAAGTCTTCATTTTTTCAGTCTAGTTTATGCATTCAGCTTTTAATATTAGGATCAAGATTACATCTTATTCTTTGAAAAATAAAGTCTCTGCTGTCTGTGAACTCGATAACAGGAATTATGTGATAATGTTCTGTTGCCTGTATTTTATTTTTGTTTTTTCATGCAGGAAATCAGAGTAGGTGACCACAATGGTCCTTCCAGGCTTTAAGTTTGAATAGGAATGAACAAATCTGACATTGTAATGGATTTTCTCTTTTTTACTTGAAAGGCAAAGAAATGCAAATTCAAACCTAGGACAGGGCAACATTTAATGACTGAGCGGCTAACTCTCTTCTACTATTAAAATTAGTTGGTTCCAGTTTTTGCATTTAATAATCTTCTCACAGAATAATTTATTTCCTCAAAACAAAAGCATACCTGCATTGAAACAAACCACTGAAAAATAATCAGGCAGAGTTTTTATTAAATGGCATTGTGTGTCTTTATAGAGCTTGAAAGTTTTTGGGTCCCAGGAGTGTTGAAATCTTGTCTCAGTTGCTAGGCCTGCAGGTTAAGACCCCAGGGACACTTTCAGATGGAATTCTGTGTCATCAGGAATGTCACCATAGGATAGTGGCCAGAGTGGCTTTTAGTGAAGACATAATTCAAGAAAATTGTTTCTCACTGCCTGTTGGAAATTGTAGCCTTTTTTTCAGGGTATTAACTTAGTAGATTCTGCTCTCGTTCAGTGCAAATAGTTCAACATCTGACAGATGCTTGAACCATCCCTAAGAACTTTAGTGGGGACTAGATTTCCAGGAAAAAACATTATTTTATTTTCCTAGTAAATCTCTTTAGCCAGATATATAATCCCGTGCAATGCTACAGGCTTGGGACAGAGTGACTGGAAACCAGACTGGTGTGAGAGAACTTGGGGGTGCCGGTTGACAGCAGCTGAACATGAGCCAGAGTGTGTGCCCTGGTGGCCAAGAAGGTCAATGGCACCTGGCTTGGATCAGAAGTAGTGTGGTCAGCAGGACCAGGAAAGTGATTGTCCCCCTGTACTTACCACTTGTAAAGTCACACTCAAATCCTGGTTTTGGTTTTGGGCCTCTCACTACAAGGAGAACACTGAGGTCCTGAAGCGAGTCCAGAGAAGGGCAATGGAGCTGGAGAAGGGTCTGGAGCAAAAGTCTGATGAGGAGCAGCTGAGAGAGTTGGGGCTGTTTAGCCTGGAGGAGGCTCGGAGGGGATTTTATCACTCTCTACTACCCCTTGAAAGGAGACTGTAGCCAGGTGGGGGTTGGTCTCTTCTCCCAGGTAACAAGTGACAGGATGAGAAGAAATGGCCTCAGGTTGTATCAGGGGAGGTTCAGATTGGATAGGAAAATTTCTTCACCATAAGGAGGACCTAGGAAGTGAGTAAGTCATGATCCCTGGAGGTAGATCTGTAGATGTGATGCTTAGGGACATGGTTTGATGGTGAACTTGGCAGTGCTGTGTTAATGTTTAGACTCAATGGTCTTAATGGTCTTTTCCAACCTTAATGATTCTATGATTCTGTATAAGCACAATTGACCCAAACATTAAAAGATTGGAAATAACTCAATGTTTATTGTTTCACACTAAAACCAGGGAGCACTGATCAGTCTTTCCAGAATGATTATTCAGTTCTTTAACTCATGCTACCTTGGAATCCATCTCTTACTCAAACCAGGAATGTGGGGTTTTTTAACTAATTACATCATACCACTTTCTTCAGCCATGTAAAACTCCCACTGACTTCAGAGGACAGGCACAATGATGTTAGAAACACAGGATGCGACTCATGAAACACCATCTGCAGCTACATGTGGATGTCTAAATAATGAGGCATCTCAGACTAAAACCTCTGTCCCAGGAACCCAAAGATTTTCACAGTTAAAGGAAGACTTGCTCATGCTATCATAAGTGAATTGAGAAGTCAGCTATAAAGGTTTAATCCTCAATACAATAAAGAGGGACAATCCGAGTAAAGGTTACAAAATATTCTCTTTTCCTCCAGTGATGCCTTTTTCTGTCAGACTCATATTTGCTTCTCAGTATGTTCTGCAAACGAAGATTTTGAGAACTACAATGGTAATGAGAAAAGGTGGAAAATAATTTAAAGATGTGAAGAACAAATTTTAGAGTGTTTCTGTTGGTGAAGGATGAAATTAAAGCAATAAGTAGAACCAAAAAGAATTCAATAAATGAAATGCAATCTGAACGTGTCAGCTACTGAGTCCATTAAAGCAAGGGGGGGTACATTATTTTAAATGACAAATGCAGACATGTATAGCCTGTATATCATTGACAGCATCATTACCAAATTAAATCTTTAAATTTCAACCTATTTTGTTCTCTTTTTCTAGAAACCTGAATTAACTAGCCACTTTTATGATGAGAAGTAAGGACAAAGATGAATACAAATAAGGCAATACCACAGTATACTTTCAAAAAATAGGAAAGCAATGGCCAGAACGATGAGGTGCAAAGGCTCAAGTTCTGATTTGTACATTTTCCTTAGCAGGATAATGTCTCTTAACCAATACTGCTTGAAGTCTGAGGCACATTTGCAAAAGCTCATGGTCTGTTACTCACTTTGCACCATCCTCCCAAGCTGTAGCAGAAACCACTGGAAAACATGACAAAAGTTGCACACTGGTTGACATTTCTTCTAACAAACACCATCACTGACAGATACATTGTTTGGGTGAAAGTAATGAATATTTTTAAATGTTGTTCTTTGTTTTACTTCATTAATTTTTTTTTTTTTTTTTAGTTTATAGTAATGGTAAAGAGATTTATGGATTATAATCAACTTTTAATCAATGTGCCTGTAAAATTGGCATTGAAAGAATTTAAAAATAGCCAAGGCTGTAAACAGTGCTAAGAATATTGATTTATTAATGGATGAAGTGGTACTAATTGTAGTCAAAATATAATCTTCCTTTCTGTTTAGGGACAATTCCAAAAGAAGCAAATAGACAAGCTGAAAGCAATACATGGTGAGAGGGAGAGTCTCCAAACCACAGGAAAATCCCTTCCCTATCTTTTCCTGTATAAAGCTGAGCAGCTCTCCCTCCTACCACCATCAAGTGGTGCAAAACCTCCTGTTGCTTGATGGCAAAATACTCATTAGGATAACTTGCGTGGCCAGATTTCTGCTGTCTGTTGTGGGACAGTGAATTTAAATGTCATCAATGTCATCAACTCTAATGTGTAATCCATCCACAGGTCTGCCCAAGAGGTCATGCTGCCATTGATTTTTAAATGATAAGTGTCAGGTTTTCCTACCCTAAAAAGCAAATTTCATTATCTACATCTATTAAATGACTGTTCCCTGTCAGTCTAGGGGTTGCAACTTCGTGGACTAAAGCCTACTGGTCAGATAGGTCAGGGATTTGTATCTGAGGGTTGTTGTAACATGTTGAAAATCCTTTGCACCCTCTAGAAAGCAGAGGCAGAGGGACTGGATGTTCAGCATATCCTTTTGAGTTACATGCCCAGTGCTGGGCTTCCTGCAGGTGCAGGGGATGGGATTTGATGACCTTTGCTGTCCTTTTTGTTATGGTGTTCTCAGATGAAATAGAAATTATATTCTTTTCCTCTGGACACTTAAGAGGCAGTAGGAAGTACCAGAAGAAATCACTGTTATATTAATAGAGAGAAGCTTGGTACCCAGGGTGCAGAAACAGCTAGAAGAACCAAAAGTAATCCACATAGTAGAGAAGCATTTATGGGAGGAGAGATATGAATGGTGCAGAGGGACTGAGGATAGAAAAAAATTTAATAATAAGAAATGTGACATGACTGTATCTCAAAAATATTTAAGAATCATTATATACACTTGCAACTGCTATAGTTGCTGTCATTTACTGCAAATTTACAAAGACAAAAGCCCGGAGATTTTGTGGGTTTTAAGACATTATCCATAGTGTAGTAAGTTCGGAAATTTCTGACCAACTGCAGTTTTACAAGATGTCAAAATGACCTTGTCATGTCTGTTTATTTATTTTTTCTTCCTCTTTGAAAATCTCACTTCACTAGAGAGAGGCTTATGGTTTTTATATGCAGTCTGCATGCTTCTACAACAAAAATCCCAGCCTAAAGCACTTTCATTATACCTATCACACCAAACTCCACAGAATTTATGTAACAAATTTCAGCAGAGACCTCATCACCTCCCTGGTGTTGTACAGCCTGAGAAAAGTTCTGAAGTAGTTTGTGGCTTATTAATGGTAATTCAGACAGGACCAAATTTACTTCCTTGACATTGAAAATATTTGATTCCCAGCATATTTCTTTACCTGTAAATTTAGAATTTATTTCTCACTACTTACTCAGAAATGAGTACAAATAAAAAAATAAGAAATAAAAATAAAAATAATAAAAAAAACCACACAAGCCCACAAAAAACCAAAAATCAAACAAAAAAACCAACTAACCAACCAAAACCAAACAAAAAACACAAACAACAAAACAAAAACCCCCAAAACCACACAAAAAACCCACAGAAGTCCCCACAGAAACCAAATAGGCCAAATAGAACACAAGAAACCCAAACAAGACCCAAAAAGCACCTAAAGGCTTAGTACACCTTATGAAGGTGTTTTCATGGAGTTTTCATGGAGCATGAGTCTCAGAGATTGTGAGAAAAAGCCAACACAATAGACAAACTAATTTGGGGTTGATAGACCCTCCTGCTTACTCAAACACCGAAAGTTAACCTGATTGTAACATTTGTTCACTGCTCACTGACTCCTGAAAGGGCCTCATGTCTTCATCTCTGAAAAAGACCAGAACTACTTGAAATTGCTGTCCTATGACTGAAAATATGCATTTTCCACCCTTTCTTCTTTGTGGTGTCACAGGGACACCTGAGGCTCGAGTCATCAGCAATATTTTCCAGTTATGTACACATTCTGAATGCTGACTCTAGACTTTAACCAAAACTACCCTAACAGAGAACAGCTTTTTCCTGAAGCAGGATGGGAATAGATGAGATCTCTCAGTGCTTTGAGACAGCTCACCTAACCTTCCAGTGTATCTGTAATTCAGAACATTGCAAGATAAGTTGAATTTTGGCAAATAAATAATGCATGCTTTCAGGGAAAAGGAAAACTGTATGGAACAAGAAACAGCATGCTTATGGAAAAAAAATTAACAAAATTTTAAAAAGAGAAAAAGATTGTTTACTAAATATAGGGACATATTGAATAGTGTCAGTTCAGAATCCTCAAAATAATCTATTAATAGCCCAGAAAATGACGTAGTCCTTACTACACATATATATTTACATATAAAACATGTGTCACCAAAAGTGAGAAAAGTTGTATTTAGTGGAAATTTAATCTTTGCCCCTAGCTGGTGCAATTCACCATAAAATTGCTGCCAAAAAATCTGAGCTAAGCTGATCTTTTTACACTTTCCCAGCATGTTTCTGACTTTCAGTGAAAAGGCAAAAGTGCTAAATTCTTGCCATTAAACACCTGCCTAATTCCAGATTAATACCAGAAATAGATGCATTAGCTTAAAAAAACCCCACTCCTGATTGTTCAGAATATTAAAATGCTGCTAATATACAAGAAATCAAGCTGGTTCTGCCTTTGTGGAACTCTATGACTAACTAGTTTACCTGTTTTCTAGGAAAAGTCTCTGCATAATGGATGTGACTTTCAAAAATTAATTACATAATCACTTATTATTATTCAGTACTTAATGCAGGTGTACTCAAAAGGAAAATTAGCATCTGGTACCCAGCCTATGTAGCTTATAGTTTAGTGTGGATTGAATAGTTAAAGAATATCAGTCACCTTTTTCAGATGTAGACATATTTTTCATATACAGTTTCCCAAGTCAAAGTAAAAAAGGGGCTAAGATTTGCATCTCTACAGTGTACAACAAGCTGGAAATAGCTCATTTCAAGAAAGCAAAAAGGATAAGGAAAAGCAAATAGTTTGTGCGTGAGGACTGATTAAATTGGTCAGTAACCTACAAACTAAAAAGACAGAACTAAGGAAGAAATACAGCAGGAAAATATATTTCAGAGATGAGAGGAAAAGCAAACAGAGTAGGGATGTAAAAAGACAAAGTAAACCAAATGAAAAGAGCATATGGCAGGATGAAAATCACCTGAAGCTATTCTAGAGAAAGCTGTGGAACTCCTTGTTACAGAGGAGCTATGAAGAATGCTAGAATTTTGTCTTTGTTCAAGAGGAGACCTTAAAAATTAATAGAAGAAAACTACATTGATAAGTCTTAAGGCAAGAAAGACAAGGCAAACCACTTGAACTGGAGAGTAGCCTGCTGCAAAATCACTGCAGGTCTCTCTTGTTCCAATATGATTTTCTGTTGTGGGTCAGAAGGACTTAGAATATATGACCACTAAACCTGGTTTTAATGTGAAAGGCAGAAAAGAAAATTTTAGGTGTGATAGGACTCAAGCAGAACATTTTGGATGGATTTTGACTCCATGCTTTAAAAAAGGGTTTTTAGTCCATCCAGGAGAAGAGGAAGGTTCACATCTTTAATCTCAATAGGCAAGGTCAAAGACACAGACAAGGAAAGGAAGTTAATCTTAGTGGGGACTGCAGAAAGCCTGGATATGAGAGAGACACACTATGCACATATACAATAACTAAATGATTGCAATAGTTGTTCCCCTTGTGGCAAACTCCATGAAATAAATTTGAGCTACTATGTCTGGAAAAAACACACAGTGAGACTCAACAAGATAGAAAAGGCATGAAGCAGACCGGAATTCACAGTGGGATTTTTTCTCTTTACACAGCAGATGATTTAAAAGAATCTCATTTTGGTGAGGTAGAATACCAATGTTCCTTGTAGAATATGCACCATGTTGTACTCATAAGGCAATGGTTGCAGAAATACTATTCTTTACACTGCCTTGTGAAGACCTGCATTTATACTTACCACATTCATTTTATCCAAACTGAGGCTGAATTGAGGAAGAATCAGCCAGTGACCAACTCCTTCAATTTTGTGTCCAAGCTGTGTGTTAGTTGTTAGATCTGTGCAATGAAGTGCAACCGCCTGTTCCTTCCCTCTGGCCACAGTGAATTATTAATTGCTGTTTATCTCTCAGTTTGTCACTCCTTGGAGGATTTCGTTAAGGAAAATGACAAAGAGAAAACTAATACTTGAGATACCAAGTCCTCCACTTCCAGGGATGTTATTCAGGCACATCTGTTCACACAAAAATGTAATTTCAAAGGCATTAAGCCCTGTATCAGGACAGTTTTATAGCTATGAATCTCTATGAAAATAGCAATTCACAGGTGGGAGACAAAGTTGATCGAGCCACAAAGAAGGTACAGTCTGGGGACCGTTTATGAAAGAGCAAGAAATGAAATGAATGATCAGGTTATTTAAAAGTTCAACACTTCAAATCCTTTGACAAATCATTGATATCTGAAGGAAAACTTAGACAATTCTTAGTTTTAAAACCCCACCTTTCCTTAGATCTGAAAGACAATATCCTTAAAAAAATTGGTTCTGTTTGGAAACTCAGGCCCATTGTATGCAGAACTCTCTTCGCTTTATAATAACCTGACATGATATTTCAAAAGGAATAGTCTTTCAGCACATATTATTTTCCAGTGTTGAATTAATGATTATTTGGACCTCTGTAAGAGGATTAATGTGATGTAATGGCACAAAGTGCAGAAATAATGAAATGCTGTTTACTTGCCAAGCCATTACGGAATTATCTACTGCTCTCGAAGAAGTAAATACAATTTCTCATAAAGTTTTCCCAAATGTAACAGAGATGAGCAGCAGCTAAAATAAAATAGGATGATTCCTGCTTCAAAAATAGTTTCGTATTGCAAGAATGACAATAAACTGGAGCAGTTAATCTCTGATTTACGCATGACTGATGGTACACTTTGGAAGTATGAGAAACTTATTCATTGTCATATATGAGACAGAAAATGCCAGTTGCTAAGTTCACCAGTAAAACATTCCTCCAGAAACTTCAGTAGAAAAAAGGTTGAAGAGGTGTCATTCACTTCCTTAGGCTCCTAAGAAAAAGGAAATAAGATACAGGACCAATTTTCTTGAGATTCTTCTGGCCCAGAAATACAGTTGTTTTATTGCAATCCTGAGGTTGCTAAAACAGCCATATAAATTCTCTGTTGAAATAATCCAAGGTTCACAGTAGCATCATAACATCACATCATATTTTATGCTCTTCAGCAAGAACTTACCTCTTGTGGAACTGCAGGAGAATAGTTACTAATTGTATCTTACTCACTTTGTGGTAGTTTAAAGACAGACACACATCTGACTACTTCTTAGACATGCTTATTTTAGTTTCAGCTCAGGCTGAGAAGAATCTCTTGTCATAGATGGTAGAAATGTCAGATCTGTGTTCCTGCTGTTTAAGAACCACATCTTCCAACTTTATTACCTCACCTTCCTCAAAACCGATTGACTGGAATTTTACCCAATTTAAAAAATATCAAATGAGTGCATATCAGGAAATTATATTACCTTTTCACTCAGTGTCTCTAAAATAGCTTCAGGGATCCCGGTCAGCCTGGTTAAACCTTTGCTATCAGGATCCATTAGCATGCACAACCCATGTTTAGGAGTGCATGTAAGTGGGCAGCCATATGACACCACCACATCTACCATCACTTCTCCTCCCTGACCCAGGGAACCCTTGCCCCTGCCTGCAATGCTATTCTTTAAAGGGCACCAACTCAAAAAACTGCATAAAACTAGCTCCTGTTTTTGGGAAAAAAAAGCAGAGAAAAAATTCTCAGTCCCCTTAAAAAACTTTATTTATTTTTCTTTTGTAAAGAGAAAAATGTAGAAACACAGAAAGAAAAAGGCTTTAAAGGTTCACCAGAAATGTAGATTGACTCCTTCTCAACCCTGAGCTAAATTCAAACTTTCAGCAGTGTAGGGCACTGCCCCATTGTTTCCTGAATACATTGCAGTCTCTGATGTCACTAAGGATTCAGGAATGAAAAACACAAACCTGGGAAAAACATTCTTGCTCAAAACAACTGTTTTCCGACCACTGCAAAAAACCCCCACAAAAACAGCTTCAGAAGTGTCTCAGGTTCCATTTGCAATCCAGTTTGGTTCCTGTCTCCAGTATTTCTGCGGGCAAGTCACTCCTCAGTCACACTTAAAACCATTAACGCAATAATTGACCTCATCAACACATTAATACCTCCATTGCCTTCAGCTTAAATAGTATTTCCTTCACACAACTGCCACTTACTGCTTATAAGGGCTGCACATCTCTCCTTAATGTATTTATAGAAGGCAATAATGTAATCTTTTAATCTTTACATACTCATATTGGTTGGATAGATAAATGAGGGCCTTGAGTCATAAAGTAGTTTTACACTACCCCATTCCTGAAAGTATTTAGGGCCAGGCTGGCTGGGGCTTTGAGCAGCTTGATCTAATGGAAGATGTCCCTGCCCATGGCAGGGGGATTGGGACTAGGTCATATTTAAGGTCCCTTCCAAACCAAACCATTCTAGGATTCTGTGATTCCATGAAATATCAGCTGAAGGCCTCTGTTTGAAGAAGAATGATCTAAAGTAGCATAATCATACATAGGCATTCATGGGATGCAAGTGAGGTTATTACAGTCACAACCCATAACGGAAGACATTGAGAGGAGCAGACCCTGTTTTCATGACCTTCAGCTGTGGGAAGAGACTTGTGCTTTTCTGCAGCAGAACACAACTCCAGGGAGGTCTGAAAGGCTTGTGCTGTCTATAGAGACAGAATATCTGCACGAGACACATTTAAAACACCCTTTAAAATTAAACTGGTCCCCAAAGCCTTATGAGCCCTTCTGTCTGGTTGTATAATGACCTCTGTTTTCATTCACCTTCAAACCAGCATGAGTTAAACTGGAATGCAACACCTTTTAGACCATATGATGGGTTTAGTGGTATTTCCCAGCGCATTCATTCAGCTCTGTCAATAAAATAGCCCCTAAAGTGTAAAGATAGAGTGTAAAGATAGAGGACTACCTGTAAGGAGGGCCATGTGAGACAGCCCTTGGAGAGAGGGCAATCAGCATTTTAAAACATATGTAGAGGAACCAGCTTTATGAGAAATTCTGATGCAGTTCAGACCAGGGGACTGATCAAAGGTAAGTACATTCAGCACTCAAACCCAGGGGAAATCAAACAATATACCATGAAAGAACAAAAGACTTGTAGCATTGCAGGGTGGCTGTATGGACCGAAATATCTTGAAGGAACCACTTGAGGGTTTCAGAGGTTGAGGCATATGGAGGAGGGAAAATGAAAAATTGAGAAACTAACAAGAATTTTAATGACATGGGCAATGCAGTAATGTCTTTTGACTTAGTCTGATTACAAACATATAAAAGAATAAATAAGGCAAAAGTATAATGGATTGACTAAATTAAAGGAACAAAAAAAGTTTTAAGATCAGACATTTTGTTATGTTACAGTGCTGGAACTAACAATAATGCAAAAGAGGCCCTTATTTAATAGATTTAGATTTCCCTCAGAGAATTCAGTTGCCAAAATTGACTGACCTCTGAAGTGACCCAAATATGCTCCAATCAACTCTTGGTTTTATGGTCTGTAGTTTCTGAACAAGAGTGCCATGTAAGCCTAGTCACTGAGCAGAGACACAAAAACCCCTGTATCAATAGATCGTTATAGAGAAAGCCCACCAGGGATCTAAGTTGACTTTTAGCTGTGGATGGCTGTGAGAATCAGGGATTAGAAGTGTCCTACCTCCATGTTTCCAGCTCTACCACAGGTTAAGGCAGTAAGCTGGGGACTAGATTCTAGTCAATCTACTGATGGGGGATTGACTTTTTGTCTGTGTGTGTATGAAAGAAATGTGCTAAAATAGTCTGTAACTAATGAATAAAAGCAATTAATCATAGCCAGGAAAGGAGCACATTGCCACAGAAAGAACCATCCTGGAAAGGGCAGAAGAGATTTTACTTTTTAATTTGATCTCAGCATCATCTTGAAAATGAATAATGCTTTTCTTATCACTTATGTAATGCTTTCTCATCAGCAGAGAGAAGGCAACATCCAAATAGGAGCAGGTTTTGTGTTTCCAGGTTCTTCAATGTAAATCAAGAGGAAGAGATTAATTTTCAGTGCTCCCGTTCACTGAGCTGCTGAGTGGAACACAGAAGTTGAGCA
The DNA here is from genome assembly GCF_000691975.1 of Corvus brachyrhynchos. NCBI lineage: Eukaryota > Metazoa > Chordata > Aves > Passeriformes > Corvidae > Corvus > Corvus brachyrhynchos. The sequence goes on along the minus strand of NW_008236769.1, from coordinate 9,764,110 downwards.
CTTCATTCTCCAATGCACAGAACAACATCCTGTTGGCTGGATTTGGCTGGAATTTCAGAACAACTAGTGATGTTTATAAGACTCAGCAGCAATAGCTATAGCACCAAAACACTCTGTAAAACCAAAGAACATGTCTATCTTTAAAAAGAAGAGCTATAAAGAAGGTATTGATTAGCCAACTCTTTCTTAGCAAGGAAACAAGGAGCATATAACAGAGTTGTTAAGTATAATCTTTTTTATTCTACCAAATAAACAAATTCCCTTGTATAACAGGATCACCACTCTTTGTGGATGGAAAGACAAAGAAGGAACCACATATCTAAGTTTTTCAAGTCTATTAATTTTGGCTTAGGACAGACTCTCAATGTTCTAACTGAAAATGCTAAAAAAGAGTTTGGCTACTCATTTCCAGAGTTATTAATTGGATTCGCTGACAGAATGGAAAGACTTGTTGAGCAGGGTTCTCCAGAAGTCTGCACAATGCTTCACTTTATAATCTGGACGATGAGTGTTCAGTAAGCCCTTTAAAAGTGCAGGTAATACAAAGCTAGAAATGACTGTGCATAGGCTGTAGGAGGGGATAACAACTTAATAAGGACCCTGACAAATGCAATAGTCCAAAACTAGGATGAAATTGTGTGAAATTCATTAAGTGCAAGGGTCTAAAGATAAAAAGAGTGATAGGGTGGGCAGGGTTGGGAACAACAGATTGTATTATTCATATGTGTGGCAGATAGGACAAAGAATATTCAGACACCAGGAAAACTTGCTAATTACAATGCTGGCTTGTAAGGATTTTCAACTTGCAGTGAAAAGGGAAAGAAACTCTTAAAGAAACACGGTTTCCACACTGTAGGTAATTTTAAAAGTTAGGCAGACTTCTGTGAAGGATGATAAATGTATTGTTGGTCCTGTCTTTAGGTAGGGAATTGATCAAATAAGCTTCACATGTAATTTTCAACTGTGTCAGCTATAGTTTAAATTGTCAATTGTGAATAACCTATTTGCCAGAAAATGTTCTACTCTTAAGTAATATTCAGTTCTTTGATGGACAGCTGTGAATCAAGTAAAACATCATTCACTGGGGTAAGAATAGTGTACAGTTCTCATTCCCACATTTTGGGAGTCCTTGTGGGGTTATAAAAACATCAAGACCACTGTGGATATAGAGCATGTCAGCTGCCTCATGGTAACCACTCCCGGGACCTCTCCTGCAAAGTAGTTCCCACATTTTGAATCATAGAATCATAAACTCATTTAGGTTAGAAAAGATTCTTAAGACCACCAGGTCCAACCATTAACTTTGAGAAGCAAGTTATGCCAAATCTCTTCGTATTCTTCAAGAGTAAAGGTGTGCAAGTGGACAAGTTCCATGGACCAAGCTGACAGTTTTTAAGTGCACAGCCTATCTTATCTCACTAATTTATTTATGTAGCCATACCCCTGTGCTCCGTGGAGATACAAGGTAATGAATTCAAGACTCACACAGACTAAATAATTGATTTGACTTGTAATACCATACTGAACTCTTTATCATGCACCTGGACAAGTATCAGAGACTGCACAGAAATTACAGCAGAAGCACAGAGCAACTGCTGCAAACCTGCCAGTGGGTCACCTGGTTTGGAGGTCACAGGCTCATTTCCTATGCACTGCTATTGCACAGTTACCTGAAAACTTGTTCAAAATAAGTATTTTTCTTTAAAAAAAAAAAAAAAGTAGTTACAAAATGCTTTGTACATGTCAGAAAAATAATTTAACAACAGGACTTGGTGGTCGTGGCATGAGATGATGCCAGGTCACATCTCAGGTCACTCTTCTAGCTTATTTTTTTTCCTTCACTGATTTTCATCTTCCTTTGGACATTCTGTGCTTCTATCTCACTTGAATATTTTCAGACAATTTATCACAATTTTCCAATACATCCTTTTCCCCATATAAGTGCCTTCTTTGGTGACAAAGGATATTTTCACATCTTTTGTCGTATTTGTATATTGAATGTATCAGAAGGAATTTTTTCTAATGATAGTGACAAACTTCACATGAGATTCAAAAATTGATTTATTATGTTTACAGGCTAGTAATAATCATTCAGATAAAAAAATTTACTCAAGTATCACAAAACCCCTTAAAAATCTGTGGGACTACTTGTCCAGTAAGGTATCACTCAGATTATCATAAAAGTGTTAGAGCCATTCATATGATATATTGCTCTGCTATAAATTGAATATACATATACATTATCTTAAAAAAGCACCTGAGAAATTTAACAAGCATATTTTCCTACTTTTTTTACAGGGCTCTTTGATTGCAAGAAAGATACCTTCAGAATGATAAGGATTCAATACAGAGCTGACATTCTGCCTAGAAAGCAGCCAGGCTTTCATATGTAAATTCTCCGGTGTGTTTTGATTTTTACTTCTAAAAAGTGTATTGTTCCGTGTATAGAATGAATATTTTTGGAACAGTTGCATAATGTTAAATTTTGCCCTTGGTGAATTTTTCTTTGGTTGCCTGAAAAGCTATTGCTGCATTTTAGATCTCCTGAAGTGACAGGTTCATAAGTGCCCAAAGGCCTTTATACATTAACTAGTTAATATGAGATGTCATCATGATAAATGAATGAGGGTTCTCTTTAAAAAGCAATACTTTCAGTACCAGTTTTCAAGGCATGAGCCTGACATGGCTTAGTTGCACAAGTGCAAGAAAAAAGAACTTAAAAATTTTTCAGGTAAACCTGAAAAAAAAATACAGAGAAAAAAATGCCAACATAAGTGGATTACAGTGTGAGATATGCTTGGGTTTATTCTAATGTGTTAAAGAGTAATTTTTTGATATTAGATTAAAATTTTTTGGAAAAAATTACTGAATTTTTTGTGTACAGGTGAACTGAAAACAAGGTAAAAATGCACTTTTAGCATTAATTATCAGCCATGCTTATTTAAAGATGAATAGAGAAAACAAGAAAGCAAGTGTCCATGGAGGATGCTGCACTGGAAGGTGCTAATTCCTGACATCAGAAGAGTCTAAAACCCAAGTCTCAGATGAAAAAAGCAGGTGACAGGCTAACCTGTTTTCAAATTCAGCACAAGAAGCCACCCCACTCTGCAGTTAGAAGCAGATGTGGACAGGGGGGCTGGCTGTGGAAAAAAATATACCTGCAAACAGAGATAGTTAAATCAGGGCTAGTAAAAAGCACTTCAACAGTTTTGAGCACAGGAAGCAGGGTTTTATATCATTGGAGGCAGCAAGTCAGTAGAAGGGAAGCTCTCACTGTGGGCAGAGGGGGATGTAATGGAGGAGAACAGTCAGACATGCCTGCTGTCCTCTCCATACCCTGAGGGGTTGTGCAGCCACTCTGCTTTGCATGACAGGTAGAAGCTGAGCTGTTGTGCAGTTTCTTCCATTCACCTGCCATGATCCTCTTTCCACACTCAGCCCACATCAGATACAGAGACACCACAAAGGATATGCCAAAGTCTAATTTTTGTGTTTTCAACATCCATCATAAATTGCTTTACAACACCTTCTAGTTTCAGTCCAGCCGCTGGGGCAGTGTAGGGGGACAGAGGATGGGATTGACAGTCTTTTCTTGAAGTCTTCACTGAAAGACTCTTTGCTTTTCATGGCTTTGCCTCATTTGGAAGCAAATGTGCTTTGCAAAGTCACCCTGCTGAAGAAGAACAAGACAAGAGAATGAGGAGTTGCATGAGAATAATGATCAGAATTTATAGGAGTAAACTTGAGAATTTCTGTTACCCCAGTTCGCTCCTCCTCTCTGGTTGCCCACTTCTACAAAAATTGCTGGAATTCTGTTCCGTTTGAAACACCGAATCAGGATGAAATCAGCCACTGCTTTTAACATGTTCTTGGCAAGAGGACAGATATCTGAGAGAGGCTGTTTCTGTAGGAGACTACAAGATCAAGTTCAATAGTCATCACTTTGGGGTGTGACAATAATTCAGCTTCTTCCCCTGCAGTAAGAGAGTAATGGAAATACTCAGGTTCCCTGAAAGGAAGGAAACGATCTACTACTTCCAAGAAATGTCCCCAAACTAACATTAACTAAAACCCTTTTTTTCCTTTTTTACCTTATTTTTCTGTTTTTTGCTTGTTTGTTTGTTTGTTTTTGTTGTTGTTTGGTTTTTCGTTTCTTTTTTTTTTTTTTGGTAACAGCAGCTTATTTCTTCCTTTGAGATGTCGTACCTATGTGCTCTTCATTTCTCACTGTCAACTTCCGTATCTGGGATCTGTTACTGCAGACTGTGATTTCCCTCCCTCCACCAGTGTCGTCCCCTGCTCCTCAAGAGCTTTGAACCCATGTGACACCTGCTTCAGTGGCACAGCATCACTTTGCTAGTAGCAGAGAATAAAAAAGTGTCTTATTATCATGGGAAAAGCCAGCACTTCTCCAGCTCTGTGCTAAAACATTTTGTGGGAGGAAAACCGGCAGCTTCTACCATGCTCACTTTTCCCCTACACACCACAGCTCCCCTCTGGGACCATAAGAAAAGAAAGTTAAAGAGAAGACATTCAGCATGACTCTACGATGTTTACCCTTTTCAGCAGCAATTTGCATAGAAAAAGCATTACCAAAAAGTTAATGACACTTTGACGTTGAAATTACTTTATTTTAACTATGCAATACAAGATTTCCTAGAAATGGGGAATGATGCTTTTTAAAATGGCCCAGACCTTTTCATGATTTCCAAAGACATTGAAAATCATTCTGGTTTGGAATGAGAACAAGTTTCCAAATGTCAGAATTTCCTACAAAACAGAAATTCAGTTAAATAGAGCTATTATTAAAATCCTCACTCACAACAGCTTAGAAAATGCAGTGGTTTCTGGTGTCACTGGTCCAGGGAAATGACAGGGAGATTTTCCCATTTGATGGTCTTGTCCACAAAGAATGTATGCTCTAACTTTATGTGTAAAAGTTATAGTCTTAAAAAGGGTTCCAGAACTCTAGTTAATAGCAATACACGCTATGTACCTGCTGCTTAGTCACCTAAATCAGAAAAAGATCAAAAATAAATCTGATTATAATGATTACTGAAATTAAAGACCAACAGAGACTGAGGTGAAGGAATTGCCATCTTTCTGCAGAAATAAACTCCTTGGAAAACTTAATAAGCAATCATGGCTCTGTAAGAGTGCTTATTCATACACCTGCATAATGTATTTATGGCAGTTTTTAAAATACAGAGTTCCAGTTTGTACCTATACTGCCTGAGCTACATGATTAAGTTTTTTCCCTGGATTTCAAAAATGCAGGCATGAGTGAGAAGGCAGCAAAGACATTGAAAAGGCTACTTGTATGCCATTTTTAAATTCAGATATTTGTAGACATGGTTCTGCTCGAAAAAAGTCAGCTTAAATCCGATGTTATGTGGGTTTTAGCTTGTGCCCATGAAAGAGGTGCTTTAACTCCTTTCTCAGACAGGCAAGGGTATAAGTGTGCTCAACACTTCATTGATGCTGCCTGCTGTGATCTCAGGTTTCTGGTCTGGGCTGCAGTTAGGTGCTCTCCTTTTTAGAGCCCACAGTGGTGTGGGTGCCAGGGCATGGCATGGCTGTAGCAGCAGGAAAAGCCACTTTCCTTATCTGAGTTTATCAGTAGCCACAGGGGCTTGGCACAACACAGCAGAGCAGCACTGGGCTGTGTGTGCACAGGTAAGGTGACACACCTGTCTTCTGGGTGCAGAGCAGATGTGTCAAAGCCAGTGCTCTCCCTATGAGCCCTTCCTACGGCCTCTTCTCTGGTTCATAGGAAGGACTGGAAAATAAATCGAGTAAATTACTGGGTTGTTTTCCTTGGTGGGAAATGACTGAAAAAACAGCTTTATGGGGAGACTGGGGAAGAGATAGTCTGATTTTATTTTGGGCATCAATCACCAGATTCTGTGGTTTACAAACCACGATGCCGTTGTGTTGAGGAAGTCTCTGTGTGCCAAGAGCTGCACCTCTGGATCTGCAGCCAAGGGCCCTATTAGTTTTGACTTTTTTGTCCTTGTGTCCTTGATGTAAAGAAGGAATAAAGCTCCTGCTTTAAAGCTGGTTTTACTAGCTTGCCATCAGGATGGTGGTGTGCCCTGTCATCATTTGGAAAGATGCTGTGAAGGCCTGGAGGGCACCCATCTCTTGCTGGGGTTTGGCTGCCAGGGTTTGGGCCAGCTTGGGGCCACCGCAGCCTGTAAATGGGGTCTGTCCTGGTTCCCAGCCCATGCAGTCCCTCACGGTGTTAAGTCAGAGGGTCTGTACATTTATGTAAACATGTATACTTATTTTCCGCCCTGTAAATAGCTGGATAGCATGCCTTGCTCTGCAGTGGAACAGTAACCACACTGCCCATTAAGTTACGTTTACCCTCAGAGAGTTCGAAGGCTTAGGCAATACAAAAGAACATAAAAGGTAACCAAGGCAGGCTCAGAGCAATAGCCAGAGACACAGCTACACTTAAACGAACAGCACAATGCTGCATGGCAAAAGAGGATTTTATCCCTACCTTCACCTCTGTGAACAGTCTTGTCCCAGTGAAGGACAAGCCAGGGACCACAGAAATAGCTCTGGCAACTTGCCATGGTCTCGTTCTCTAGAAAACTTGTGTAGAAAATTGTCTCTGTGGTGTTGCCTTCACTGCAGATCTATTTTGTTCACTGCTGATATTTTTATGCGCTGAGAGAAAAAGTTCTGACTAAAGTCAATCCTGTTGTTCAGCCATAGGTTCCCTAATACACATATCCATCCTAATGAGTGCTTTACTTGTAGACATCAATTATTTCTGCTTCTTTCCCATGAGAGAGCACCCAGTGTTTGAAATCATGTTTCTTTTCCCAGTGCTTGTCATTCTCATTTAGTCTAGAAGAGCTGAAAAATAAGTAGTCAATTCCCACTTCCTTCCTTTGCAGAATTGCAGTAATAACCTAAAATTACTGTTCAGCATACAATCTTTTTCAGCAGATGGCTTTCAGCAAATAAATACACTCAACTTGCCAAGCTTTGTCCCAAAGTACAAAAACTATCCACATTAAATCAGGATTCTAAGAGTTTTCATTTTCGCACTGTGATCTATATTTTGTTCATGAACCATAATATGAGATGTGAACTCTTATTTATTCAAAATTACGTTATGTATCTCATATCAGGGGCAGGTTTTAGAAGGAGGAGGGAGAAGCAAAAGAGTGTGAATGGGCCAAACAGCCCCAGTTTTTACAGCACCTGCTCTCAAGTGTTATAATAAGTTAAGAAACAATAATCAGCTTCCCTTTACCTCACCTCACTTTATACGAAGGATCTGTCCACCTTTGAGAAACACAAAAGTGTTTAAGGAGCTTTTTTAGGTGTAGAAGATAGTCCAAATGCCTCCCAAAACACACACAAATGAACTGAAAAAGGAAATACTTTTTTATGTCCACAGCATGAAACTAATATATCAAAACCAAACCACACCAACCAAACAAAAAAAATCACCCAAGACCATGTAATGGTACTTGTAAGATCTGTAAGGCGTCAGCTAAAAGCACAGTATAATTCAGTGGCTGGCAGCTGAAAGTTAAGTTTGAAAAACTCAAGGCAGAAATGAGGATTTGAGATTTTCAAGTGAGGTTAATTACCAATTAAAAAAAAAAATCCACACAGGACTGGAAATTCTCCATCCCTCAACTGGCTTTTATTTCTGGTCTCTTTACTTTGCAAAAACATTCAGGTACTTCCTTCCTTCCAAATGATTCTCCAGACTTTTCTATCATGTTACCTTCCACCACAGTAACAAGTGGGACTTATCCTTAAGAAGTCTGAGCAGATCTAAATTCATGTTCAGATTTCTGCTCGTTTACCCAGACTGCAATAAAGTCTCAAACCTCCTGCGCATCCACTCCTCTCACCACCATCCCTAGGCTCTCTTTCATTTCCTAGGACCACCTACAAAGTCGCTTACGCTCTCCTTAGTCTGTTGTGAACACCCACTCATTTGGCAAAACATCAAAAAACATATTTACCTTGACAGTCATTTCTTTTTTCTCTCAGACCTGCTCCATTCAACCCTGCACTTGTTCCAACTGAGCAGATGTAAGTTTTCTCCCTTTTCCACTCCACTTTTGCCCTTTCTGTCCCATGATCTTTGTGGGTTTTTTTTTATTTCCTAAGTTCTACCTCCAGGGAGTCTATGTTACATCTTTGAGAGCTACAGAAGGTGTCCCTTAATTTCCAGCAAAAGGAGATTCTGGAGGACAAACAAACTGTGAAGGTAGAAAATCGTTTTTTTGATGCTAATGTGAATAACTCTCCAGGGTTTCTCTTAAAATGTCTACCAACACTTGCCCAGAGCTAAACAAGAATGTGGATACATTAGGACAGGAGAAAACACATTATGTGAAATTCTGCATTATGTGGGCAAAACTTTCCCTTTCAAGAAAGAAAGATAATGAGTATTGAAATTTGGAATGACAAAAAGAATTGTGCTCTGTACCTGATTTTACTTCATTTTTAATTGATTATGGAAGTATTTTGGTTCTTGTATGTCCTGATACCATAAGACTTTCTCATTCTGCTGTATCTTGTAACAATTTTACTTTTACTGGATATAAATTTTCAGCAGGCTATACATGAACACATGACATAAGAATAGTCACCACAACACACAGAGCCTACACTGCGTCTGCAGAGTCTAAGTTTGTTCAGCTGGACACAAGCAGAAGCCGTCTCAGGCTCCCACAGGGCTCTGAGCTGCAGAAAAGGTCCTTTCTTGCTGAAAGGCTCTCCAAGGTGTGCCATGTTGGTGAGTTTGCTCACGCACAGCTCAAAGAGACAAAATCCCAATTTCCTTTATTGAAGTAAGGTCTTCCATTTGTTTTTAACAAGCGTATGTCTTTGTGTCAGAGGGGATAGATGTACCTGAGAGACCTTTTTTATTAAAAGATTTTAAATACTGAGGTCATAACTTGGAGGGGAGGGAGTAGGTTTAAGGCAGCCAGCAACCTAAACATTTAAGGCATATCCATTCACGAAATGAAGTTTACAGAGCAATACATTGGGTTTAAATGGCTCTGTACCCACAAGGTCCTGTAACCTCAGTACACTGGGTTGGTTTCTGGCTTCCTTATTAGATCTGCTCTCATTTTCAGCTCAGAGCTCTCAAATGCTGCTCTAACTCCCATGAGCAAGACAAGGGGCCAAACTGCAACTGAGGGTCAGAATGGCTCAGGGCTGCTCTGGACATACGTCTCGCCCTCTCACCTCACCTGGCCTTTTGGCATTGAGAGAAGAAGAAAGGACCTCTCTGAGCTGTGCAAACCTCAGATGCCTTCTCTCCAGAGCTGGCTTTCCCAGGTGATACAGTCATCACACTTAGCTCAGGTATTAGTTGTGCAGAAGATACCTGAGGTTCAAAAATGTTATTTCACACAAAGCAGATTCCATTTGAATTATTATCTCTGATCAATTCAGGTATAAAGGTGGACAACTTTGGTGGGTACAGATGTGGTACACCTCCATGGGGACCAAAGTTCACTGGATATGACCCAGCCCTGCTCTGGAAGTAACTGGGCTGAGACAGAGCTGAGCCTGTAGTATGGTACTTGATAGCAAACACCCACTGTTCACATGGTGATATATCACACTGATGTTGTGGAAACAGCACTTATGGACTGATGGGGTCTCCTCTGGATTTAGCTAGAACAAACTCTCTTCTCTGCTCCATGTTTTTTAGAAATTCAAGCAAACCTTGAGACCACAGCAGGCATCTTTGAAGGTGTAATATCAAAGTGAATTCTCAGGGATAACTTTTCAAGAGATATGTGAAGAGCTCTCTGAAGAGCTATTGGTGTACAGCACTTCTGTCAGGGTGATGTTCTTGAAAGAAGAATAGATGCTCTGTGGATTAATAGAAAAATAATTTTTGATAGAAAGAAAGCTCACCAGTAGAAATGTGATGACTTGGGAAAAGACCCCTCTTGTCTCCATCTCTTTTTTTTCTTCTGAGAAGATAAAAACAATTTTTAAGAATGGAAGGGGGAGGGAAGGCTCCACAACCAAGGCACCAGCAGTCAGCATCCTTTTATTCAGTGCTGTAACCTTCCTTACAACACCCCAAACACAAGAGCATTCACAGTGATCAATTCCTTCCACACAACTCTCTTCCAACACAGGAAAGCATGTACAAAACCTGGAGTCAATAGGGAAAGTAATCTAGACCAAGTGATTACTAACAGTGATGGGAATTCAAGTGATTTTTCCCAGACCTCACAGTCACAGAAGGAGCAGCACAGCAGACAGGCACTGTAGCAGGAGAAACAGCCTTGTGGGAGAGGGACCTTCTAGGGCAAGGGAGCCAAAGAGAAACCATGGTGCTGCACTGTGCATTCTTACTGCCCTCACAGCAGTGCAGCAGCTGGATCTTGCAGGGGAGGGAGAGCCTGTTTCCATTCATCCCCCTCCTAGGTGGATCCCTATCTGCTCTCATCCAGGATCAATATTTGCAAGCCTAAAAATGGCTTATTTAGAAACATATAAGAAAAAATGAGGGAGTCTTGAGATAATCAATGAGCTTCAAGAAAAATAAAAGCCCAGATTATGTGAAAGGCTTCTAGCAGCTGCTTTGCAGTTTAAAGCAGATAATAGGAATTGCATTCTAGTTGAATGCATTTAAAGCAGAAAAAGTCACTGAAAAGGAACTGATAAATCTAATTGATTTTTTTTTCATAGCTCTTCCCACTTTTGTCTGAAGGGAGTGAAATGACCAGTACTCCACCCATATATCTAGAGAAAAGGGACACGTTTCCCAACTTCAAATTATGATATTATGGCACTGCCCAGTGAGGATGGAGACGGAGAACAGGTCTGGGAGGAGAAACTCAAGTCGTTCTATCAGTTATTCAGGTTCCAGTGCCTCAATGCTCTATGATCATTTTCTGAGACAGCAGTTCAGTCTCCAGGGTGCTAACTGTAAAAGTTAGGAAGTCATCCTTATTTTGCAGACCAATAAGTTTTGAACTTCAATGCTACACAAAGCCATATTTCTATTTCACCATCTTTGCAGAAGTTTGCAGAAGCAAACATTGATTAATGAGACAAGGCAGTAGTCTATGAAAGCAACAAATGGGTGGACTCAGGAGGACTGACTCTTGAGAACCAATTAATGTGTGGACATGCCATCTGGGCTGGCAGCACGCAGGGTAGTTCACTACCTGCTGCCACTGCTGGCACTGCACCAAGAAGAATCAGAGCATCTGTCAGTCCCCAGGATCTGTAACAGAAAACTGCAGCACAGAGAACTTCAAAACAAGCCTTGAACATCAAAACTCTCTGGTAAATCCCTAGAAGAAAAAGCCTAGAGATAGTGTAGAAATAACTGTATTAAAAATAAAATATGGAATTTTTTCCTATGTAAAATGAAGTTGCACAAGCATGACCCTTTCTCTATTAGTCTTCGACTGCAGATGCAAACTCTTCTCTCAAAATTTCTTTTGCTTATGTTAAGTGACATCAAAATCACATGTTTTCTCTGTGAATATCTTAAAGTAAAACTTCAGATTTTCAGCTACAGGCTTCACTTTTCTCTCCCATTTCCCCCAGTTCATTTCAATAAGGTCAAGATTCTTTCCAAAGAGGTTCTGAATCAGTTAGAAAAAAATGTATAGTATGAGCAAGCCGTATCTCACTTAACTGCTTGTGATTGACCTTCAAGGACTTCTCTATTGAAAAACTACTTTCTCTAGCATTGCTGATTATTTAGCCAAAATGCAGGGAGGCAGATCACCATTCTGCCTCTCTTTTACTGCTGAAAGAAACACACTCTAAATATGAGCTACTGGCAGGAGTTGACACCATCAGTCTTAAAAGGGGAAAATTGATTTTGCAATCTCACAGTGAATCACACAGAAGCAGCAAGCTAACCAGGGCTACCTTGTGGTCTTGTGCCCGCTTGAAACCATTATTGCTTTCAGTGGACAGGTTTTTTGCAGGATGGGAAGTGTAAAATCAGGATTCAGTGTCAAAAATTAAGATTTTAGTACTTAATCACTGTAATCTTCATTTCAGAAGACATAATTTGACTTTCAGTTGAAGACAGCTGTATTGCAAAAAGGCAGACAATTCAGAACTCTGTGAATAAATTAGAAAATAAATTAGCCAAATTACCAAGTTTGATCTTCTTTCTCCCATGCTTCATCACTCTGACCTTATTTTTTGAAATATCAGACTTAACATCAGCATATAAATATAAACTTTGAGCAAAAATCTAATTGTCACTGACTCTGAGTCAGTGACCAGGCCCAGCTGCAATCTGTGCCTACAACTCAGATGAATGAACTAAGTGTTATGAAGAGTTTTTTTGCAGGTGCAGCATGGGAGTTTCTCAGGGCCTGATCCAACTTATTGGATCCTTCAAAATTACTGGAAAATATTCTGTTAGCTACAATAGGCATTTGACTGAGTTATCAATGAAGAAGAATGGCTATATGTTTGGATTAAAGTGATAATCAGTCTCTGAACTATTTGCTTCAGAGAGTGAATCATAGAAAATACAGCTTTCAGCTGAGGTGTTTATGTATGTCTTATGCATCAGCAGGCTTGATCATAGTGGAACTTTAATGAGACATTTGTGTAGAGCAGCTGAAGTTGTCTAATTACAGACTTTTCTAGGAGCATCTTTTGTTCCCAGTGGGACCTGGCCTACTTTCAGAGTAGTCTGGTTGGAAAGAAAGGATTAGTTTACCTGTCTCCATTATTGAAAGCTAACATGACTGAAGGCAGTGCCCCTTTGTACTTGAAAAGAAAATTCTCTCCAATTAGACATTAAGCTCAGCTTAATGCTTTGATTGTTGGACATCCAGAATGTGTTTGATTGAAGTTCAGCAGTAAGAAGAGATGCAGCTGATGGAAGTTTGCGTGCTCACTGAAATTTAGAAAAAAATTTGAAAACTGCTGTTCTCCAGAAAGAAAACTTGCAAGTTTTATCTGAGTAGATTCTGCCATTCTGTATCTTCACAAATAAAGACTTCATAGGATGCAACTATCTTTCCTATAGAGGAAAGAGTTGAGTTGACTGTCTTATAAGCCACTAATTTTGCTGAGACTACTGTAACTAGTCAGGCACCCACAAGAGAAGTTTCTGAGAAAAGAGCTGAGTGTGGAGTCAGGTAGCTGAGCTCTGAGTTGTATGTGGAAGACATGAGATGTCCTAAAATAGTATTCAGAATGGTCATCAACACAAGATGGGCTTAGAAGAGGGAATGGTAGACCAAGAGATCCATGCAAGTGAAATTTCAACAAATGCTGAGTGCCTGCTCTGCAATGGCCCTTCCCCCGTAAAAATGTTGGCCTTACACTGGCAAGCCTAGGAAGTTCTTTTGTGAAGAAGTGGAAGTGAGATCTTGCTGCTTGGTTTGCTTTAGTGCCCAGGCTTTTTTATCCATTTTACCATTGCTGCTGGAGTTTTGGAAACAAATTCCAAACCTATTGTAAACTCCAGTAATTACCAGCCTGAGGATAGAGTTTTACAGATGACTAAACCAATCTGCTTGAGACCCTATAAACAGCTGTCTTTTGAGCTCTTCTGGACCACAGGCTGCACCAGCACCTCCGAGTGGGACACCTCTTGGACTTCACAAACCCTTCAGCTGGCAATACTTGAAAGACCATTGCTGATGACAAGCCTTAGGATGATACCCCACAGGACATTCATCAGGGTGCAACCCATGCCTGATGAGAAGCACAAAGGGATTTGATGTATTTCACTGAACTTGAGGTGAGTTTTTGATAGGTACCTTTATGCACAAATAAAGATTTATACATCTCTGATTCTTTTACACCCTTATCTTTATGTATCTGTATCCTTTGCACTCCTATCCTTTCACATCCCTGGTCTCAATGTAAATAATAAAAAATTGATTCCAATCTGATTTTCCTATCCATGCCTCATCTATGTAGAGTAACAGAGTGAACCTTGTCATTGAGGTCTGTTAAGGTTGTACTTTCATAAGTAAAACCTATTTTTTGTTAATCTCTTTGATGGTGATTCTTTAAGTGGCCGAAATCAGTCATTTGCAACACAGGTCATAATAACTTCTTTAAGTCAGTAAAATCTATGTCCAGTGTTGCCATTGTAAATTAGAAGAGAATCAGTTAAATCACTGAAAACCTTATTATGATCTATTAACAATCTACTAATTCTCATGACTTTCATTCATCCAAAACCACGTAGACTGGTGTGATGGTAAAAAGTTACGGAAATCCTCGCATTGGCATAGATTGCAAAACAATGTTAGTAAACCTCTAAGTACCAGTAGCTGTTAAAAAAGAAAAACTGAACAGAAAATTGCATTAATGATAATGAAATCAGAAAGTTTGGAGTCAACTACAGTGTTTCAATCAGCCTGCAAAACAATATAGCATTAGATAATTGGTACATTATTTCTGATCCACTGAATGAAAGCTGGTATCTGCCTAATTATTAAATTGACAGACATGTTTTCTTAAACAGCAGCATACTGTTACAAAAGGCCCTAGCTGATGTGCAGAGTATAGTAATCCACTATTTTGTAGCCAGAAGCTGTTTAGGTAAAGGAAGGAAATTCCCTATGTACTGGCTTTTAATTTTCCTCTGAGGAGACCCAGAAATATCCATCTCTTCTTGACAAGTGACAGTACAGAGAAAAATAATCACTTAGAACATTTTCATTGCCACAGAAGTCAGAAAACACTCTCTGCTAGACTTGATAGAGAACCAAATTCTAAAAGCAAGAGATTTCATGTGAAAATTCTCTATCTCCAGTAGGACTCTGATAAAAATCAGCAGCTGTAATGTCCCAAGCACTTATTTTCAGATCATATGGAGTACTAAGTGATCTCAGACATAGCCAGGAACAACATATGCACTGATTTAATATGAAATATTTTAATTGTTCCAAGAAGAGGAGTAGGATGCTGATGTCACAGGCTTATTAAATATAGCCTTTACATTGAACAGGAGTACATTCATGCTTAGATAAAGTAAGAGCTGCGTGGCAGATTACCAAATTGGGAAAAGCAGTTGGGTTCCTGTCTCCCTCTACATTGCCATGTCCTGTACATTCACATCCAGCTCCCCTGTAGCCAGCACCTCCTCCAACATTCATTAGGTCTTGTAACATGTTCATCACTTATCTGTTCACTTAGTCAGTCCCAGCAGGGGAAATATTTGCAGTAGGGTGTCTTCTGTAATCATCCAGCTAGTGTTTAGAGTCTGCAGACCACTTTTCCCCTTTGCTGCAGAAGTTCAGTTCTGCGTGGGTGGAATTCATCTTACCCAAATATAGTCCACAGAAAGAAATAAGCACTGCTGGGCAAGAATTTTCTGCTCTATTTTAGGCACTGACCTCAGGATGAGATTTCTGTCACCAAGCACCTACTTCTCTTCTCTGACAGTACAGTGAGCCTGTGATGACTCACTCAGATGTAGGAGTCTACAGCTGGTCTGATGAATCCTGCCTGGAGTCTCTTGAAGGTAAGGGCAAGACCTTGGACTGGAGGTAAACTCTTACAAAAAACAAATGTAAAGATCAGATGTGAGTATCAGGCCAGACTGCTGAGGAGATAAACTATATCAGGACTGAGGCATGCATTTACCTGCTGTTGGTGTATTTTAAAACAGACCTAATCCAACATGTTCTGTCATTCAGAAATACCTGAGCTTGTGTCTGCCACATTTAATCTTGTTCTGGTGTAGCGTTTGTGTGAGTTATTGTTACACATTGATAAGTGGAAAGCTTGATGTGATTAACAAGGACTTGCTTAAACTTGATAGCTGCTAATAAAGAAAAATTTCATTAATTTAAAAGGCAATAGCTATTCCTAAATATCAGCTTATGTAGATGAGAGATAAATAGGGGAGCATGACATTGAATCTCAGCAACATAGGAGATGGACACTTTACCTGCCTGGTAAACTTATCTGATTGGGACTTCTCTCAGCATCTCATTTGTAATGACCAATATCAATGCCTCTGAAGAAAACTTTTTTTATATGTATATTGGAAAACAAATAACTACACATTTCAGTTTATTTATCAAACTATTATATTAAAATGCATTAATTCACCTATTCCAATATAATTATTTGCTTTTGGCTGTGGGGTTTTTTTGGGGGGGGTGAGTGGGTGTTTGTTTGGTTAGTTTGTTTTGTTTTTAAATTAAAAAATCTTTAAATTTTTATTCCATAAAACTACTAAAATGTCTGCTTTTCATGTTTGTCAATTTTTCCAAAACGTTTTTATGTAGACAGTGACATTCTCAGCACTCATCAAGGATGTCACTAGTGTCAGCAACCAGAGCTGACTGCAGACAAGCTATTCAAATGAGAAGTTTCTGCCACAGGTAAATAAAAAATATCTCAGCAATCCAACAACAGATTAGAAACTCCAGGAGACTATTGGCTAGGAGAAGGCTTTAGGACTAATATGCAAATCCAAACAGTAATGAAAAGCCTCATACTCCTCAGAGGAAGGAAATGCTTGAGCTGTCCATTCTTTCAGAATAAGGATGAGTATATGCCCTGAATGGTAACATACACAATCTACATTACAACCACGTGGAATAGGAAACATTTCATACAAATTCAGCATCATATTGCATCATTAAAATCTGACTTCTGAAAACATGTAAGAGTTTCTTTAGAAAAAATTGGAAATCTTTGCACAGATACCGTGTACCTTTACCTTATTCCAAGGCACAAAACTGCTATGTTTTGGAAAGCAGAAGCTGAAATCAAAGAGCTAGATTCCTCTTCTTCCAAAACTTCCTTTCCAGCCCTATGATACTTGAGGCATCGCACAGCATAAGGCAGAAAGCTGAAGTCTGAAATTGCACACTGAACAGTATTAAAAGTTATATTGAATAACCACTTAAATAGCTTAAAAGTTTGCATCATTGTACACCCACACACGAGCACCAATTGAAGTTCCAGTACTATTAGACAAAAAAGCTGATCTATTTCTTTTTATTTTGTTCATGGCACTTTCTGCTTCAACTGTACAATGAGCAGCACTCTAAAATCAGTTAGTGTTGCACCTGTTTTGTAGCTGAAGGATTTGGCCTCATTTTTAAAGGGCTTTCTGAAGGCTTCTTCAGCTGCAGAAATTGGCCCACTCTCCTCAAAGTCAAAATATCTGACAGAGCCAGTCTTTTTTTGCCACAGCCGCAATACAGTTTGTAAGATATTTTTGCGAAGATTCAACTTTATTTCTCTAATTATATGTTTGATAAGAACATGGCGCTCCAACTTAGTTCCTGAAGCCTTAAAATTGTTACAGTTGCTTATTCCAAACTGGACCATATTCGCAGAAATTTTGGGGATAACCTACATCAATTGATATGATTTGCAGAGTTCTGAGTAAAACATTGGATTCATTTGCATGCAGTTGCATTGAGTGCTCATTGCACAAGCATGACCATGACAGTGCATTCAGGTGTGTTCACTGAGCTATGGATGTCTGTAACTGTGGTTTCTTCAACTCTAATGAATATTGGGGTTTAATGATTCAAGATTTGTTTCATGCAACTTTGTTTGATGTTTTTATTAACATTTAAAATTAGAGTATGTGAAGCCTTGTAGTAAAAAAATTGTCTCTTTTGACTACTAGGAAGCAGTGAGTGAGTAGGGAAAAAACAGCCATGCAATATAGAACACATACGTGAGGCTTTTACTTGTTTAAATCTATGCACAATTTTGTGCATTTATTTCACAAGCAAAGTGTCATCACTTTAAAGCCACCCACTTGCTCTTCTGTCTCTGTGTTTTTTCTAAAATGAAATCTTCCCTGTTGGTCTTTGACATACACTACCATTTGACAATGACATTTTCTGTGAATTTTCTTCCCTTTATTCCATGTTTTGCTGGCAGTTATCACATTCCTGTTTACATTCTGTTTAAGAAAAAAAAAAAGAAAAAAGAAGATATGAGAGAGGAAAAGGGATAAGAGAGAAAGATGAAGGAAGAAAGAAATAAGAAGGGAAAAGGAGAAAGAAGAGGGAAAAAGTAGTTTCATTAATAATTATTAAGATTTGAATGCAGCTGCATTTTCATCTCTTACAGGAAAAAAATACAATTCTATACATGCCTTGTATAGAATAGCACTCCAAGGCTAGCACTCCAAGGCACGGAGTTGAATTGATGTCACAATATTTTCCCTTAGAAAATTGAATTGAATGAATTCGGCACAAAGCAATATTGCAACATTCACTTTTAGTCATCTTTCATATTTTTGTTTAGCTGAAAAGAGAAAATAATTCTGTAGAGCAGAATCCAAATACAAGACAAATGTATTTATTGCACTTGCTTTATAGATGTACAGGTAAATTACTTTGAATGCCCATGTAATAGAAAGCGATTTGTTTAAATGGAAAGCTTTTGTGTTTTTCCTGTGAGACATGAAATTTTATCACTGAACACATGATTATGCTGAAGTAAAGAGGTATTTGAAGCACACAAACATGCCACATCTCCTGAATGGGTGGGGTTCTTTTATGCATTTGTAAACATTCAATATTTCAGAGGTGTTTCAAGTCCTAATTCATGTTCTTTTTAGTAATACTCCTGAAGAAGCAACACTTTTAAAGAAGCATTTAGCTACAAGTGAAGCCTCACTGACAAAAAGCAGAAAGCATCTATGTGTTTTCATCAAGAGCTATGTTGAATGTCCCCAGCTTTCATAAATTGAAATATCCATGATCATGATCTGACCCCAGTGACTCCATGAGCTCACAGTGGGCAACCGAGCAGAGAATTCAGCCCAACTCTCAGCCATCTACAGCTTCAGCAGCCACAACCCTGTCAGCAAAGACTCACACCAGGGAAACTGCCTTGTAGAGAAATAATATTATTTAGCCCAGTACAGTGCAATTCTAACACAGCTCTATTACTTTCAGGACTCAAAAATCCTGTCTTTGCACGCTCTTTTACTTTAAACTCACTTGCCCACCACAGTGATTATTCTAGACATATTCTCTGGGGTCTAGAAACCCCAACCAAGAAAATATCAACATTTGCACAAACCTAAGACACCTAAATGCTCTTTAAAATCCAGCTCTGAGACTTTTGCCAATGGCTCGTGTCAACTGGTTCAGCTCCATGCCAGCAGAAGTGTTAACCAGCTCCTCTGGGTGTGTGTATCAGCTGCTTTCAGATCAGAGTGGTGCCATTCCCAGGAGACACCCAGAGCAGTGCAGATTGTGTGCCAGCCTTCTTTCCCAGGGAGAAATCAATGCAAGTGGTAATAGGTTCCATTAATAAAGATAATGTCCAGAGACTTCATTCGAAATCAAATCATTAGGAATTATATTGACTTCTTTCTGAAAGAGAATAAACCTGAGAAAGAGCTTCCAAACTCTACAGTGTAACACTCTTTTCTACCATATTCAAGAGATTAATACAAATAGGATTTGCTATTATAGTGTCTGTATCAGAAGGTGATAGTCTTGAAAATAACTCGTCTGATGAAAGGGAGAAACAAGGTTTTTTTGTTTTCAGTAATTCTGGGAAAATGACCTCTACACTGTAGATTTAAACAGATTAAGAGCCAGCAGTGCAGCAAAACCAAATATAGATAAATATTGAAAGCCATTTCTAGTTTTAAAGCTACCCCTGTTAAAAATCACTTGAGTTTTATGGCCCAACTTTTTTTGAGAGGCATGCCCTTGACACATTTTTTGGGACTGCATTGAGTAACAATGTAGAAAGGAAAAAATTAGCAAGAACAAGCAGTAAGGCTCCTAATGAAGTACGTAAGGGAAGTGGCAGCTGTCTTTGCATCGAAGAGAATGTGAATTGTTCAATAATTTTTCCTTCAAGAAACATATATGCAGTGAAATAGGAATGACCACTCTTAAAAATAGTTTAGCTGCACTTCTAAACAATTTTAATCTCTGAATGTCATGAAAAGATTATCTTGCTAGTTCAAATTAGTCAGGAGGAATGTGAGATAGTTACTGGATTATGTAGATGTGTAGGGGGTTAACCCTGGCTGGATTCCAGGCACCCACCAAAGTCACTCTGTCTCTCCCCTCTGCAACCCTGTGGGGGAGAGAAAATATAATGAAAGGTTAATGGATTGAGACAAGGACTGGAGAGATCACTCACCAAATACCACCACAGGCAGACCAGACTTGAATTAGTGATATTAATTGAATTTATTACAAACAAAATCAGAGCACAATAAAGAAAAATAAAACCTTAAGAAAACTTCCCCTCAACCCTCCCTCATTCCCAGCTCTACCTGCTCCCCCAGAAGTACAGGGGACAGGGACTGGAGGTTATGGTCAATTCCTCACACATTGTTCCTTCTGCTGCTCAGGGAGAGAGGTTGTTCCCCTGCTCCACCCTGGGCTCCCTCCCATGGGGGACAGTACTCCACAAACTTCTCCAGCATGAGTCCATCACCCAGGCAACAGTCCTTCATGGACTGCTGCAATGTGGGTCACTCTTCCACCTCGGAGCTGGCTGGCTTTGGCTATGTTGGACATGGGGGAAGCTGCTGGCAGCTTCTCACAGAAGCCTGTGGCTCTCCTGCTACCAAAACCTGGCCATAAAAACCCAACACAAACCCAAAAGCTACTTGGTTTCCTCCTTTGACAAATATGCAGACAGAAACAGGGGAATATGCAATGAACACAATCTTCAAAAGAAGATGAAAGGACCTGGTTCATCACTCCGTGAGACTGGAAAGCTAATGCACAGCTTTCTGGTATTCTGTCTTGTTTAGTCTTCCCAGTAATCAAATGACTACAACTATTAACCTTAGCAATAAAAAGGAGTGAGCTTAAGCTTGAATAAGACAGAAAAAAATACGGGAGAAAAAAATAAAGCAGAAAATACTTAGGTAAATTCAAGTTGTCCCTGTGAGCTGGGATTGCAACAGATGTACTCCAGAATTTCTTTGCTGCCTAAATTATACTACATTTCTCTAAATAGCATTTCCTGGCTCAGACTGACCCAGTGGAACTCACTCTGACATGCATCAAGAACTGAGTGGCGCAATCTCAAGCAGTTCACAAGTACTGCTTTTGAGAATTATGGGGGACAGGTGAAAACAGAAGCCTTGGAAAGGGATGTGGCATATCCATTCTTTTTAAAAAATGGGTGGAGTAGGAAGGCAGAAATGCCAGAACATTAACCTTGTCAGGCTAGCTCTAACACTCAAGAAACTGAAGAAAAAATCTATTTTACAAGCCCCTAAAAATCCAGCAAGAATTTCTCAAGGCCAACTGATATCAAATAATGCATTTTATGCTAAAATTAATCCAAAATACTCAAAAGAAATAGATGTCATATGCTGTATTTTTACTTTAAAGACCATGAAAACCTACTAATTTGACTTTTTTTTTTTAAATAAGTTTGAGGAATGTCCTGTAGATGGGGTTTCCCAGGCTCAGTTTCCTAAGCTAGTACTGCCACTAATAGCAAAAAGTCCCTGACTGCTCTCCTGAGCAGCATTCAGGTAAATAGGAGGCATTTTGCTCTCTAACAGTAAGGGTTTTGAAGTAGCTTGAATACTCTCCTAGTGGTTTTTTTCTAAATGACTGCTCTAGCTGAAATAGTTAGAAGCTATATACAACTGCCTGAAAACCTAATGCCAAGAGCTATCAGTTTTCCCTGTCAAACTAGAAGGATGTCCTGTGGCTTCCTGCAAAAATCCATCCCATTTCTGGCATTTCTCAGTATTTCCACTAATGACTCATACATGAGCTGGGAGTGCTCCTTATGAAATTTGTATACAATCTGAAGTTTAATGTGAGTTTCAAGCTCTACAGGTGCAGAATTAAAATTTATCAGCTGGAGGAGCATTCTGAAACAAATAGGATGCAATTCAGCAAGGACAGGTGAAAAGATAGGAATAGTTAGCTGCACAAATAGAAGATGGAAAACCACTGGATGAAATTAAGTTTGGGAGAAAACATTCAGATCTGCAAATTGAAGAGTTTTCAGTGTCACACAGCTGCACTGTTTCTACCTGCCTCCTTCTGGCATTTAGAAGCAGGTGGGTTTTATGCAAGACATGAAGCAATCCTCACCTTCCCTCCAGCTTTGGCATGGTCTCAGCAGTAATCCTGCCTCTCATCCAGAATACGATAATTAGAGGAAGGTGGAAGCATTGGCATACAAATAAGAGAGTGACAAGGATAATCAGAGCCCAAGGAAACGTGGCTTGTCAGGGGCAGTTGAAAGAAATGCAGTTGTTTAGGCAAGAGAAGACTGAGAGGAAACAACAATCTCAGGATTTATAAAAGGCCCTTGCAATTACTTTGAGAGCATTTCCTGGTGAGGAACACATCTTCCAGGACTCTGTAACACATTCTTTCTGGTAAGCAAAAAGTATTCACTTAATATAGGCCTAATTTTAGGTATGGAGTGGATCCATTCTCCTCACCCTAAGCAGTGTTTCTCATTATGGGTCACATTGAAAGGTGATGTACAGTCACTGAGAAAATACATGCTCAGTTACGGGCAAGTAATCAAACAGGCTGGGGAAAAGCAAATTCTTCCAGTGGAATGCTGTATATAGAAAACATCTTTGCTTCTCAACATGACTCACAGATTGTAATTAAAGAGGACACATAATCTGCAAACTCTTGAAGGTTGGTGATGTAGCAGTGTAGTCAACTGATGTCAGAAGCTGTCTTTGTAGGCCTCCAATCCATTTCAGCTATGTACTTATTAAACCATATCGAATGAAAACTGAGAAGGGGAAGAGAAGGAGAATGAAATACATGGCAAGAATTCAGCTTGATGTTTTCTTCATCTTACCTTCTCAGTATTTTCTCTTGATCCATTTGCTTCTCTGCCCCTTTCATGGGTACAAAATTTCATATGAAAAGCCAACAACCATCACCCAGGTACTCCTTGCTGGTGCCTTGTGAGATGCTGGAGTAGAAACCCTTGATAGCCTCCATAAAAGAGATTAATTACTTAAAAGAGATCTTAAATAAATGAACACATACTCTCTTTGCTGAAGAACTGGTCTATGTGTATATTTTAAGGGCATGTTTTCTTGTGCTGGGGATGAAGGTAGTGAGGATGAAGAGGAGTCTGTCTGACAGCTGCATCTCTGTCTCTTTCCACATCTGTGGAGAGGGAACATCTTGTGACAATTGCATAGTAAAGAGAGTCGTGTCTCCATCCTGAGTTGTCTGCACTCTGTTAAGATGTCTCCTGCCTTCACATTCAATTCACTTTGTGTAATTGAGCAGCATTTGTTTGTTCTTCCTCTTGCCCAAGCATCAGACAGAATAGCTTTGCCTTCCATCTTTTGTAAAGAAAGCACTTGTGGTTTTGTAGATGGTGTAGGCTTCTTAGGGGAAGATTAAAATTTTCCAGCAAAATAAAGAGGAACCTCTGACTGAAACATTTAAATTCCAAGTGTTGAGAGAACAAAATGTAAGCAGAAAAGAAAGTGCTTTTGCATTCCGGGTGCATTTCTCTGCAAACACTCCTCATAACCCTGGGCTTGAATGGCAGCTGAGTAGCAGCGCTGCCTGCAGCAGTGTTTATTACCAGAGGCAAAAGCTTTTGCTACAGCTCTCCTTTTAACTTTTGCAAAAAACATTGTCAGTCACTATGAAGACATTAACAGAAGCATCAGAGAATGTGTAGAATGTAAATATTTGTGTTGTGGCTGTAAAACAGACAAACTGAAAAGGCCTAACTTCTCTGAAGTTCTTGGGGAGTGAACCTGAGGGCTGTGAACCCACTTGATGAGCTGCTCCCCTGAATGTCTCTGTGTAGGCAGCTTCTTTCTTTGGCAGAACAGTATTAATCATAATGAAAGCCGATTACATTGCAGGCAATAAGTGGTATGCTATCACAAAACTGTACACACATAAAAAGATCAGTACTTTCCCCCAATTCTTTCCCCATCACTTCCTAAAAAAACCCATCTGCAGAAAGGCTCCCTCCTGGAAATCTGTCAGGTGGGTGTTGGTCCACACAGAGGCCTGCTACAAGAAAACACAAACAGAAATGCTCTTGTGGAATGACCTAAAAGAATCTGGCATCTATGCTGTGGCCCAGCAAATCCATGCAAAAGCACCTGTCAGACTGTTTGAGGGGAAAGGATTAGCACATCTGATAAACACATGGTAGGAGGGCAGTTTCCTCAAAGGCTGGTTAGCAATTTCTAATAAGACCTTTTTCCCTCTGCATGAAGTTTGAGCTTGATGAACTTGGAAGTCTTTTCCAACCTTAAGGATTCTATGATTCTATGAATATGCCAATTCAATAATTTGCATATTTAGCAGGAACACACCAGTTTAACTCAGCCTTGCAAGGAAAATGCCCCTGCCCTTCCACCACCTTGCCTGCACTACCCATGGCAGAGCCTACAAGATGCATTTTACAGGACTGACAGGTTCCCCACTGTGCAGCCAGATGTCTAGCAATCCTAGAAGTCTGAGCTTGACTGCTAGTTGCAGAAATTCACTTTCCATAAGTTTGCTGTGCAAGTATTTTGGGTTCAGAGTCACTGGGGGACCCTCTTCATATTGCTGTCAAATTCAAGGGATATACCTGACATATGGACCCAGACCCATATATCTTCCAAAAAGAGTATTCCAGTGTAGGCAAAAATCGTCTTCATGGAAACAGATAAGTCACATAGGGCATCCTATGGGTTCAGACCTGTCCAACTTCTCAGGGCTGTTACCTATCAGTTGGCACCTGAGAACAACAAGCACATACAAGAGCTGTTTGCTTCAGGAGGTAGAAGAATCTCCACCACAGAAGATTTTTTGAGAATAGGGTAGACTCACATTTGTCAGAAATGTTATGGGAAGAGCTCAGCTTGCTGAAAGGCAGGGCATAGACTACCTGACCCCTGCAAGCTCCTCTGAGCCATGCTGATTTTTTTCCAGGTCACTGGACAGAGCAGTGTCTGGTTCCATTTCAGATTTCTGGACACTGGGTACATCCTATGTATTTGAAGCTCTTGAGATCCAAGCAGATTTTAAGCACATTCTTTCCAAAGCAAACCTTCAGAAAAGTATGGACAGGTTAAGTGAGCAGTTTTCAGAGGAAAAGCTGTGTGCAACTCTTCTGGAAATCCTTGCATTAGCAGTGGAATAAGTCTGTTCTACTTGCCAGGTACCTACAAATGGGGAAAATGTAAACAATTTAAATGGAAAGGCAGAGATGAGAAGGGAGAGAAGCCACAGGGTCAGCTGCCTCAAAAATATATTAACCTGTGTCCTGCCACTTAGAGCAGGTCTGAGTAGGCTGAAGTACTCAGGTCTTTCACCCCAAATTTTCCTGCCTGAGAAGCAGCTCAATGTAACAGATCTTGTTTAAATGATGCAAAACTGAAAAATGTATGCTTCCTGAAGATGCAGCCTGCAGTGTACACACAGAGCTGACAAATGCGGAAAATACCAAGGCCAATATGGCCCCCCCAGAACAGCTCCCAAGAGTCATTTCAACCCTTTCTGGGGTCCCTCAGATGCAAGTTGAGAGCAGGACATTGGCTGGATAAAGCAATTTAGCCACCCACTGTCTGCCACCTCCTTCTCGTACTAACAAGAAGGGGGCAGAAGTGAGACCTCATCCCAAGCCAGGTGGGCATGGATTTATGTGATGGGAGGATGCATCTGTTCATGTCTGCTGGTGAAATGCTTGCACTTTGGTTGGACAAGAGGCCCAGTGAACTCAGTGGAGAAGTAGAAACCTCTCCATTAAAGGCCTTAAATAATTAGTTGAAATTGGACCATTAACTTTATTATAACAAATTTCCTCATTCGGTGTTAGGAGTTGTTTCTTTACTGTTATATATAGAAAGCCAGGCTTCCTGCCTCAGCTAATTTGTATTAGCATACCAATTTTTCACCTTTAGGGTGCAGTTCTGATTACCTGCACACTGATGATAACATTTGTGTAGCAGCACTGGCTCTAACAGCAATAGCTCTCTATTCATGGTGGTATAAACAAGATAGGAATCTGGCTCTCAAAGCTCTATTTAAACTTGACCTGGATGATTCATGCCTTTGAGATCTCAAAATGAGATTACAGCAAAGTGCTTTATAGTGGGCTGCCAAAAGGGCTAATCCATTCCCTGAAGCTAATGCACAATACAGCACCTTGATTGTTATCAGAGGTGGGCAGGGAGGGATCTGCCTACTCACTACTTGTCTGTCAGCATTTTCTGCTTTTTAGTGCCTAGAAAAGGTCTACAGTTTTGCTTTTAGCTTTTAAAGCTATTAACAGGTTGGAAATTGATGTTGCCAAGGACATCTGTAAATGTGCCTTGGAGATGTATAAATACTTTATAGTATTGAATTGTTCCCCTTTTTGTTAGCCACAGGAATCCTATCAGACTGACAAGGGTAATTTCCAGTGATGCCTCTCAAACCAAACATGAAAACAAGATGGTGACTCTGCCATGCCTTTCCCCTGGACCAACCCTGAGAGATGAGAAGCCCTCCATCAGTCTTTCATGATCACATTTAAATTAATTTGTATTTGGATCTTCCCTCATGAACTTTCTTCTTTTGTTACAAAAATTGAAACCATTTTTATCATAGTAAATTTCTTCTCACATTTAATTTTTTTTCCTGATACGTGAGGATCAAAGCAGAAGCTTACACAACTTTGCATTGTACCTACAGGTTTTGCAATGTACTCCACAGGAGCAGCAAGTGCAGCAGAGATGTATTTCTGCCAGTCACATGATTTGCCCAGAAATCCTTTCCTGTGAGTCCTGGGGTGCAGCATTCAGCCTCTCTACACCTGTGCAATGGCATAAGGTTTAAAGTATCTGTAAAAGCACTGGGAAACATAGAGGAAAAAAGGTAAGTGTTTGCTGCAATAGAAGACCAGAACAGTGTTGTACTGAAGGCACGTAGAGATTTGCAGACCTATTGTACTGCACTGAATTTCCCCCTCAGCACACATGATGACTCTCTGGGAAGCTTAAATTAGTATGCCTTTAATTAGCCCATATTCTTTAATAACATCTCTTTTAATAGGGACAGCTGGATCCAAGGCAATCCCATCAATCAACACTGACAGCTGTGGCTATGATATTTACTCCACTGACTCTTTCCTGCAGTTTCAGATCTCATGCCTTTGTAATTACATGCCTAGTTTTAGGCTTCCAAATTTGAAATGTTGGACAGCAGGAGGCTGGTGAGATTTACTATCATTAGAAGGATCCAGGAACAGTCACAGGTGACAGCTCCTGGACATATCTTCACTTCTACCTCACTGAAGGGGGGCAGTCAACTGACAGCCCTTAAAAAGTGGCTCTGATCCTTACACTGACCAGCAGTTTGCTCATAAAGGCTGGTAATTGAAAGTGTTAATGGTTACATTAGCCCTTGGTGGAAAATATTAACAGTGAACCATAATATTCCCATGATTAAAAGTCAGCAAAAAACCCACCTACTTCTATGTCCATTTCACAAATGCCTGAATTTAGGAAAGACCATGATGTCATATCAGTGATAATGCCAAGCATGCAAACTTACCTTTCTTCCACATCCATTGCTATGCTTCCTACTTCAGTGTTCAATTTGTTGCATTTTGCTGGCAAAGTACAAATCCTAAATGATTTTGATCACAATCTCCACTTCTAATTAATTTTTAATCACAGAATACCTTGCACCTGTTATGAAATAAGGATTATTGTAGCAAAACAAACTTTGGAAGCCAGTAAATAAAGCCACATAATTTTCTTCCTTAGAAACCTTCATGTGTACGTTTTGTTCAAAAAGTAATTAAAAGGATTTCATTTGTTTGTTTATTTGTTTATGGAATCATGTTTTGTGTCATGCAACAATCTTAAAAGAGACAATTTGTCATTGCTGTCTATTTGGCATTGATCAGGAGCACTCCTGGTTGCTGGGTTCAACTATTTCATAAGGAGGTAAGGAGAAGACAGAGCCAGGCTCTTCCCAAGATGCATAACAGCAGGACAGGCAGCTGTAACAAGGTGGAAGAAACAAAAGGGAAACTCCAGCTAAATGCTTAGAGAGAAAACTTACAAGGAAGGAGATAAAGTGTGAAAACAAGCACTGGGACTGTGGAATATCCAGTCTTGGATATATTCAAAACTCAGCCGTATGAAACCATTAGCTCACCGACCTCTGAAGCCAGCCTTCTCCTCTGAGCAGGATGTTGGAGTAGACAACTGCACGGGTCCCTTCTGACCTAAATTATTGTGGGATTTGTGTGATTCTGTGTACCTGACCTTTGTGTTTTAAGTGTTCTTTGAGATCTCTGTTTTGGAAAAAAACAAGGAGAAACATAAGTCTTCCTTGTAGAAAGCAATCACTGTTAATGAAGCCAACACCCTCCATGTAAGGAGCATGAAGGAATGTACAAAGGTACATGCATATGCATGCATGCACCACAACCTTACTGAAAATGGAAATAGGGGCATAAAAAAACAAGTTTCTAAAAGTAAACCTAAAATTCCTGTGATTTCAGCAAGTCCGAGCAAGAATGTAAAAGAGCTTGATCATTACTATCATCATTTTGCTTTGTTAAATCCTCAGATGAGCCTTAAGGAGGAGTCATGTCCAAGAGTAAGAGTTGAGAGAAAGAGATATCAACTCTGAATGTGTTTAAGGGATTGCTGGAGGCCTGAGACTATCTCCAAAATGTTATTCGAAATTGTTTCAAAACTTTTTAGCCATATCACCTTGTTAACCTGCTCTTCCCTTCCTCTCCCACCACTTATTGTGCATTTATCTGTGGAAGCTGCTTCAAAGAGTTGTGCCAGTGTCAATGTCTGCAAAACAGTGAATGCACAACCCTCCAGAAAATGAATCATCTGCAGTAAGCTTTGGCTGGAACAACAGTGAGTTCAGGAGTACCAGAAATAGCCAAGGTCTTCCTAAGAAATGAAGAAGAAAAAGAGAGAAAAAGAAAAATATAACCCAGAAAAAATATAGGCAAAATATAGGGTTGTGAAAAGTTCCACAGCATCTCAGACTGATGTTTTTGTTTTCTACAGATGTTCTCTTTTACATTCCTCCAAAAGAGTTTTGAGCATTCACTGCATAATAACTGTTTCCAAGGCCTAGATAGCATTCAGAGGTTTTAAAATAACCATCTCTTACATGAATGATTTGCAGTTTCTCTTTCTTCATGCTTTAAGTTTTGTCCAATGGAATCTCAAACGCTTACAGAGCAGAAGGACCTGAGAGACCCTTGCATAAGCCCCTCACATGAATAGATTTTTTCTCTGTTCACTTTCATGTAAGTCACCATGAAAGGAGTTAAAAAAATACCTGAATATATGAAAAACCTTGGCTTGAAAAAAAGAAAGAACCAAACTTTAGCTAGGCTAATAAAAACCACTTCTCAGTTCTCAGCTGCACTCTGCCCTTCAACAGTGACACACAATACACAAGATTTTTCAGAGAATGCTGTGTGTTTCAGGTACTGAGAAAATAGCACTGCTGTAGTTTGTGATGACCCTAAACCACTTGGACTTTCTCCTGTTCTTTCCCAACAGCTCTTGAAAGGATTTCTCCTGGTTTCTAGATGTCTTTTTGCATCCCAGGCACACTTCTTAAATATCCTCCCACTCTGAAGCTATTTATTGTACCAGACTCTGTGCTTTTCCACCAGAAATTCCTCCACCTTCTGAGGATGGATTTTCCTATTAAAAAATACTTTTTTCACGCCAAGAAAAGGTTAAAGACTTACCATGCATCAGCTGGGCTGTGGTAGCTTTACATGTGCATGGTTTTAGTTTGTTTTAAACAGAGTACAATCTCAATAGAGCTCGTTGCCAGTTCGTATTACCCTTCTCTAACCATGGGTTAGGCACATGCATGCAATTGCAGATAAACTCTTATCATCTGCCAGTCCTCAGAGAAAATATTTCTTACCTGTGCATTGATTTATAACTAATGATTTGGGCCAGGTTACACACTCGCCTTGCACTGAGGAGAAAGCCTGCACACTGAAATTATTGCGGCTATTTAGGTGAACAACTGTCTGCCAGCTGGAACAAGGGGTTCCTCACAGAGATTTCTAAGAGCCACCATAATCCATCCTTCAAGGGCAATCTGGTAACAAACAGTGGTTTTGAAGATACGACTCCTACTGAAATTCAACGTTTCCATCTGCTTGCCAAATTTTTACACTTATGTAAACATACTTGGTATCTAAAGAGCATTAATTGCTTGCATGTCACTGTTCTTGCACTTTAATGTCCTAGACATGACGTAGGGGCACCTGTCATTTCTCCTTGATAGAGAGGATTTAGCTAACTAAGCTAAATAACCTTAGTTTGTGCGCTTAAAAAACCTCACAAAACCCTGGGTTTTGTTGCCTTGTATTTAATCCAACATCCTTGCAGAGCAGATATTTACATCAATAGAGGTGAAAGTATCTTTTGTTTAATGACTACTGAAAGAGATTTAGGCTATTTTGTTTCTTTTATGTCCAGGGCACCATATCTTCAACACAGCTCGGAAGAGGTACCTTAAGCTGTGCTGAAATGTTTTTGAACTTTTCAACCCACTGGTTCTCCACTACCATATCTCCATCAACAAGAATTAGAAGAGCATGAGATAAATGCAAACACACAGAATGAAACTTCAGAGCCCAGATTTCCTTTTGCCCGTGGAGAAGCTACAATTATGCCTCTCTGGTTAAGAGTGCAGCAGCCAAGCACTGATCGAGTTTGAACAGCCTAATGACTTTGCTAGCACATGATGTTTGATAGCAATCTCCACCAGACCACTGATGATACAGATCTCTCTTTTTGGAAGGGAGTGATAAACCCCCCTGTCCTAGCTGATTAACTTGTACATACCAGGCCGTGATCCAACTGTTTCTCAGCCACCTGTGCAAGCGAAATGAGGCTCTGCTGTTGCAGTAATTTAGCTCCTAATATTTTCAGGCTGATAAAAACCAGGCAATTTTTACATAATCCTTTTTATTTTCAAACCAGCCTGCCCATCCTATTCTGCATGTAAGCCATGGCTGTGTTTACTACCACAATGAACAACTGTATTTCCTCCAGTGTGAAGATCTAATGATACATAAGCAAAATCATACCCTTATATTCCTACCGATGAAAGTTATATCTATATTTTATTTGGGAAACAACCATGTCTTCGTCCAGAGAACAAGTAAGTTCTAACAGATCTTAAGTTCATAATTAAACTCTGGGTAACTTTAAATTGAGTTTGTCCTGGGATAAATGTTTAAATTTATTATATGATAGAAGCAGTTGGGATTCACACTTGTGCAAGTAGCTACCAACACATGAACACAAGTTCTCACCTTTCCAAATATCAGTAACAATTCCTTTTTGCAGTGCATGGTTGTCTGAGCAAAAAGCCATGAAGTAGTCCCACAGTGACTGTGAACTGACTCATTCAATCCCTGCATGGCTCAAACATACACAGAATATGTATACGGCAGTCCCGTTGCTGGTTTTGCTTCCTAAGCTCCAAGTTTATGTCCTGGAAATATACTAACTTTCCATTTTTCCATATGAAAAAACCTGGAAAAAACCAGAAGTATGGAGCTGAAGTGCTAGTTTCATCCTTCATTTCCATATCCTTTAATATAACAATTAAATGAAAGCAGTTCCATGCTGACAACCCAAAAGCTATAGGGCACTAAAGGCAATTAAATGCAATCAAGCCTTCAAGTCATAAAGCAGATATATCAAAGGTTTTGAGCTGCTTCTAAGAAGAAAACATCCAGTAACCCTTTGTTTATACAATTTGAAGCATCATAAGCATTTCTCTGAAGAATTTACACAAACAAAACCTTAGCAATTAACTAAATATTCAAACAAATAAGGTGATTTCAAAAATCAGGCAAAACCTAAATATTTATTAATTACACTGTTGAACCTCAAGTGCTGACAGCACATTTTACCTCCCTAAAGCAAATTCTAAAGCTAGCTAATCAATAGTCAAGCAAACTACTAATTTGTTCCATAAATAGGAATGCATTCACATGCTTTGCAGAGTGCAAGGGAAAAGTGACACTCCCAGAAATGAGTAAGTTCAAATACTACAGCTCCTGGCAAGAAAAAGTTTGAAATACTGCCAGGTGTATGCAGAAGATAACCCAGCATGACTTGATTTCTAGAGGTAGTAACAGACTGATTTCTTTTCCTGCAACAGATTCATCCAAACACAGGGTTTTTTTGCCAATTTTTCTACTGAAGTAACTGGGGGAGGGAATAAAACCCAAGAACATACTCATTTTGGGGAAAAGATAGGAAGTTTACAAGAAATACGATTAAAGAGAAAGTGAAAATTTTAGATCCAGATAAAATTATGACTGTATTACCTTAGGGGATTTTTTTCAATAAGAGATAAGTATTACAAGTTTCATTCTGGACCTGACTTTGCTGCCTAGCAGCTTAAACATTTATATTTGGACAAAATAAATGCAAAATGCCACCATTTAAATTTGATGTTATTTGAAAGCCTCACAGATGGAAGTAATTCCACAAAATATAAAGCAATTTGGAAACAAAAGCTGCTGGTTTACATCCCCAAGTGAGCATTCAGGCAGATTCACCCAAACAGTGATGCTCAATTTAACCAAACTACCTGATGGAGAGAGAAGCCCTTTCCACCTGAGAAAATCCACCTCCACAAAGTATTTTAATCCATTTTTAAAAGGGCAAATATCACAAAGCAGGACTTCCTTTGTCAGAAAGGACAAAGAATTCTCCTGTTCTGGGCAGGTAACCTAGAAAGAAGGGACACAGGAGGGAATTCACTTTGGGATCCTGCCACAAAGTGGAGAGATCAGAAATGCCTGTTTGGTCACCCACAGCAGAAGAAAACCATAATTTGCTGCCTAAATGTGAGTGTGTGCACAGAGTGAAGTTTTCTGTAGCAGCTGGTGAGTACAGCAGCTCCTGAGTGCCTGTTTGAGACCCTGCTAAGTTCTTTGCAAAGTAAAGCACTGAGGTTCATGTCAGCACGTCTGCACTTTGTACTTGCCTGGCAATTTTCCAGCTCACTTCCCACCCAGCTTGGAAATCTGCCCAGAGTGTAGGATGCTAGCAAGCATCATTTGGTTTGTACTGTTTGGCTTTGTTGTCGACAGTTGGGTTTAAACTCTGCTGTACATCTGGCACAGTTTTGCAGGCTTATGCTACTACTCACATTTTCTCAGCCTCCTGCATGTTAAAGGTGGGAAGGGAAAGGGAGTATTCCCTGGACTGCGCATGTTTGAGGGTTTTTTGTTCTTCTCAAGATGGACATCCTGACAGACATCACCATTTGTCTTTTCTCACTGTGGTATTTCCCCTCCCAGAACAGCAGAACATCAGGAGGCAATAACCAACAGAAACCTCCACAGACAGATTCCATCCTCTGGCCCCTGTGTGGCTCCTCCTTCCCTTCACATGCACATTTTCCCCTTTTTCACATATCCCAATCCTTCCTCATTCTTCAGTTATGCAGTGCACCTGGAGGAAAGGTACAGGAAAGCTGCCCACCATTACTTGCCACCTGCAGGAGAGTTGCTGGTCCCAGCACCAAGCTACAGCCTCCATCCAATCACTGCAGACACCTGCCAGGAGCAAGGAGGGCTTTTTGTGGTCTGGTACCAAGACATGTGAGAAAAAAAAGGTAAAAAATTACCAGTATGAATGCTAACTGAGAGCAGTAACTGTTTTGTTTTTTTTTTTTTTCCTCATCAACTGCACAAGACCCAGGTCTGCATTGACTGGATCTTCAAGGAAACATCATTTACCTATTGTAGGAACCCAGACAGCAGAGAATATTTCTCTGCCTGTTTTGAAGGGGTTTTATCCCCCTGAACAACACTGGTTTTGGCCTTTGTCCACGGGAAAATTTGCCTAGCCTCTGGGAAGTATTTGAATCTACAATGGTGTGAATTAAGTGATAGAATACTACGTGAGATTAACAGGGTGAAAAATTTAGAGTTTTTAGGTCTATTTGCATAGTAAATAGATAAAAGCAAAAAACATAAAAATGGAGGATTGTTGTTGTTCTCCAAACCTACTTCTTCTTCTTCTACTACTCCATATTCTGCAGTAAAAGTAGTTTGGTATGATTGGACAAAGAACTCCACAGTTCCTGGCTGTGTTAATAAATAATTGGTAGAAAAGTAAAAATAATGTACGTTTTTAGTAACCGTTGGTTGATTTACCTTTAAAAAGGCTGTGAAATCTTGATAAGTTGTCTTCTTGCTGCATTCTCTGCTCTGTGCTATGTCAAGGCCACACCAGGGGCTTGTACTCCTTAGATAAGAATTCATAAACACCTATCTGGAGACTGAGAAGCATGAAGTCCCATTTGCCTCCTTTTTTCTCCTGGCAAAAATCTGAATATCTCCTCCCTCAGGGAAGACAACAATTAATAACACGGACAGCGTTAGCCTATGACTTGGTACCTGAGAGAGGTAGAAAAGTAAAGAGCCCACCAAACCCTCTTGCAGCCCTCCAAGCTGTCTCCCATCTAGAAGAGAAGGAACTGATCATGTTCCTGGCAAGCTCAGTCTTTTCATGCCCATCTTGGGCATTTTGGCTCAGCCATGCTCAAAAATTCTTCTGCCAGTGGGAGGAGCTTTGGAGAAGGCCCAACAAAATTGTTTTCCCCCCAGGACATCCAAACACCTCTGTTGTCCTTCTTCTGACCTCCTGAATCAAGGAGAGGTGGTTGTCCTGCTGATCTAGTCTAACAGATCCTCAAGGGCAACCAAAATCCACATCCTGGCTGGATGGTCCTACATTCATCTCCTCATGGCTGCATGACTTTCTGCTGCAGACAGAGATGGTTTTCCTGCATTCCTTCTTTCTGACATTTTATCAACAACTTTCCCAGTCTTCAGTGGCTTATAAAATCACTCCTGGAAAAAATAAAAATTGCTTTTTTCAACTGAAGCGATATTTATAAAACTATTTATAAATCTGTTTTTCAGTTTAAGTGGCTGTAAATAGCCAGTGCCACAAACACAGCTGAGCCACATCTCAGGCTGAAAACAAGGGCTTTTCTCTAACAGGGGTCTTCAGGCAATGCTTTCAGTTTTCTAAGTGCCCTTATTTATAGTAGGCATATAACCAACCCACAGCCCCCAAATACTTTTGCTTTGTTGGTATGCTAAACCATGCCTGATTTGCAGCACACCTCAAATTTCAGTGCAATATGAAAGGATGAGTCAGTAAAATTCATTAACAGAAATAAATTAATTAGCACAAGTAAATGCCTTTTTTTCATTTGAATTAAAGTGGAGAACAAAGAGAAGTCTATCAAAACTTCTTTAGGAAAGGCACAGTGCATTCAATTAGTCTTCATGGAAATCAGGTGTAACACAAGTTGCACAGCTTTGAAGATTCTTATTTTTTGTGAAAAAAAAATTATCATGAGGAAACCACTGTGACTGCTCAGCAAAGCAGTACCTAACCTCTCCCCTATGAACATTTAATTTGGCTTTTACTGATAAAATATACCAACTTCAGCTCTGAGGTTTTTCACCAAAAAACACTGAACATAGTCCGAGCCAACATGATTTTAACTGTCACAGATCCAGATGGCAGGGGGGCATAAAACAAGTCCCAGGCAGCAAAAAGACACTTCCCAGACTGAAGGTGAATCTCATAATAAAGCCATATGTAATGTAGAAAAAGCACATGGAACACACATAGGGAGTCAAGTAGACCATGAAGATTTAGGTTTTTCTGTTTTTGGGGTTTTTTTACCCCGCAAAAAGCAGAAGGTGCCCCTACCTGATGCCGTAGGGAGAAATCAGCTGAGAGAAGGCATCCTGCCAGCACCCTGAAGTACCATGGCTATCCCTGAGCTTCCCATGGCCAGCATTAGGTGATAGTTTCTCCTTTCCCACTACAGACACACAGATTGCTTATTTATCCCTGCAGTATTTATTGGGAGCTTCCTACCTTGCAGCTCACGTCTGTCTTCCAAATGCACGTTACACCATGACCTCACAGCTGTGCTGAATTCTGTAATGCTATTCTCTGTCAGCACAGGGATTTAACAGAAAATGTAATGTGGATAGGCAGAGATATGCAATGTCTGACAGATGAAACGAGTGCTAAGAGCAGCAACACCTACAATGCTGACGTGGGCTGGTGGTGCAGAAGAGGAGAGATTTGCCTTCCACTGAATGTTCACAGGGACCATCAAGAAAAAGCTACCACAAACATTTTGAGAGTTACCAAGCTCTACAGCAGGCACACCCAAAAAGCAAGCTCTTCTCTTGATCCAACAATACTGGGGTTATTTTATCAAGACAAAGTTGTTAGTAGTAGCAGATAAGAAGTGAGAAAGAATTTACTGTGCTATTCCAGAGCCCTGCAGCAGGTTCTGCCCACATCTCTAGCAAATCCCACAAGTTTGGAGACTCCTACTGCTAACCCAAGGTTATTGTGTAATTCCCCATGTGAAGATAGCTGCCTGTCTTTCACAGCCCCACATCCACAGTTTATTCTTTAATATTTTTGAAAGTACCACAGTCTCCATTAGAAGTCTTAGCCAGGAAGCCTTGATTCAGCTGTCCTCTTCTCTGCATTTGGTATTGGGGAGAGCCATTTTGAGACAAAAGGAAGAGTACATTTGTGTTTATCTGAGAGAAACCAATAGACCAGATCTTTATTAATCAAAGTCAATGAAACTGCGCAGTTGAGAATGTGATCCAGTGTTTACAAACATACATTTTACAGACAGACTGTTTTGCTGCAGTTTCTCCTCCAGAAATGGTATTCCTATACATCTTCATTTATTCTCCTAATGAACTTAACGAGGTATTTAGTGACACAATTTATAGAAAGAAAAATTAATGACATTGCATTCCCAGCTTATGTGAAAAGGAGCTGTCATATTTCAGCAAAACAAATAGAATTCATCCACCCATATAGTAGAGTTCTAAACTAATTAAATAGGCTGCTTATCTCAGATATGAAATTCAGGCTTCATCTTTCAAAATGAGAGGTTTGAGGACGGAAGAATATTATGGTCTATCAGCTATATATATATAAGTGTCTGAATTAATCTCTGGATGTCTCCCAGAGAAACTGAGAAGGTTCTCATGCTGTCTATAGAATACAGAGAGTAACCAGAAATGATTATAACTTGTACTTCTTTAACAGGACCTAGTTCAAGTTCTCTGTAAGAGATAGGATTTTTCTAAGATCACACAGTTCTAATTTACATTATCTGTCCTAATCCTGCAAACTGCATTGTTTTGAATTTAAATATCAGACTTTTTTAGATGTCAAATGGCTGATCATCTTTCTTCTAATATGCAAAACAGAAGAAGCATGGTGAGAGTAAATTAAAGCCAAAGGAATATGTCCCAAATACTGTGTATTAGGCAGTGTCAGGTAGAACAAAGACCAAGTGCAAAAGCATGCAGAAAGCTTACATTAGTAATGAAGTGAGAGTTCCATAAATATAAAAAGAGAAATTTCTGAGGGAGTTGGGAGGAAACTAAACTGTAAGCAATCCACAAATGGTCTTTTTGTCTTTTGATTCCTGGGCCCTCTCTCTCTGGTGCCTGGTACTGTGTATGGACAGGAGTAAGTTACTATAGTGAATAGGCTCCAGAATTTAATGTGCTGCTGAAATTCTTGTACTATTTGAGAGCAGCAGAGTGAGCCTTTAAAACTGCCTGGGATCTGAACAGTTCTTAATGTCTTTTGCTGCTCCTCAGGGCTTTTGTGACTTTCTCAGCAAGCAAACTGCACTGCTGTTGCAGGGATTGGGCCAAAATTCCCGACTGCTGCAAGTGTGCCTCGTTTGTTCAGGTTTGAGCAACAGGTTTGCATCTTCCCTTGGAAGCCTACAGGAAAACTGGTCACAAACACAGAGGCAAATCCAGGGGTAGTCTTGGAAACATGAATCAGGGAAGGAAACTGTAAATCTACTCTTCAATCACTTGGCACAAATTATTGTCATTTGTATCGAATCTGCCCAACACCTTGATGATCTGCAATCAAACAGTAACATCAGTTAAATACAGTTATTTCACATCATTCTCTAGATGTATGAAACACAGGCAGGTGTTATTTGGATGCATTGATTCAGCCACTTTGAGAATTAAATTGACCAGAAACAATATGAAGTACCATAAGGAAAATAACAAAAAATAAAATTTCTTACTGATGTGAAAACAAATCACAGATAAGAAGAAAATAAATGCTTAGACTAGACCTTAGCCAAGAGGCTATGGTAAATAAATATATTTAAAACTGTTAAAGGTTTAACAGTCAGAATAATATGGGACTTCAGCATACAATTAAGTTTTATGTGGCATCCTCAGCAGAGAACTGCTCTTCTACATTTGGTTCATGAGTTACTACACAGAGCAAACTGAGGTTTCAGAGCTCAAGTAATAGCTTCAGTAACATTACGGATATTAAAAAAATCTGTGCAGTATCTAGACAGCTAAATAGGTTTAGAACCAGACAGTACTACCATTGGCATGAAATACCCATGGACAGGGACTTGCATCCACCTTTAATCTGTGAGATAGCAGTAGGTATCTGGGCATGCAAAATAAAATCTCTCAAAGAGAAAAGTGCAGACACACCTATGTCCACAAGTGGAGGACAAGAACAAAAGGCAACACACTACAGCAAAACAAATATCGTCCTAAGAGATATCCTGGGGGGAAGATCCATTAAGGTGCAAAAATACTCAAGAATAATGTTTAAGTGCCAATTAGTGAGATACCCACTCCTGCAGCAGCATGCATCTACTTCTAGGTAGCTCGTGCAAAATCATCATAGTGTTATGCCCACTGGGAGCAGGTGCTTCAATTAGAGGTTACATTTATAATGTAATTAAATACCTAATTTATTAAAAGGAATGCAAATCACCTCATTTTCTAAGTGGCAGCAGTGCCATTTAGATCACGCTATGCAACATCTTTGTTTTAGGACTTAAGCAATGCGTGCCCTTGATGATGGCAATTCCAAAATGGCCTGTTGCTCACTGGTCTCTTGAGGACCCCAGTGAGCATAAAAATTGAGAAAAGGGATCATAACATTTATGAGAGACAACTGGGACAGTCCCAAATAACTGTATTTTGAGGTTTCTTAATTTTTCCTTTTTTCTATCAAGAACTCAACACAATTATTTAATGTTTTTAAAAATCTTTTTTATGCAAAAGCTTTTAATTGTTTTTTAGTATTGCAGCAGTTTGCAGCCATAGTGGTTTGCCTTAGATCTGAGAATAGAGTCACCTCTTCGAGCTGTTGTAGCTTTTGGGCCTGTTCCTCAGTAACTCTCTGGTGTGCAATTGAGCATCTGGTTGATGGCTACCATTCCCATCACAAGACCAATTCAGATGATTTGTTGTAACAGTAAGGCCCATAATGTAACGGGAGAAGATTAGAAACAAGCAGCCCTGCAGAATTGCTAAAATACATAATCATTTGTACTGGTGTTTAACTCATATTCCATACGATCCATTGTTAACAAGACTGCTGCTGTACTATGGGAAGTTATTTATGCATTGGGTAGACATGCTGGGGGAAAAAAGGCCAAGCTACACCAAAATATCCAACAATAAGACTTATATAAAACAAAAAGGTGCCATGTATCATCTCAGAGCATTATTTACAAATATTGCTCATTTACTAAGGCCCTTTTTTAGGTGAGAAGATGGGACAATCTCTCACTGGAAAAATTCTAAAACAAACAAAAAAAAACAAACCAAGGAACAAGCACTGAAACTGCACCTCTCTCCCCCCCAGCCCAGGAGCAAAGCCATGGCAATACCTCCATGCAGTGACATTGCTTCAATCCAGAGCTCCCAGGGTCCCTGGCAGAGTAGTTCTCACCTAGGATTTTCACCTTTTTTCTTCTTCTTGTCAGGATTGAATGTGTGTGGCTCAGTGGCTGCCTGTGCAGACTCCAGTGAAGTCAGCTGGACTCTGATTTTGTATAGGCAAGTCTCTCCCACCCTGCTGCACTGTCAAAGTCAAATTCTGCAGTCTGCAAAACACAACATGGATATCTTTCTTAATGCTTTCTGGTTTAACTTTCAGCTTGTTTACCCTCCTGTCTTTCCTCACTTGATTGTTCTTAGATGATTTCATAAGAACAGAAATAACCCTCACCAAAACAAAAGTAGAGATGGAAAGGTGTCCTGGTTAAAATGTTTTCTTCTTTGAACTCAAGTAATCACATCTACTCAAATTCTCATCTCCTGATAAAACATAAATAGTCTATTGAGGCCATGAGAAGAAATAATTTACAGCTGCCTTTTTCAAGTGCTCTATTAACTGTATGCAATATCTATGAAATAACATGCTTTCCTCCAAATGTGTAAAGGCACAGAGGACTGATACAGCTGGCTGGGGCTTTTTGCTGAATATCATTTGATTATTTGGGATTTTAAGAACATTGTTGTTTTATATGTGATAAAGATCCTGTTACATATCTGTATACATTTGTCTTCTCACATGCAAGAGTATTTTCTTTGCCTATTTTGGTGTATTTCCAATACAATATTCTTCAGAGAGATAATATTTTCACCAGTTTTTATATGTGGCATTTCAATCTGTTACTTCTAAGTAGCCCACTCTTTGCACCACACTGTTGCGATCTAAGCGGAGAATCAGAAAACTAGCATGGAAAAATAGGGATCCTTCATACCTAACACCCATCTGTACATTGAGTTTGGACTAAGTAACTTTTAATACTTGTTCATTTCAAATGCATTTTTCTTCACCTCTTACCTCATCCCAGGAAATGCTCTAGAAGTCATGTAATTCAAACTGATGATGATGAAATACCAATACCAATTTTGCTTTGGATAAAAAGCAAACACAGAGTACTGTCAGACCTCTGGCTGGTGCCACACTATTCCTATAGAGTAGTGCCCATGAACATTTCTAAACTCCTTTTACCTCAGTTAGGATGTTGCTACCACAATATACAATTTTCTTGCTTTGAGAATTGCCTAATTTCTACATGATAAGGTTCTCTTTTTACCCACCCATAAAACACTTAGAGAGTCTTAGACCATTTCTGCAGAAAAACCTAGGCAGGTCCACTGTTGGCTTCAAGATGGAACATAAATGTTTGGCTTAGGATATTGCAGTTTAAGATAAAAGCTCCAGTGGCATACTACCATGAGAGCATTGAACTATTTCTCTTTATTTATTGGCCTGGCATCAGCCTTGGAAAACAACTCCTCTCCTGTTCTGATAAAGCCCAAGCAAGTTGTTCCAAATTATTTCATATGTTCTCGTACCTTGCACAGACAGGGCTTTTAATTTGTCCAAATATAATTGAGTTTGTATTGAATAAACAAAAGAAATATGAAAGGAATTTATGAACATGATGGGACCAAAGAATAGAGAGATCTTAGGAAGAAACACAACTTTCTCACTACAAACCTCAGATTTCTGTGAAAGACATTAAAAAAAAAATCTGTTTTCAGGTAAATTTTCAAGCCTATGCAAATCACATATACCAGCCTAAAAGTTACATAAGTAAATAAAATTTGTTAAGCGTTTCAGATAGTCATTATTGGGGCTTTACCTGTATCCACAAACTTGAAGACATCATCTGCTCTAACAAGATAAAGTCAGGTTGTTCCCATGGCACAGCCAGGTCTGAAAATGGACAGATAGCAATACAAGATACTGCATACTGTGACACTGGGAATTTTCCCAGTAATGAATTTTTCCATAAACAAGAGGAAAAGTTAACACATATGAGAGCTACTAATGCTGTCTATGTATTTTCATATTCTTCAGTAGCATTTATCAGTTACAGTTAAGGGGACAGTAACTTCTGCAGCAAAAGAGAGTTAGATAGCAAATAAAAGTACTAAATGCCACTCTTAAAAAAACCCAAAAGAAACAATACAAGGCTCACCACAAATTTGTTTAATTCTTTGCTGGCATGTGCCTCACTCCAATTAGAAACATACCACACTAAGGGGAACAATACCATTTGGTTAGCCAAGGCTCTGGTGCAAGGGGTGGATGCTCTGTCTCCCAGCAAACTGCAGCCACCAGCCTCTGCCTTGACTTGTCTTTTAGTCAGGAGAATGGACTCCCAGCCATGGGGTCTTATAAGGTTACATTGGCTCCATGATTAATAACTCTGCGACTGCTTTAGCTCCTAGAAGTAAGAATTACACCTTTACCATAGCATCCCTAATGAAAAGGAAAGTCATCTGTCTAAAAAGTAGGACACAGAGCCAGGAAATTAAGAAAATGAGACAGCACCTTATTTCTAAGAGCTTCTGATGGCACTGCCGGGAGCAAAAGTTATTCTGCCTAAGAGATTGCTAGCAATCCTGCTTAGTGGTTGATGCTCCCCAAGGAATGGTCACTTCCCTTGTCTTAACCCTCTAAGTGAATTATTCATCTCATTCCCTAAATAGAACCTGCAAAATTTCTTACTTCTACCTGAATAACACTGGTAATATTTGGAAATCATCTTTGGAAATGGGTCTGGTCAAAGTTTTCCTGAGCTCCACTGAAATATCGACATTAAATAATAATAGTGAAACTTTTGCTGCCAGGAGTCTGTTATCTCTTCTTTGCTCAAGCAGCACTGCCTGAAGCAGATACCATCAGCTGTTATGATGATGGTAATATAGCAAACACTGTCATTCCACATTTAAGGGATCCAAAAGAACAGGAATTGTCTTTATTTGTACTATGAAATTTAGAGAATGCTTCCTTTTTCTGTTTCAGTGTTATCTTTGGACTTGACATCAGTCAGGAAACTCTGACTCCAAAGAGAAAATTACTGAGAAAAGAGTATTTCTCCACTACCCTCTAATTTTAAATGATAGGTGCAGATGTATCTCAAGAGACTGACAGTTTTCTTACTGTGCTTTGTATTTGAAAGGCATGTGGGGGTTTTATTTCA
Organism: Corvus brachyrhynchos; assembly: GCF_000691975.1. Classification (NCBI taxonomy): domain Eukaryota; kingdom Metazoa; phylum Chordata; class Aves; order Passeriformes; family Corvidae; genus Corvus; species Corvus brachyrhynchos. The sequence continues at coordinate 9,721,274 of NW_008236769.1, read as the reverse complement.
GAACATTTTTACTCCTTCTCTTGCTATGTCAGTAGCCAAGTTTGAAAGTCAAGCCTTGTAAATCACATAATTCCTGGAAATGAGTTTCAGACCTCTGAATGCTGACTCACTGGCTGTTAAGAACATTTTCGTAAGTAGCTCAGTACCTTTTAGAGCCAGGAATTTCAGAAACAGCCTTCTGTAGCGCAGATTGTTGACAGGTAAAATTATGTGCTAGTTTAAGGTTGAATAGAGGACTTTTCATTACCTGTCTAAATTGCATTCATTGCACTGATTAATTAGATGGCTGGAAATATGGACAGTGTATGCCCTACTTGTAAAGGCTGGCTACATACTTAATAGAAAGCATTCTAAAGCAGTTCATCCAATAGTCCCACTTCCAGCACAGATTAAGAGCCCTCAAACAGCTCACCTGGCCTCTCCTGCTGTGGTACGAAACCACCCAAAAGCATGAAAGAACTGTCAAGACTGCTCATGCACACAAATGGTGGCTGGGGTATCCTAATGGATGGTGACCTTCATCTTGAGAGCAATCTGGGGGGCAAGGTGTGCAAATCTCATGGCTTTACCCGCTTGATTCCCTTCCCTTGGCTTGCAGGTGTAAGTTACACCTTAGGGGGAAAGTCCTGCCATGAAGGGAAGGGGCTTATCCCACTCAACACTTGCATTACTCAGGGAGTTCAAGGAGATGCTCTAGGAGCCACAGCAACAGAGCTCTTCCGGGTATGCACTGATCCCAAGTCCCTCTCTTTTCTCTGCAGCCCACAGCCATGGGAAGGTGTGTGTCATTTGGCATAGCTACAGTAAATTGTCTGTTTTGGAGGGATTCTGGTGTGTCAGCTGTTTCTAGGAGCTGCTCCATTCTGTTTCATGGACCCTGGTGCTGGACATCAACAGGACACAGCGTCCACATTCCACTACTGACAGGTTGGTGCCACTGGACGTTTTAATGGGTTTTCATGCTTGCACTTGCCTTCCTCATCTTTAAGTATTTCTGCAGTAAGGAAAAAGTCTGTCTGAGCCTGCACTGGGTGATGATCATGCCTGACTAAGAGTGATAACCTCTTCCAGCTGGAATACCATCTCCAAGCGTGCAGCTGCTGTTGGGCTTTCATCCCGAGGACCGCGACCAGTGAAAGGAAGGGGCTCCTGCAGGATGCAGGTTATTCTGACAAAATACAGCTAATACATCTGTGTGCTAAGCTGACAAATTTTTTGCTACCTCTCTCCCCTCCCTCACTTCGTAAAAACCTGTCCTTGTCCATGGTGAGACACTTGTTTTGTCCATTTAGGAAGAATATTTCCCTCATTCAGGAAACTGGTCTGTTCAAACTGGTAGCTCACGTCATGATTTTGCTTTATTAAGTCTGAAGTCTGAAAAGACAATGACTCACATAGGCAAAAACCTGAAGAGCTGAACATGCAGAAGGGTACAGGTGACCTTTAGCTTTGCTCTTTCTGGCTGGATCACGTTGCTGTGCCTGAGCTGATCTGACTCAGATGTTGCAATCTCTCACACTCTTTATACTCCTTGCAAATCCCAGTACTGACAGTGTAGTAAAGAGATGATGACAAGCTACCAGAAGTCTGGAAATAATTTTTTCATTACCCTTCAATCCATAGCTTCATATTCTCTGGGATGGAAGCATCCTGATATCAGATATCCTATACTATAGGAATAATCTTATTGTTATTGGATTTCTTATTATACATTCTATCCTATTATATAGTATTATAAGAATCATATTGTATAGGATATCCTATAATGTTGGATCTTTTGACTTCAAGAAAATATCTCCCTACTTCCAGATTTCTTCTCCCAGACTCCCTGTGCCATGGAACCTTTGTACTTTGTCATACCCAGGGGACACCCATGGTCCTTCCTGGCAGCCTCCAGGTGGGTATTGTCCCTAAGAATTTCCATTTTCTTGGGCTTCAGGAAGGCTTTTCCCAGACAGCTCCTTCCCTGAGAAATCCTGACTCAAGAGGAATGAAACAGTTTGAGCATTTGGATTAGATTAAGCGATTAGTTTCAGTTCAAAGGAAAATCCAGGGGAAAACTCAAATATATTTTCAACATTTACTTTCAAAATTATTCTATCATGCAGCTATATTAAGAAATAATAACAAGAATTTTCCCAAAATAAATCACGGCATTTTTTGGGGGGGAACTAAACTTTTACTTGGCTACTTTACTTAACATTTTTCCCCATTTTGAATAGAAGAAAATCCCTCCAACTTTCAATTTTAAACCAAAGGGAATTATTCTCCCAATTCTCTTCTAGTTGGCCAGAGAAATTAAAACAATTTCTTTTCTATTGTGTTCTATGAAGGATCTAAAGCCCTAGATTTTTCCCTTGCAACAAAATCCAAACCACATTCACGCACTGATAGGCAAAACCTATCTAAATCTAAAACTAGCTCAAACTGGGTTGGGTAAAACTGAATTTTCTATTTTTTTTTTAGATGAAGTAGGTGCAGAAATAAGGCTACTCAAAAGCCTTAGAGCAAATTAATGTAGTTTAAAATTAAATACTTTCTTAGTTTCTGTTTAATTACTTTTAAAAAAAGCAGGGTAATACCAAAATACCAGCCTATAACAGAGCTGTTTCATGTTTCTCCTTTTACAAAGTACCTGAATTCTCCTAGTCAAAAGTAATTTAAATAAAACTACATTGTTAGTTGCCAGGTTTGTAAATACAGAAGGTATGGTTAATACCTCAACGAATCACACAAAAAAATGTACTTACAAGCCAAATAACCCACTGATTCCTTGGACTGCGTTTTCCAAAAGTGCAGAAGAAAATGCATGGAAGTACTACAGCCTTGCAGATGCAGAGGAGAGGCAGGCAGCCCTTGCTGTGTCTCCAGGGTCTCTTTCTGGATGGGTCAGAGGGACATAATCCAACCAAACCTCTCTCTTCCTCCTCAGCCTGTGCCACACACAAGGACCTCACAGCATGCAACCCCCCCAGTGTCTTCACAAGGTAGGAAAGAGCTCTTATGCCCTCTCTTTATGGAGAAGTAGAGAAGATGGATTGGCTGGAGATGGATATATGGGGATAAGGCATTGGCTATTGTAAAAAGTTAGCTGCACTCTGCCAATAGCAAAAAAATGTATTTCAGGAAATCTCTCGTTTTTACCCTGCCCTGACATAGGATAGCTCTGGCTGGGATAAGTCCTGTGGGAATGCTTCTCCTGCCTTAACACTTTGGAGTGGACCTTGAAAAGTGCAAAAGGGAATTCACACCCAAAGGACAGCCAGCAACTTTTGGTTGCATTTGCATCTCTACCTTTTTGATGGGTGTTGGAAATCTGAAGAAATAAAGAGAAGACAGAGGACTCACTCATATCAAAGTATGACATGTGCTTAGAACTTCTATTGTTTAAGGACTCATACATCTAGATTCTTACCAGTAATCAAGGTAGGGGTAGCTAAATTCATTCCCACTTGAGAAATCCTTTAGGAAGCCAAAGAAGCTTATCAATGTCAATAAAGGATTTTACAGATCCGTGGGTTAAACTGAGAGAGGGCTTTTTTGCTAGGAGTATTGCATTTTAAAAGTGCATTATCATCTAAAACATTTCTTTGCTCCACTTTCATGGGGAATTATTGCTATAGCAATGAATGGAGTCAGGCTGCACGAGCTTTCTAAGTTTACTTCTCCATTTAACTGGCTGACAAGTTTCCTGGTCTTTACTGCATCTCTATAAAACAGGGCTGCCAAGGACCAGAGTGCAAGGAGGTTTCACTGACCAAAACCTTCTCGTCTGCAAAGGCTGAGGGCTATTCCTCACCCTCTGGGATTCCTGCCCAAAATGTTTTTTGCTGCATTTTGTTGCAAGCATCAGTTTGCCAAAGGAACACACAGTAACTGCTGTGGGGTTTTGGCATGGGCTAGGAATGTTTTATACTTACACAACTCAGCTGGGCTGAATTCTCAAAGTGCTGTGAAAGGTGAGATCCAGCATGTAGGGGAGAAGCATGACTTTCCCCAAATGACCATTTCAGAAAGTTTGGGCATGAATGTTTATCTGCCAGCTAGAGCAAATTAATAGTAGTTCTTTGGGGGATTTCAGCCTAAAAAAATTGAGCCACTGCACTGTCATGAATGATTTCCCATAATAGTTCTGGATTTCATTTCTAACTGTAAACAATAAGCAGAGATGTGGGCTTGCACTCCTCCAAAACAAGTTTCATGGCTGAAGTTTTCCCTGCACACATTATCCCCACATTTATTTCCTGGTGATCCATTATTTTCAACTACTAGCTTCCCTGGATTTCTTGCTGAGATAAAGCAGACTCCTCCAGCACCATTTAAAATGGGATTAAAACTAACTGCAAATTAGACCAAGAACAGCAGGAGCTGAGCATCTAAAAGCTACTTCAGTGCTCAGTATTGATTCCCTAACGTTCCATCCCTGGTCAGCACGCTTCTGCATGGAGAGGCATAAAGACAAACATCAGGCAATCATGGCTTTCCACTTTATGTTTTGAAATAAAAAGAATAATTTGTGAATCCAGATCTCATTTTGGTTATTATTCTAGCCCACTGCCTTTCTAGGCTTCCCAAATAGAGTCTTTCTCTTGAAAGCAGTACATGATTAGAAAAAAAATCTATTAAAAGTCAAACTTCTCTGCAGATTCACTTACTTGCCATTCACCAGACTTTGGTCAGGTATCTCTGAAGAGAATTGCATGGGGTTGCAGTATTACAGCATATTTAATCTCAACTAACCGCAAGGTATTGGGGAAAAAAAGTGAAAAATGATACCATTTTCCTTCTCATACCTTGACTGACAACCTGGTGGAAGAAAGGAAATTAATTTGATTTCTCCACATGAATCTCTCAATTCCTAAGACTAACTGAGGTAATATATTCCCAGATAAAGCTAAATTTTGATCAAAAAAGTGCCTAACCCAAGAGAAATATCAGGTGCTTTTACCCAGTGGCTCCCTGGCAATGTGGGAAATGGAAACAAAGCACATCAACTCAGGTGCCTGAGGATCCAGGCAGAGCAGTGCAGAGTACATAATCCCTCTCTGGCTCAAATGGGGAGTGGACAAACTGGTATCACCCACATTTACCTGTAGCTACACTGCTCCTGCTCACTGCATTTCCAGCGCAGCCCTGGCTGCTGCAGCAGCAGCAGTGCTGTGCTCCTGCTACATCCTTTGTGACCAGTCTTGGCTTTTCCTGGCTGTGAGTAACATTCCATCAGCGTGTGTGCAGCGCTGAGGGGGCTTCTGGCCACTCAGCCAGTCAGGACAGCCATCATCTGTCCCCTGCCATTCAGGTCACGGCCTGATTGCTGCTGCCTCCTCACGGTGTTTCACCACTCAAGGGTTCAGAGTCAGCTAAAGCATTTTGCAGATCTACTCTGATTGCTCTGAACCCTGAAAGCTTAAAAAGTCTCTACAAACAAATGTGGTTTCTCCTATTTACCTATATACATGGCTTTAAAAAAAAAAATCCAACAAAACAACAACAAAAAACCTCACCTCAAACCCACGAAGAAATAAAATGAAAACAATGCTGTATTAAGCATTTCACATGCAGGTGTGCTTGCTTCAAGGACCATTCTGCATTTCTCAGTACTTTAATTTCACTTTCAGCAGCTTTAATTTTATTTCCAACCTTTCACTGTTATTTTCTTCCCAACATTTTATTTTTTCATAAAGCAGAAATATCATTTCCCTTTTTGTGAACACGATGGCCCCAACTCTAACTCCCTATTTGCAGTATGCACAGATAATACTGAGCTTGTCCCTCACAAGGTCACCATAGAAATATATTTAATTTACTCAAAAAAAGTCCTTAAATTATCTTTCTGAAAAGAGCCAAGGAAAAAAATTTACATGTTGAAAAACATATTATATTTTTAGCTCGTTTCATGTTTGCTTGAAAACTGAGGACCCTGCTCAGCTGTCACTGAAAACAGTTTCAACTCCTGTTAAACAGAAGGCACAGCAATTACCCTGGTACACGATTTTCCAGCAGCGTGGTGCTGCTTAGACCAAACACGTGTGCATTTCTCAACGCTGTGGTGTTTTCACTAGTGGAGGGCTGCATAAAAATATTTGTTCGTTTAGATTTGCTTTTACTGTTCGTTAATTTGGAAATGAAGGAGGAAAATTTTCGGGATGGCGCCACTAGAGGGACTCGGTAGGTGGATGAGAAACTGCCGGGCAGGTTATTCCACCCCGAGGGGAAGAGGAGAGAAGGGCTGCCCAGGAAACCATGACACACTCACCTGCACTCCTTCTTCTCTGTGTTAAAACAAACAAACAAATTACCCACAACATACTCCCACTTTCCAGTTCTATGTAACACATCACAGAAATAAATTAACTCAGCATTAAAGGAGGGGCAACACCGGAGAGAGCATCCCTGAGCAGTGTTCTGGGAACAAGCTGTTTTGTCTTCAGCGCCTTGCAGAGCACTCTCTGTCACTCCAAGAAAAAGACTTGTTTTTCCAGGTGTACAGGTAATGGAATATCTTACAAATGTCAATTCTCAGCCACAATTTCAAGGATCTTTTTGCTAATTTACTGTCTTTACAACCTGACTTCTAAAATATTGGTTTGTTGAAGCCTCCCACAGATTTCCCTGGGCCTTGATCCATGCCCTTAAAAATCCTCAAAGCCTTGACCTGCAAAACACTCCTGCTTTTGCTTCAACTTCATGCCTGCCAGTTGTTTCAGTTAAATTAGTGAGAAAATGTGTGTATTGTTAACAGGAAATTTGCTATACAAGGCCTTTGGACTAGACTAGAGGCTGTCTTTGTTTTGAAGCTTTGTGTAGTACTTAGTGTGTATTTGTCACCAAAAGGTACTGAATATATAGTACTCATATATAATACCAAACAGTACTAATATTAGCCTGTATTGCCACTTATTTCTTAAGTATGAGAGGAACTATTAGAACAATGCATTTTCAGAAATCAC
>NW_008236769.1:9710503-9714269 GCF_000691975.1 Corvus brachyrhynchos | reverse complement strand
TCACATGGAAGGAAACAGGCTCACCTCAGGCATGGGCTGTCTCTCTTCAGAAGCTGCACCTCACTCATTCCCCTTAATGCTGACTTGAGACAGCCAGCTGTGCACACCAAACTGCAACTGGAGAGCAAAACCAATGCAGAGTTTGTGGAAGCAGTTACAGAGAAATCTTGAACTCCATAAAACAGGAGTATTTCAGATTATACCCAGTGAAATGTGGAACCAATTAGGGCACTAAATGTGACAACCTCAAGCTGTTCAATTTTTTGCAATCATGCTGAAAAGCAGCAATGACAATTGCATGGCACATATTTGCCTTTGCCTGAGGTTAAATGCCTTTTTCTTTTGAGACATGTCCCTTTAATCTACTGAAGGCTGCATGGGCTTTGCCAGCCTCCGTGGGGCTTTGCATTCTGTGATGGGGGTGCCAAGGCAGAAGCATTTGCCTTTTGGTTTCCCTATTGGGCTGTCAAAGCAGGTACTTGGGCTGCCACACTTTGAACCAACATGCAGTTGGAACAGAACCTTGGCCAGAACATCCAGGGAAAGAAAACCAAGGCCCTTGGCAGTGCAGCTACAAAAGTCAGGGGTGTATTTTGTGGTTTCCAGCATCCAATCTCGTTGTCTCCAGCATGCACCCAATAATGGGTAGAGAGGACTGTGAGAGGATTCTTTTACATTTGTCATGAAGTCACAACAGGTTTTCGGTTTCAGGGTTTAGACACTAAAAAGTGATTCTTAACATGATATTTAGATAGGATCATGGCAAAACACACCACACCAAGGCATGACATCCTAGTTACAAATTTGTCTGCATAACCCTTCACATGCTTCCATTAAGTCAGAAGTGACTGTCCTGCTACCCAACATTGCAGCCAGGCTTCCCCTGCTGCTTCCTGCTGCATTCCCAAGGGCAGGTACCAGGTTTGGTATCAGAGGCTGAAGAGGAATGTCATCACTGCACAGATCCAGCCTACAGCCTGGTGATCAGCTGTAATCCTCCCCCTCATGGAAAGAATTTTGAGCTGCAAATTCATCAAGCAAAAAGTGACCAGCCCCAACTCCACTACCAGAAATGACCCAAACTAGCAAGGCATCTGTTCTACTTGTATTCTACACTGGTGAAAGAACACAACATTAAGTATCCAAATAGCAGAGAGTAGTGAGAGTTCAGGTATAATTTGTACCGAGCACTTCCTGTGAGCTACTTGTAGGCAGGCCTGAGCTTATGAGAACAAACAAATTGGGTTAGACCAAAGAATCATCCACTGGACAATAACAAGCAGCATTTATCAAGGACTGCATGTGCCTATAGAAGGGCACAGAAGGGATCACCATGTGGCCATTCTGGGTCACTCTGGTCCGCTGTGTCTCTGTACTGATTGTAAAAGAGGTCTGTACCACCCTGCTAAATCACGTGCCAGCGACAGATGCACTCATATGTCTTTGCAGATTTTCAGTTTGTCCTTGAGACTCATAAATCATATAATGGTATATTTTGCTTGCTGCTCCACCAGAGTAGCACTAAGGCAATACATCCTTGTTCCAAATAGGAAAACTTGTGAAAAAAAAAGCCTTTGTGTCTTTGAAGGGAAGTGTTCAGCCTGGGACCTGTGGGTTGGAGGACCAATTTTTAATAAATTGGTTCAACTCTCTCATCTTCTCTAAAAATACATAAAATTGTTCCTGCTGTTAAGTTACCATTTGCTGGTACCTGTCAGACTCCTAACTGATTAGAAAAAAAAACTAATTTAGTACAATGAATTATTTGCAAGTGAAGTATCTGAAATATCTACTTTATTAATATTTTTGATGTAAAATTATTATTTTATTTAGATGTCTCAACTTGTTATATTTCAGAAAGTAACTTAAAGGAAGGCTGAGTAAAACCAATCCCTGGTGCAAAAGCAGTTCAATGAGCAGTCATGCCAGGGATGAACTTGTCCCAGGGTAACTCTGTTCATTTTATTGGCATTGCACCAGTTAAACTTACCCATATAGTTCAGCGTTATTGCCATATGGGAAAAAATAAGAAACTCGTTAGAATTTGGCAGCAGCTTTTTTTACTGCTAAATTATCTTACCTTTCCTGTGAAAGTTCAGAATTTGGCAGTTAGCAAAAATTCAGCCAGGATTCCACCACTGATTTCTGTGTGAATCCAGGTTTAACATCCTTCCCTCCCAAGTCCTGATCTCTCCTCTGGCAGAGGCCACATCATGCCCTCCTTCACACCTTTCACCTTTTCATCCAGCTGAGGACACCTTATAGAAGAGTAGTGGAAAATATTTTTGGGGGAATATCTTTTGTTCAGTATCCAAAGTTTCTTCTATTTGCAGTCCATATGGATGGCCACATGAAAGACTGCTTTATTTGTAAAACAACATAATAAAAAACAGCTCAGTGTTTGTGTCTTTTTGTTAGAAAGCTCTTCAAAATACTAAAGTTTCACTAAATTCTGGGTCTACTCAGGCTTCTCCATCAACACTTCCATCTAATCAGGCACTGTCACATTTAGAGTGGTATAAAGGGTTTCCACCACAACACATGGGATGCAAGAATCTTCAAAAGATACTTGCGCCCTTCCAAATATCTTCTGTTTCCAGAGGAATGGGACATTTGGGGCAAGGTTTACTGTCAGATATCTAGCAAAATTCAAAGCTAGGCATTTGAATATGAACCAACAAAGAACTACAGAGACCAGCTCCTCCTCCCCAAAACAAACAAAGTATCCAAACAAAACAACAACAATTTAAAAAGCCCAACCAAACTGACGTAAGAAAAAAACCAAACCACGAAAAAATCACAAGACCAAATTACTGCAAGTTCATCTCAAACGTAGTCCCGCTCGATGACTGACACCACGCAGTTCTGCTGCTGATGGGTCCCAGCACACTCTGCACTCCCTGGGCTTTCCTGTACAGGAATGTCCTTTCACACCCATCATCACTCACTGTTTGTATCTCAGATTGGTCAAGATGCAAACATCCTGAAATCTGCTGCTCCTTTTTTTCCTTCCTCCTAGATATCAGTGATTAGAGATCCACAGCTGCAAACACGAAAATGAGATGCATTTCACTCTCCTTTCCTACTCAGGAATTCACTCAAAATCTTGAGGTATCTGTAACATAAACATTCCCCACTCCTCCCCTCACCCGTTTTTCTCTATTGCCATCTAACTTTTACATCTGTTTTTATCATGTTTTTCCACCAGCCATTTCGGTCTGACCTTTTCCCACTTTATGTTATAAATAATATGTCTGGAGAAACAAGAACCCCTCAACAATGCATCAGACCCTGGCTTGTCCCCAGTGTTTCAGAGCTCAAATATAATACAGAGATAAGAGAATTTATAAAATTCAGGGTGGGGGGACTGGACTGAGTCATACTATCCCTACACTTTGTGGTTTGTAAGATTCATATACATTATACACATACACTTTATATTATTTCCTACTTACAGCCTTTAGTAGTGACTCACAAAGCATGAGAGCCTTAAGCTGCCTGAAGCCCTTACCACCAACAGTCAGAGCATCCTCCTGTCTAACCTGAGGCAAGTGTGACATCCACCCCTGCATAGCAACAGCTGAAAGTAGCAAACGTCAGCCACAAAAAGCAGTGGGACTTTGTTGCTTGATCTGCTCTATGCAGGAGGAGTGAGATGAGCAATGATTATGCTGCAGCCTTGGCATGGCTCCTTTGCTGTCTTTTTTATGGTCTCAATGGTCTTAGAGATCATTTCCAACCTTAATGATTCTAAGGACAAGATAGA
>NW_008236769.1:9706420-9710480 GCF_000691975.1 Corvus brachyrhynchos | reverse complement strand
AAGAAGTTTCAGTCAGTGTGGGATACCTCCCTAGCACAGTCCTCTCCCACTGCTTTTGGTCATCAACCTCCACAAAAAAACAGGCATAAACCACCACTCTTCAGACCCAGTAGGATTTTGCAGTTCCATCCTATGTGTGCTGCAACTTACACATGAAGATGTGTTATGATCATGCCCAGTGACGCTGTGTCGTGTTTATCCAGAGGCAGCTTCACAGGACACTGGTTTTGGAAATGAAGTTGATGTGAATAGCTCCTACTGGGGTTCTTCCTTGAGACTCTGCATTCAGACTGCAATATCCCTCCTTGTTTGTGACTGACATGCCCAGAGAAACTGCACCATCAGCCAGATCACTTTAACCACTTATCCTGACTGAGCCAACACTCTGAGAGTCCATGGCTCCAACAGTCTCTCCATGTTATTTTCACCTCAACCAGATGCATCAGAATAGTCAGTACTTGACAAAATATCAACGTGCACCCAACCACATTAAGACAGAATAACGCATTTTAGCAAGAAACACCTAAACTCCAAGTGACACTAGCTTCAGATATGATTTTCACTAACCAGTGTAGTTATCCTGACAGCCTAGAAACTACTGCATGGTCAGGATGTTATTTCTCTAAGAAAGACTGAAGCCTAGTTATGTGGTGCAAGGAGAGACCATGCAGAGCACAATGCTGTTTTTATATCCTGGAGCAAATCTAAGATAGATAAAATAGTTTCAATGGAAAATATTCAGTCTTCCCTAATTTTTCATTTCATTTATGTAAGAGAAAACAGGGCTTATGGCTTTAGGCTTTTTTTAAGAGACAAAGATTTGCTTTGTGAAGATTTTTAATTTAGGGAAATACCCCAAGCAAAACTATGTTTCAGAAAGCCTAACTACTCAACACCAAAGCAGTATTTCCAATGCTTGTAGGGGCTCCAGTTCATCCTATCTCTCTGTGAAAATGGCGTGAACTTTCCTATCAGTGCCTAGGCATTCCCATTATGCTTTTATCCAACGAACACCAATATTTCTTCCACTTTTCTCATTAATATATGTTTGGAGTTTTTTTCAGAAAATAGATTTTCTCACTGACAAGAAGTTGGACAATTGACTGTAGCTCATGGTTTGGCTCTCTAGGTTTGCCATAGGTACACAGCATAAAAACCACCAGTTCTAGAGTCAGCAGGTCTCATTCTGTCACAGCTTAGTGAACAGGTTAATTGCAGAACACCAACAACCTAGCTGTAGTGCAGCTCTGTAGGGAGGCATCTCCACACAGGAACATCTATAGCTCAGTGTGGCCCCAGGGTAAGGTCTCAGCTACTCAGACAATCATATACCTACTTATAAAGATCTGAATAAAAACAGATCAATAAATTAATCAGTAATAGCTTGACACAAATGATGCTTTTTGGCTCTATGTCAAAATTTGGTATAGCCTTGTTGATTGTATGACTAAGCTACAAGTGGAGATTCAGTTATAGTACCTCCACCAGGATGCTGGTGATGAAATCCAGCTGAACTTCCTATTTAACTAATAATGTGCAGGCATTGAAAAAAAATCAAATAATTTAATCAAGCTGAAATAGGTGAACACACTAATATGCTACAATATAATTGTTTGTTGTACATTTACATGTGGCATAAGCTAGCAGGCTGTGAGGTCTGAGCAGTGAAATTTGCAGACTGTTCTTACCACTTCATAGAAGTTTTCCTCCACGTTTTTGTTTCATTCCCCCAAATTCAACTGTAGCACTAAATATTAAACTTCAGACCTTCAGGTGACACTGGTCATTCCGCAGGTCACAGCACTCATCTGACTCAGGCTGCAGGTCCCTCTGCCCCTCTCTGTCTCTTTGTGAAGGGCCCCAAAAGCCAACATCACAGAAGTAGGAGAGTGAGATTTGGAGCTGTTTAAGATAGAAACGGAGGGAAATCATATGGCATCAAAATACAGCTGCTAAACTGCAGTTCTTGAGGTAAGGTCTTCCCATTAAGCCTACATGAAGGTGCCCTGCTGCTGAGATGAGCAGGCAAGAGTGGGAAGGCTGAACATTTTAGGAGAAGGGCACCCTAAACCTACAGCAACAGGCTGTTCCCATGTCCTAAACAATGAACCAGCAGGGAGGATGACCAGCCTGGCTGAACAGAGAGCTTTGGCTGGAACTCATGAAAAAAAGTGTATCACTTTTGAAAGCAGTGGTAACTTAGGAGGACAACAAGGATGCCATGAGGTTATGAGGTAAAACAATGTGAAGCAAAGGGTCCTACCCTTGGGTCACAACAACCCCAGGCACTGCTACAGGCTGGGGCAGCATGGCTGGAAAGTTGCCCAGCAGAAAAGCATCTAGGGTGCTGGTCAACAGCAGCTGAATGTGAGCCATTGTGTGCCCAGGTGGCCAAGAAAGCCAAAGGCACCTGGCCTGGAACAGCAATAGTGTGGCCAGTAGGACCAGGGCAGTGATTGGCCCCCTACACTGGGAACTGGTGAGTCCACACGTCAAATATTGTGTTCAGTCTTGGGCCCTTCTCCCGGGTAACTAGCAATAGCATAAAAGGAAATGGCCCTAAGCTGTGCCAGGGGAGGTTTAGGTTTGATATTAGGAAAAATTTCTTCATGGAAAGGGTTGTCAAAGATTGGAACAAGCTGCCCAGGAAAGTGGTTGAGTCACCATTCCTGGAAGGATTTACATATGTAGATGTGTCACCTGCGGACAAGGTTTAGTGGTGGACTTGGCAGTGCTGGTTTAATGACTGGACTCAATGATCTTAAAGATCCTTTCTAACCTAAATGGTTCTATGATTCTAAGATCTACCTGGACAGGGGGCTGTTAAATGGAAGACAGTAATGAAACCTTTATATTCAAAATAGAATAGGAAATAAGGAAATAAATTTAAGGTTTGCCTTTGATCTCTTCAGGAATATCTCAATATGACAAGTTGGAAAGAGAAAAAAGCCTACCTTAGACCATGGAGCAGAAGCCATAAAAGTTTTAAAACCCATCAGTAATCAAATACTTTTCACGTACATGACATTTCAAAACAAAGAGAAATATGCACATAGTCCAGGGCTGCCTCTGCTCTTTGTCCATCCAGAGATTCACATCCCAGCAGACTGAATTCAGAATTCAGAAGACTAGGAAATTCATTTCCCCAGTAAAATGTTAAGGTGGCACTAAGTGTGATTCAGGAAACCTGTGACCAATTTGCAATCCTTGTCAGGCATAAAACAATTACTTTGTATTAAGTGTGAGTTAAAGATTTTATTGAAAGAGGAACTTCCCCCTCCAATTTCAATGCCCTTGGAGTATCTTTGCAGCCCTCCTCTGGACTCTCTCTAGCAGGCCCGTGCCTCTCCTGTGCTGGGGACCCCAGAGCAGGATGCAGCACTACAGATGGGGTGTAACAAGAGTGGAGTAGAGGGGCAGAAATACCCTTGTCCTGCTGGCGACATTGGATACAGCCCAGGAGACGTCTGCGTTTTTGGGCTGCAAGTACACATGGTCAGCTCAAGTTGAACTTCTTGTCCACCAACACCCCTTCCTTCTTCTCAGGGCTACTCCTGATCTTTTCTCTGCCCAGCCTGTATTTGTGCTTGGGATTGCCCTGATCCAGATGCAGGATCTTGCACTTGGCCTTGTTGAACTCCATGAGGTTCACCCAGGCCCACCTCCAAGCCCGCCTGGGTCGCTCAGGATGGCATCCCTTCCCTCCAGTGTTGACTGCACCACACAGCTCAGTGTCATCGGTGCCCATGATGGGCTCAGGAGGGATAGGGACAGAGGGCTGAGGAAGCAGAGCATTTCTGAAAGAAAATGGAGTTCTGGAAATCAATTAATGGAGCAGATGAAGTCTTGCATCAGACTTTAAACCTGGCAATATTTTGGGAGACTTTTAAAGAATTTTCCCTGTTGGTCAAACAAAAACCTGCTCTTGCAATCAGCAGAGAAATCTATATTCCTGAAAATTGGCACCAGCTACGAACAGAGATGTTGAAATACAGAGTAATTTTCACCAGTGCTCGATTGCTGAACTTTTCCAGCTTTCCTGAAACTCTCCCTGGCCCAC
>NW_008236769.1:9688953-9706168 GCF_000691975.1 Corvus brachyrhynchos | reverse complement strand
CTCCTGACAACTGGGTGGGTGGAAGAGGTTGCTCCCATTTTTTTCAAATCATTATTTCAGATATATCTGAGAAATTAATGTAGAGAGGGAGAAAGTAAAGTTTTGATCCAAGAGAAAACAGATAATTTCCTTTAAGAAAAGGTCACTGCTCATCTGTCTGGCACAAAATGCTCCTTGCAGGGAAGAGCCAAACCACAGGCAGGCAAAAATTTATTTTTACCAGAAAAATTTGGACATGTGTATTATAACAACACTTCTCAGAATTATCCCAAGTGAATTGAGTGACTGAAATGGCATATATAAGCTTATAAACCAATCTCTGCTAGATATGAGATCTAAAATGACGTATCTTTACCTGTTGTCTACAAATGGCTGTGTATTACACCTTCTACTGAAATAGCTGATACTGCCTCCATCTGACTGTTAGATTACATGTCCCTTGGGTACGATCAGCTCTGCAATTCCTGTGCAAAGCAGAATGTTATTTAACAAATCTAAGAAGGAATTAAGGTCAGGGAATAATGACTAAAAGTCAGAAAATGTTGATATGTATTGACCACTTGTACTAGTAAACCCTCCCTCCAAATTTAATTGCAGCCGATATCATGACTCATCTTTCCATAAAAAGATTTATTTTGTTACTTGGTAGACATTCACAGCTAAGAGTGGATAAAAAATGCAAACCACACCTTTCTGGATACTATAAAACATCTTTATCTCATCACTGTGGGATTACAGTGGACAGAGCTGAGAGTCCCAGGGAGGAGATAAATGGTACAGGGGGAGAGAGGGGCCCTGATTCTGGTACGGCACATTCTCTAACTGGAAACTCTGAAGGGTGTAAAGTAGAGGGCTTGATTAGCCCTTGTTGAAATACACTTTCGTTAGTTGTTAATAGACAAGATACAGAATTTTTTTACTTCATTGTTTATAAGAGGAGCACCTACAACTGCAACAGGAAAATGGCCAAAACTGGGAAGTTTTTCTAAGCTGAGAATGGCATCAAGGAACACATCTGCAGGTAGAAAAGGGCTACAGGTGACAGCACTAAACAGACAAACTGAAGTGCCAGCCCTCAATATCTATCAACTGGTGCAAGTATCTTCCCAGGCATCAGAGGACCATGTTCTGAAAAAAGCCAGAAACTTCAGTGAGCGGCATTAAGCTCCTCGCAATTTGCTCTGCTGCATCCCCCACCACCTAGACACCATTTATGAGGGCAGTGCTACAAATCTGGATGCAGCACATAACAGCACCACTGTCTTCTCTTGTGCTTCCAAAAATGTAGTGGTTAAGCAAGTTCCCAGGAAGGTGTTTGGATAGCAAATGCAGATGGAAGAACTTGTATCTCTTTAAAGAACAACTGCATTCAAGTGCAAAAAGATTACTCACAGCCCTTGGGAGAGGTGAAGTAAGATCATTTAAAGGGAAAGGGATGACAGCAATTTGAGGCCTTTTTTTTTGTACTCCCACAATCTTCAGGCAGGCAAAACCATCACCCATCATAGAGTTCAAAACGAAGCCTTAACTTCCAGACAAGTCAACCTCACAGACTGGCAACTAAAAAAGCAAACCACCCCCCCCCCCCCCCCACCAAAAAACCAAAAAAACCCTAACCAAAACCCAAACCCAAACCAAAAACCACCAAACCTAAACTAGGTAAGTGGTGTCTATGTCATACATTAGGATTTCAGGAGAAGCTGCTGAGTGCTAAGGACATTTGCTTCTTGAAACCGGTTATTACCGTAAACTGTCATGATTGACCAAGGAAAATTTGACTCACAGCTGACCCAAGAGCTGCAGCCTTGTGCACTTAACAAGGCAGCAAGGTCTGTCCTTAATCAAAATGCAGAAGAGACAATTTACTCTGTGCTGCATCCATGTTGATTTGCAGAAGATGCTGCTGAGTGCACAGCACTCCTACAAAGTCAGAACATATTTGTTTCTCATAAATATTAATTCAAGGCACTCAACCTCAAACATTTGAAAGTCTTGGCTCTTTTCTATTATTATTCATTGCACAATAATATTTTAATTGGAAATAGATAATTACCAGAATATTAATTCTGTTCAACTCTCTTGGAATTAATATGAGTTTATCTGCACACAAAGAACCAAGTGTTTATTGGCTTAAAACTGACTCATGTCTCACTATATTGTATGTAAATACAATATTTTACATCTAGATGCCTACTATCACAATAGGGATGTTTTTATAGGGCAAGAGCTGGGAGGATAACTAAATTTCCCCTGCTGCAACCTTTTAGAAAATCAAAGGCGGCAGAGGCTCTAATTAATTTCAAATAAGAATGAAAAGTCTGTTGGGCTTGACAACAGCATTTTGTAGAAACCTGATGAAATCTGGATTTGACTGATAATATGTTAACAACATACTGTTTCAGTGAGATCACTTGATTTTTGAAGGATCAAATTATCCTTGTAAGAAAGCCTGGTTTTGACAAAACCAAAACAGAAAAATCAACAAAAAGTTGAGCAATTTTTAGCAGGGATGCCTTGCTGAGCCATTCTTCCAAGATTTGCAGTGCTAGAGAAATTAGCAATGCCTAGGGTGTTCTTCAGAGTACCCAAATGTTTGTCCAAACAATGGGCCTAGGATAGCTGTCATTCAACACTGATCCATAATATCCCCCTGGCATTGTTTCAGACTTTTTTTCCTGAGTCGAAAAGATTATTTTTCTCTTTTTTTTTCCCCCCCCCGAATTCACTTACCTTCCTGCTAACTTTGTTTTAAAAGCATGCAGCTTGTAACATAAAAGCAGAGACAGCTTCATGAAGAGTGATTTTTTTAAGGGGAGGGACTTTTTACAAGGGTGAGTAATCAAAGGACGAGGAGTAATACCCTGAAAGAAGGTAGATTGAGATTAGGTATTAGGATGAAATTCTTTACTGTGAGGTTGATGAGGCACTGTAACAAGTTTCTGTGGATGCTCCATCCCTGGAAGTGCTCAAAGCCAGCTTGTATGTGGCTTGGAGCAACCTGTTCTAGTGGAAGGTGCCCCTGTACACGGCAGAGAGGTTGGAATGAGATGGTCATGAAGGTGCCAACACAAACCCTTCTGTGACTCTGAGTTATTCACCACCAGTGCTGAACTGTTATCCCTTAAGTGCTTTTTTCCTTTTGAAAGTAGGTATAAAATATTTCAATATTCAGTGGGCCAAAGAGCTATGGATGGTGCATTCTCCTAATATTCTCTAGCAAGTTCCTGGTGTTTCTATACTGATTAGTGGATTACCAGTCAAAAGGAACAGCCTCTGGAGGGGCAATCAGGAGAAAGACACTGAATGCCTCTGTCCCAGATGATTAAGATTGTCTCCTGAGAGACAGAGAAGAATCACTCCAAGTCTTTGCAGCAGGACTAATGAAGACTGATTTCTTGAAGCTGCAGTACAATTCCCCAGCTCCATACCCACTCCTCCCTCCTCCCCTGCAGTAACCTCAGCTCCCCTCCACGTCCTCAGCTGCCTCTGCAGGAAGGCTCAGGCACATGCCTGTGCCACTGGAGCCAGAGGTGTGCTCTGGGCCAGCTGGCCACTGCTGGCATGCCTGGTGAACATGGAGCCAACAGCCTCAGGTCTGCACAGGGAGGGCTCATCAGGCAGACCTGAAAAGAAATCTTTGACTTCCCCACCCTTCTATCAGATTTGATTGGAGCTAACCAATGCGTTGAGAGTATCATTGCTAAAAGAGAGAAATTTCTGAGATAGCATGTGGGTATCTTCTCTTTCTTTAATAAAGTCAAGAGAAGCATGGGGAGAAATCCACACATTATGCACAACCTTAGTAAAAGGCCAGGCTTTTGGAAGCTAGAAGTGGGCTGTCTGTATAACATTTCTGAGCAGAAGTTCAGGCATCGACCTGCTACTCCTGCTGCTCTGTTCCTCGACCTTGTTCTCCCTCTGCAGTAATCATTTTGAGTAAAGGGCTTATGGGTCTTAATGCTGCTGAGTTCTGCACAAGCTGCACTTCAAATGGTGAACTCCTGCTTAGATTAGAAAAACATACATTTCAACTGGTCACTCACATATGGCAAAGAGACATCAAAAATCTATCTGGCAGTGAATTAATCATGTACTAAAGTATTTCTTGAGCAGAGGCAGCCATTGCTTTCTTTCATAACAAGTCAGGTTTGATGCAAGTAAAGACATGGACAAAATGTATCTCCAGCTGCCCTTTTAATTCCAGCTTCTCCTCTGTTTTTACAAGGAAATAAAATAAAATAAAGCTCTACCAAGCCTGAAAGCAAAGCTGTACCATAACTTCACACATGGAAAGAAAAGCAGTTGGCTGCATTCAAAAATTCTGACATATGGTCTTTAACTTTAAAATTCAAATAGTGATGATAAAAACTATACTTTGGGCAAAGCAACTTTTATTAGTAAATGTGTAAAAGAACTGTTCCAGAGCAGCACTGTGAGAAAGTATAACTTGGGGCATCTATTTTGTTCCAACTTTGGTGCCCCTGAGATACACTGTAAGCAGGGGCCTTTGAGACTGCCAGGACCACAGTTTGCAAGTAGGGAGCTGCCAAAATGCCACATGCAGTTCCTAGTGCCAGAAGAGGATCCTGCAGGGAAATAGGTAGGGATGAGGCCAGCAGGACCCCAAAGCCAAAGGCAGAATTTGACTGATAAAACAGTGGGGTTCAAGGCTTTCCTGCCCCTCTTACCCAGCCTACTGAAATACCCAGCAGTCCTCCTACTCATGGGCAAACCCCACATTATAATGAACGTGCTTTAAAGTAACTTCATGCCACATGGATAACAAACCACATGGATTTCCTGCTGTAGAGTTCAGCTCTCAGTAGCAGGTCATATTTTTAGTCCTGAAAATTCCTGATCTAGTAAATACTCCTTTGGCCAATGGCTCATCATCACAGATCCACTAATCAAAGTGTAAAAAACCCATTGACTACAATACATGTTAATCTCAGGACCTCTGGAGCCATTCCTGGGTATCATCATGAAAAAGAGATTTCAAATGCTACTCCAGGTAGAAGTGAGGTGCAATGCAGGTGAGGTGAATCAGACCTGCTCTTATGCATGATCCGGGTATACAGAAACAGGAATGAAACTAGTACATTACTAGCAAGTAAATTGAGGACATTTATTTATTGGTTTTTTATGGATCATCTGAAAATTGAATCTTAACTTATTAAAGTAATCTGGAGATACACATTCAACAAAAAGTATATTGAAGTCATGACAAATTCTCAGGAATCTAAGAGTTTGGAAAACTGGCCATGCTTCTGCAGTAGGATCTCTTTATAATTTGTCTAGACTAGTTAATAAAATTCCTTTAAAACACTCAAACTCATTTTTGAGTTAATGAACACAAACTTCCCAAAGCATTATAAATTCATTAAAGTATTAAATACAACTTCTTTACAGATTACCAAGCTATTCAAGTTCCTATATACAAATGTTACTTAAAAATCTCATTTTATATTTGGTATTAGAAAAAGTAGATTTAACATTTCGAATTAAAAAATTCTCATGTGAATTCTTGTGAGGATAAAGAGTCTCATAATACTTATTTTCAGATGAGGGGGAAAAATAAGCTATTTTATATGCAAATATAACTGATTTCATTTAATTGTTCCTGAGGGAAGAAGATTTGTATGCAAACCTCTTGCCAGCTGGTGGACTTCAACCTCCTAATTCTTTTTCCTCTCAGATCATTAATTAATAACTGCACTTTCCTAATGGGAGAGAGTGCAGTTCCTGCACGGCACTGTATTCAAGACCTCTATGCCCCAAAAATATCAGCAGAAGCTGAGGGGGGTAGGACTCAGCTGTGGAAGCTTCCTACTGCTCCAGTGCAGAGACAAGAGCTCAGCATATCACAAATCCAGCAAAACAAAAGCAAACTTCCCCCAAAACAGTGCTGCAGGAAGCATTTATCAGCCACCATGAGAAAATTCACTTCAAGCAGGCATGCAGTGATCAAAATGATCATTCCAATGTGTCTGTATGAAACATCCTTTGCTGATCCTTATGTTCCGTGCTGTTCCCATGACAAGTGGTAGAAGCACTTATCTCACTGGCACAGCCAGGCGCTCAGGCGAGACAAATAATCCATCATCAGGCCACTTAAATTTCATCTCTATCTTTTACCCTGGGGGAAAAAATCTACAGGGTGTCTTGTAGGGGAAAGCATTTTAGAATGACATTGTCACAACCACAAAAACCACGCCACCTCTTTGCAAAGGGGCTGGTCTCACGCTAGCACAGCTGGGTTTCAGGCTGTGTCTGGGAGACCTTTTTCTCTGCTCTCTCATCCTGATGAGCATCCCTCATGTTCAGAACAAGGCATTCTCAACCTTGCGTGGTTAATTTATCCACTTTACATCCAGGTTACGTACAAATTCTCATACCCCTGTATTTAGCTAATCACTTCATGCAGTCTAAACAATTCACTAAGCAGTCAAAAAGGCAGATTTACGGTATACTTAGTATATATAAACCTTAACCACTAATTCAGAAAAGAGACATACCTAAGCATCCCAGCATAGACAAAGCTAGGGACACCCACTCATCATTCCGTCCCTTTTGCCAAAGCGCTTTGCAGTTTTCTATATCACACTCCTCTGCATCAGCAGATGTGTAGAAAAACAACAAATGGTTGGTTGGGCTTTTGTTCTTTTGCTCCTGAATTTGCACTGTAGCTTCTTGATCTCCACACAGAGAATTTGCAGAGCATGTTACGCTTACCAGTCCTGTGCTTTAATGACCTGTTCCTCTTCAGGTGCAAATTATAGTCTTTGGAAGAGGTGATTTCAATTGCATCCAGCTGCTCTCATGCCCACTCTAGGCTCTTGCCTGTTCCCACACGTCCTTCAGCCACCACTCACACCATGTTGCCTTGCAAGGCAAATAGGGCTCAAACATGACTCACAGCCTAATGGAGTAATTCTAGCCTCAATTTGGGGGTGTAGTGAATTTATCACTACAGAAACCAAATTCGTATTCCAGGTGCCAAGTCCACTACTCCAACTGCTGGCAATCATACAAACATATGCTTCTTGGTGCCTTCTGAACTCCTAGTACATGTATCAGTGTGTACAAAATATTATTCCTCACCTTATGAAAAACTCAAGATGTTTAAAAATAAACTTTTCCCTAAAGAGGCAACAAGAGAACAGCTAATTAGGAGACAATTTTTCTTTTATGTTTTTACTCATAGTAGCCTGAAAGAAGAGTGCTTTATAGACATGTAAGAATTACAGTGCAAATAATTAAGTATCTTCCAAACAATAGGTAGCATCAATCACTTCCCAAAGCACTGTTTGAGCTTGACTGTAAGACTCAGAGTTTGTTTCTCCAGATGACTTAGAGCTTTCATTCCATGATTGTACTTTTTCTACTCAGAAATAGCACAGCATTGTTAATTGTTTAGATGAATAGTGCCAGCATTTTTTGCTACTTGTTAAACCAGGATCTGCTGCAGACGCCATGCATTCAGTATTAGCCCCAAGCAGAGATGGAACATTAGCTGCACCTATGGTCAAATTGAAGAACCATGTTATAGTATTTATTGTTGAAAATTATATAAAGATATGGTTAATGATGCAAAATTTTGTAGCTATTACAAACTCTGCTACATTAGATTAACAATGATTATTTTATGCTCTTTAATAATGTCTTGAAGAGCTTAACAGCCAAAACCTGCCAGCCACAAGAAAAAACAGTCATACTCTATATAGTGACTTATGGATTAAAGCCTTTGTCAACAAAAGCCAATATCAGATATTAAAAGTGTTGCTGGATTAGAGGTGGCAGTTACTATTCAGCTGGAAGTCACAGCAACAAAACAACCTGCATGTCTTTCTCTAGCTTTATCATTGATTTCAGGAGTGAATTTTGCATGGTTTGTTAGCTTCCTTACCTATATACAGAGGTTTTGGAAATTAGTTGAAGCTCTTAAAGTTCCTATTAATGGAAATGAGCATACAAGAAGTACTGATTTAATGAAGTGATTAAATTTATGTTCAGTATTTTTCAGCAGAATAGATTAAGGAACAAAAGTGCAGCAATACAGTAGCTTAAATTGAAAGAAAGAATTGGATCCTATAGCTAAGAAAAAACTTATGTGTCACATCACCCTTCTGCTTTAAGCCTCTTTCCTGACTCCTTGACTATCTTCTAAAATAGTAGCTGTCAGGACATCATCACTTGAAGAAGGTTCTTGTTAATCTGACAGTCATTATGATCTACTCACATTCTAGTGCTGCACACTTTATTGTGACCAGTTATATTTTAATTCCTCTATGCTCACTCATAACATTAGCTTCCTCAAAATGGCTTTATATGCTTCTAATTTTTCACAGTGTTGGCAGTCTTTTGGCACAGGCTAGTTAAAAACAAGAAAGACAACTTAAAAAATCACATGACCCAATTACTGACCCAAACCAGGAAAATCTTGAAGCTGACAAGTCAACCTGGTCTGAAAACTGACAACCATATAGACCTGCTCAAATAGTTTTTTGGCAATTATAGAAATGAATTGTCTCTAGGCTAAATATTAATTGTTTGTAAAGTGCTTTAGAAATCAATAACACATTCATCAACTCATTAAATCTGGGGGTTTTAAACTATTATTTCAGAAATATCTTATAATGAAACACTACAACTCTCGTAACTAAGTCTAAGCACTTTGATACTGCTAGATTAATATCAAGTAAGGCCATGTTAGTCAGAGCCCAGTACATTAAAAAAAAAAGTATTTTGTTCTAGCAATATGAAAAAGTCAGGGAATTTTATAATGGATTTCACTACAAGCAATTGAAATGTGATTTAATACTTGACTTGCATGTGAATTCAGCTTTTAGCAGCTGTGAAAGCTCATTTCTGCCATTTGGTTGTAACCCATTCACTGCACTCACTCAATTATTTGACTTCCCACAGTTTCTAGGTCATTGCTGCTGAGGCAGAAGTGCAACCAGGAGGGAATTTGTCCACAGTATAAGAGCTTCTGTGGGATATTTGAGAGCAGCAGGGCTAGAGCTGGACCCAAATTGTCAACATAGGTCTGTGTGCGATACTGGAGATAGGGCCAAACCTAGGACTAAGGACAGATACACCTTCAGCATAACTCAGGTCAGGGCCAAGTCTAAGCCAAAATGAGATTCCTGGGGCCATGGTCAGGAGGTGGGGAGAGGTCCTAGGTGAGGCTGGTCAGGGGCATTAAGGGCCATTCCTACTCTTGGTGCTTTAGCAGCAAGACACCAAAGGATGAGGGTGCAGAGTGACTGTACAGCTCAGGAGTTGATGAAGAACTGATGTGACTGGATAGTAAACCTGGGAAAAAAGGTGTGATGCCATGTGGAAATCCCAAATGAGAAAGTAGGACTTGAACTCAGAGAGGATGTCAAAATCCATGAAAGAAAGATGACATATAATGTCACCAAACCAAAAGAGGAGTTTAAAAAACCCCCAACACTACAGCTAAAAACTAAAGAATGGATTTTGATGTGCAAACTGCCCCCAGGGAAGGAAGTAGGACTAATGGTAGAATGCAGAGGCAAGGCTGGAACACTCAACAGAAGCTCAGGCATGAGTAAAATCTGGGCTGTGAAACTATGCCCTCTCTCTCAAAGTCTTCAGGCTTCTTATCTCTTCTCACTTCGTTGTCAGGTCTAGTGGTGTGTCATATTGTCTCTCCAGAGATGGTCCCCAGATAAGCTACCAAATCAACACTCTCAAGTGACAAAGAGCAGAGCAGTAATTATATAGACTGCAATTTGTGATGACCGAGGTGAAGGGCAATTTCATCTTTTTAAATTTTCACTTTTTTTTTTAAGAACAAAACCCAGCCTCTGTTAAAATAGAATGATGCAAAGTATTCTATGGTTATGAAAATCCAGCACTTAATTTGCTCTGCCACTTATTCTGGTTATCTTCAACCCATGAGTCCATGGTTTATTATACATGGATAATTAACATGATGAAACAAATCATCTTTTTACCTACATCATGCTCCATCAAGCACATAGATGGGTCATTTCTGCTGACTCTTCTCTACTGCGCTGCTCATTTGTTAGATGGTGAAAGGCACGACAGAAATGTTATTCTTTTGACCAAAATGCAGCTAAGGGAAAGCCGGGAAAGTAAACTCGTCCACAGCAGTTTCTCTTAGATATGCTGAACAAGTCAATCACAAAATTGGGAAATAAGACGATGACGTTACTGCAGGAGATGTACAAGTAAACAATGGTTTGGGGGTTTTGTTGGTTTTTTGTGTTTGGGTTTTTTTTCAAAATGCTTCTTTTACTTCCCAATGCAGATTCAGTCACAGAATCACAGGATATGCTGAGTTGGAAGGGACCCACACGTTATTAATAATGCAGAAAAGCTGAAGCTTACTGACTGAGCACTAACTGTCTTTTGTTCAGATTCAAGAAGGAATCTGGGGTAAAATCATCTTTATGTGTTTTATCTGACTAACACTCATAAAAGAAAACCTATTCACCAAGACCTGAACTGAGGATGCACAGGCAATTTTGTTCTGCTGAGTGTTTGACTCCACTATACATAATGTTCCTCTGACCGTTTATTTGAGTATATGATGTACCTGATGTGCTCTTCTAGATGCTTACAACAGGATTAATGTACCTCCAACTGAAGCTGGTGAGCCTTTCAAACATACTTATTAAGGTTAACAAGATGGCTTATTTGAATTAAAGTTTCATGAACAAAGGAATGCTATTAAGACCTCACATTATATAACAGTTACCTTCTTCAAAATACTTTTAGGGACGTATCTAACTGTGGAACATTTTTAGAGTACCTTGCTGCTTCTAAGAATATTAAGAAGTTTTCAAAGTTGGTAAATGGAATTTGAGTTCAACAAGCCTTCTCATTTTAAAAGGTTCAGTAAAAAATACAAGGCTACAGGACTGAGAATTACATTTTTGTCTTACAAAGTCTGCCTTCCCATTGACTTGTGATGAGTCTGAGTAGCCTGTCAAATTAATATACACTTCCTATGTGGGCTTCATTAATCTAACAGAATGCACAGTCCATCAATATTAAAAGTACCTTAACAAGGAGAGGGGGTGGACAGGGAGCGGGGTTGTGTCTCGTCAATTGCTGTGCAGCAGGTCAACATCAATAAATGATTATGGCAAGGAATAGAGCATTTGTACAGCGAGGCTGCTCCTAAACCCATTAATTTAGGTGGTAAGAATGAAAGGCAATTTTTATATTACTTATCCTTATCTCTACTTGGTTTAATTTTACTTTCCTCACTCCATCTATTTTCCTCTGCTCTCCTCAGCAGTTGTCATTTCTGTCTCGAAAATAGATGTGCTGGATATTCAGCTTTTGTCATTTTCCTCTCTCTTTCTTTCCTCCCTTTTCCTTCATAATACTTTTTATCTTTCCTTTGTAATGCATTTCATCTTCCCTTTTTCTTTGTTTGTCGCCCCCCTCCTTTTCAACTTTTTCCCTCCCTCCTGTGCATATTTTTCCCTCCCTCTTTTGCAGCTTCCTCTCTCCCTTATGTATTTTTCCTCTCTCAGACTTATTTTCTGATAAAATAACCATTCTACTTTTATAAAATACAAGTGATTTACTTATTTTTTGAAAGATCTGACTGATGTATAATTTTTCTGCTTTTTAGGTTGTAGTAAATCTGCAGACTTTTTCCATCATGTTTGAATTCTCTAAGTTTACATTTTTTTTCCCCTGGATCTATCTAGATCTGTCCATAAAAAAATTAACTAGATTTTAGTACAAATTTTCCATTCTTTGGCCAATGTCCCTCTTGGCTGAACTTTTTCAGAAGAGGAAAAGATTTTTCTCATTGAATCATGAGTAACTGTGGGGATGATATTGTCCCAGCCCCAGGTATCCGGAATGGAAAGGGAACATGATAAACCTTGCATCAAAAGCAGTTTGTCTTTCCAAAGACTTAGAAAGGGGAGAGGAAAGTGGCAGCATTTTACAGCCACCTGAATGCTGATTCATCAGGCTTAGTTAAAAGCAAATTCTTTAGTACTGAGAGCTCTCATCAGAAGGGAAAGGAAAAAGGAAACCCCATGGGTGTTCTCACTTTTTCTCTTTAGTAATTTCCCTGAAAATTTCACAGGGCAGAACCAAACTTGCTGAAACCGAATAATAAAGACATCCATCCAGTTAGTGGATGTGGAAGGGGAGGAGTATGATTGCTGCCTTGCTGGATTGAAAATGCTTGAGATAACAAAAGAGGATGGGAAGTGGGAAGGAAAGTAGTTTCTAAGGAAAAGCTGCTACTAATAATTCAACTTTTTCATTCTTTCGTAATGGGATTGTTCCTGCTAACCAAATTGGGAAGGAAAGGGCTATCTCTCCTAGCAGAACAGCAACCAAGCCGTCCAACAACGGATATTTTTGAAAACAAGCATTTTTTGTTGTGGTTTTTTTTCACTTTATCTCTGGCATAAAGGAGAATCGATTTCAGGGGGAGGTTCACAGAGTATACATAGATATTTGGAGCGTACTTGTACCTGAAATATATACTCCAAAGAGCTTCAACTCTAAGCAAACTACGGCAGCACACTGTGTGTTCATGTATGTGAAGGCCAGCTTGTTGTGGTGGTGGTTTATTAGAAGACATGGGATGTGCTCTTCAGG
The DNA here is from genome assembly GCF_000691975.1 of Corvus brachyrhynchos. Lineage (NCBI taxonomy): Eukaryota > Metazoa > Chordata > Aves > Passeriformes > Corvidae > Corvus > Corvus brachyrhynchos. The sequence goes on along the minus strand of NW_008236769.1, from coordinate 9,693,535 downwards.
TCAAACAATCCAAAAATCTTTCCAAGCTACATTTCATTACTTAAATAAAACCAGAAATTTGATATTTTCAGTTGATGGCAAACAAAAGTTAGACTCTACTAATGTTACTTCATGAGATCCATTTTAAATAAAGCTTTTTGTATATCCCATTTCTATGCAAAATGAATGGCACTGTGTTTGGTGTCCCTGCTTTCCACACCCACCATCACAACAGATGGATGGGTGATAGGATCTCTCCAGAGCAGATCCTGTCCTCCCTTCCAGCACAGCTATTGTAGCCACCCTGATCTGAGTGGGCAGCCAGTGTCTGGGACCTTCCTAGGGTGTTTCTGTCATAAAATGATACTAATGACACATAGCTCATATCTCTGATGTAATCTTAGGTTACAAAGCATGCTTGTGTGTATACTTCTGGTTTCCTGCATACAAGAGAAAAGCACAAGGTTGCCTCCCACACAGGCTGCTTTTTTTTCTGATCATTAGGAGGGTAAGGAGATGCAGGAAGGAAGCAGGGAGGGAGAGGAGGGAAAGTCTTTCGGTCCTTCTCTGGGCAAGCATCTTCTGTAAGAACAGCAACCTACAGCTGCTCATAACCTGCTGCAAAGCTGTCAGACCCCAGGGCAGTTTGGGCTTCTGCTCTGAGAGCAGCAAATGGCCAGAGTGCACAGAATAACTCATTGCTACACATAAGCTCTGATTTGTGCCCCCTCAGCCTTTAGCAAATAACAAGTACAGAATGATCACATAAAACCCAAAGCAAGTGGTGCTTTTCCCTACCATCATGGTTTCATACGGGTGAAGACACTTGGCCAGCTAAGTGTGTTCAGTTGGATGTTGCTCTTTTGATAAAGAAATCCTTAAAATGTAGGAATTGGTGGCAGTCTAAGCTAGAATAAGCTCTCACATGGAGCATTAGTGCAAGGCACATACTTTAAAAAATTGTCCTCCACACCTGTAACTAAAACAGAGGAAAAATACCTTGGAAAGATTGTGCAATCATTTAAGTTGATACTTCATGGATCTTTAATAGAAGGCACTTAAAACTCTATGAAAACAAGGAGTTTTATGATATTGCGGCCAAAAATCTAGTGCTAATATGGAAAATGCTTCCAACACACTCAAGTTCTCCTATCAGCTGACTTTTTAGGAAATGTTTTTGAACAAATATTCTATCTGATGTTATGTTTTCAGGCTGGGCTACAGAGGGATTATGCACCTGTTGCCTTAGTTTCCCTTCAGAGACTTCTGCCATGTTTCATAAATCTGGATGATCAGTACAGGTCCTAGGGAAGATGTAACTTGGCACAGGGAATATATTCTTAGACGAAATGGTAGACTTCCAAGATGCTGCTGAGAAAAATGATGTCTGACAGACTGTTTGGGTCTGTGGGAGTTGTTCTGTCATCTTCTCAGATTCTTATAAATCACTGCAGGTGAAAATCAGGGTAAAATGTTAAAATTTTTCCAGAGCACCTTAAAAGCTACTTTTAAGAAGTGGCTTAGACAAAGTCTAAGCTTTTAAGTCTGGTAATCACCTGTCAAAAGTTTCTCTAGTCCAACTTCCTTGAATGAATAGAAAAGTCTTTATTTATCTACCAGAAGTAAAAAAGTGCTTACCTTTGGCCACAAAGAGTTGCTGAAATGTTGTCTATGAGGAATAAGACTTGGAAGCAGCTTGCTGAACTGAGAAGGGATGGTAATGGGCAAATGCTCTGACCTTTATAAGTGATTAAGTTTGAAACAAAGTATAGAAGGAAAATGCTCTGGTCTCAGGAAAGAAGCAGTGAACACATGAATTATTTTTCCTTCTTCCAGAATCTGTGCCAGTAACAGGAATTTCCTCAAGCAGTTCCATCACAGCAGATTAGGGGTTTATATTAAATATTCTTGCCTGGGCTGCAAACCAAACCTCATCCTTCTTGCCATTATTTAATATGTTGGTGATCAAAGATTAATTTAAGGAATGAAATATTTAGTCAGCTTCTTACTGTCCTTTTGTGATATAAGTCTGTATGTGGGTGGAAGGACAAAGATGATACATGAAACCATAACTTTTGTTTTCAAGTTTCTGTTGTATGTCAGCTTGAACACACAGGTATCACACTTATCATCAGGGTCACAGAAATGCCATGAAGACCCTGCATGTACACCAGTGTTTCAGGTTTTGCCTGAACGCTGTGGAAACACACCAGCTGATCCCAGGAAAAGTCTTGTATGTGTGGAGTTTTGAAAAAAGATTTTCTGAACACCAAAAGAGGAATTAAAAAAAAAAAGAAAAGTAAGACTCAGGAATCTGGGGACTCTGGGGACTCTGGGAGATATCTCTCTAACTGGTCTTTATTAATAGCACTTCAGTGCTGTGGTTATTTGCATATATTTACTGAGCACAGCAGAGCTATTTTCCTTGTTCTGGTTTTGTGTTAGAAAACCATGTAACACTGCTGTGAAACAATTTATCTAAAAGCAAGGTGGCTTAATGATGCTTATGCTTTATCTTTAATAGGTGGGTTTAGGATAAGCATTTTTGTTTTGTAGCAACTTTCAATTTTCCTTTCCTTTGCCACTGTAGCTGTAATTGCTCATGTGCTTATTACCTGTCATACATAAACAGGCACCTCCACAGAGGGATGAGGAAGGCTGTGCTCAAAAACAACCAATGTATTTGAGAGACTCAGCAAAATACCCAGGAGCCTGTTTTTTAAGGCTGATTTATGCCAACAGGGAGATCCTCATACATTGTGGAGCAGTACTGTGCTGATCTCAGCACAGCCATTTGGTTTGGTGGGGCTAAAAATCTGGACCCAAGTGTGTGTGATTCTCTCCTGGTGCTAATGCAAGGATCACCACTGTGCCTGAGAAAGGTTGTTTTGTCTCCTACTCTCCTCTCTTTACAGCCCAGTGACCCTACAATGCACTCCCTCTGTTTTTGTTGAAGGTTATCCATGCTGAGGGGGAAAGCTGGGTTTATGGCTGGGTGTCACTCACTGTGGGAGCTGTGATACCACAGTCTTGGTGGCAAGTGCACAGTGGCACTGGCATTGCTGCAGCCTCATTGCTTGCACCAGAGCCCCTGAGCTCCCCTTGCTTGTCCAGCTCAGCCCACACTGCCATCCCAGGTACTGCTGCCACCGAGGCTGGGTTTGTCTCTGCATACCCAGAGGCTGCTTTCCGGTGTGTGCTGAGGAGATAGGAGTCACTCTGAGCTGTGTTTCCCTGCCAGCACTGGCTCATCATGCTCTGTTGATCCGGCTTGTTCCCTCCACAGGGCAGCAGGAACCCCATCCCCGTGCTGCTGCAAGAGTTTACAATTTTAAATGCATGCTCCCTTTGACTAGCACACCATCTGTTTGTAGGTTAGACACAGCTCCCTCTGGGCCAGCCTTACATCTTCAGCTGTAAATGTATGTCAGCGGGCTGCCATGCAGTATGTTTGTTATCATTTAGAGCATGGGTCCTCACACACAAGTTGATTGTGCATTGCATCTGCCTGTCCTTTAAAAAGAAAAGCTTATTTTGCTAGAGTAACAAGTGGTTCAGCTGCCTGTGATGTTAGCAGTCCTACCAGCATGGTAACAAAAAATTCTTCGGTCTAAGTATTGCAAACTCATAATGAGGGCATTTTCAACTGTTTCACCTGAGGGTTTTTCTGACAGTGTTGTGTTAAGGAGACACTGATCTCAGCCCTATCGGTGAAATTCATTATCAAGTGTGACATTTGATGTCCATAAGTCAAAGCAAGTCCTTCAGCTTTTCTGCTGTGCTCAGAGACTCTGTCTTCTAATGCTAAACATAAGATTTGTTCATTCCTGCATTCTCGAGAGCTCATCATAAGACCTTTGGAGTTTACATATTCTCATAAGCTTGCACAAGCCAGTTGGGTTCAGATGAAATACCTGCTCTTTATCATATAAATTTGCTACATTGCTCAAATAAGGCAGAGAGTGGTTCACATACGCATGCCTGCAGTGTTTAATCTTAGATATGCTGCTTAATATGCAGTGAATTTTTTTTTGCATGAATTCCTAAGAAATTGAGGCTGATGCAATCCTGATGTACTAGTCCCAGAAGACTTTCCAAAAAAGACAGCATGAAGCAGCCAATGGGATCACAAATCAGAAAATTTATTTTGAGATAAACTTTACACAGAGAAGGGGAGTCATGTGGAGTGAACTTTGCATGAGACTGCAGGGACCATCCAGCTGCCTGTAGGATCATGACGCGGTACAGAGAAGGTGGGTGCTGCAGAGCTCACTTCAGCCAAGGCTGTGTCTTTCTGTAGTCCTTAGGGAAATGTCCATGGAGGAAGTGATGACACTCCCCACCCCAGTGGCAGGGAACAGTCTGTAGTGGGAACTCCTTTTATTCTGGTCAAGAGCTGAGGTGAAAATAAACGGGACAATCAACCCCCTGAAGCTCCTCCCTCCCTGGGCTCCCCAGAATCACCCTAAGAGTGTTCATCTCTTATCTTCCTGGCAGCCAGCCTGGGCCAACCATGTCACCAACCCAACCATGGCTGGGGACACCATCACGAATGCTTTGCCCACTGTGATGTGGCTTCTTCATTGCCAGGGTTGTTGCCAGG
>NW_008236769.1:9648846-9688918 GCF_000691975.1 Corvus brachyrhynchos | reverse complement strand
GCTCCAGTGCCATCAGAGGAGCATCCATCTCTCAGTTAGGCCATGACAATATAGGCTGGATTTGTCTTATCTGCCCAACAGTGCATTGACAGTTGTCCCTTGGAGTGGCCAAAGAGGGAGGGGACAGGTGTGTGCCATGGTTTGGCAATATCTCTGCCTGTATCTCTGTCTATATCTGGCTGTAACAGGAGAATTAACAAAAGGAGTGCCTTCCCTATCATCCTGAGCAGCCCCTGCCACCCTGCATGGGAGGTGAGTGCCCAGGCTCACCCTCAGGCTGTCCATGTGTCACCTCCCTGACCACCAGGAGACACCCATTCCAGGCTAACCCTCAGGCTGTCCCTGTGTCACCTCCCTGACCACCAGGAGACACCCATTCCAGGCTAACCACAGCACCAGCCCTGCTGCAGCTTGGGCTGTCACCAGAAAAATCGGAAATATCATTATGAAAAATCTCCTTCCGGATGTATAAAATGAAAACTATTAGACTGGCTTGAGTACTGGTCTGATCCAACATGTTAGTATTTATTCATCATAACAAATAAGCTGTAGCTTTTTAAATTACACTTTATTTTTCTCGGTTGCCTTCCTATAGACTTTAATCCATTACAAACAATTTGAGCTGGAGAAGACAGCAGTCTAATGACTTATACTGAGGGATACATTTGTGAAATCCATAGTTTATCTAGAAGCTGAAGAATATCTTTTAGAAAGAGACAATTATTAAGTTGGAGAGAGAGACTGATGCCATGATTATTTTTTGCCTTTTCTTTTATACACCTTTTATACCTTTTTTTAACTTCTGTATTCTTAATGTTTTTTAGCCTACATTCTTAGACTTATTTGTCAAGCTAGGAGACTAAATATCTTAGAAGCCTCATAGTTAGGGATCAGAAAGCCCCAGACCCCAAGGCCTTCTCCAGAATTCTGTAAACTAAGATAAAGCCATCCAGGGGAAGGTTCCTTGGGGAAGGGGATCACTCGAGCTGCTCATTGGGGAATCTTTGACAAATATGTTAGTAAGACCTATAATGTTATACCAGATCTATTGTGGGGGTGCTTTGGGGTGTGCATAGTCCACCTAAGGATCCTTAAATACCAAGGTAAAATCCCTTTTTCCCTTCTAACCGTGTTTGATTCTTGATTTTAAGACCAGGGAAAGGCCTCAAGACAAATCCTGAGGTGAGCTTCTTCTAAGTTTAACTGTTATCCTGATTAAAGATGCATACATTATTTCTTGTCTAAATGTATTTAATTTCAGCTAGATCTGGCTGTCAGATACTGTTATAACTTTTCTTCTAAATTAGAAAGTCCTATTGTATCAGGAATATTTCTTTCTCTCTGGATAATTCTAGGCTGTGATCATATGAACCTCCTCTTTGCTAAACTGCTGCCTGAGCTCTTGCAGACTCTCACTAAAGGGAGATGAGACTAACTCCTCAAGCACTGGTACAGAGCTACCCTGGAATATTTACAACATTCTTACAAATGGAAAAGTATTCATAAGAGTATTCTGCATTATTTTTTCTTCCTTTTAGAGATTTTCTTTTCCTCCTCTCACTATCCACATATCCAATTCCTATATCTTGGTTGCCCAGGCAACCTCTGCTGGCTGAGCCCCGGGTACAGTGTTGGGTTTTCAGTTCTCCACATAGAAGGAGGATGATATGAAAGATGGAGGAACAGGTAATGAGCTTAAGTGGGCTAGGAAAGCCCAGTGGATAACTGATGGCAGTTATGGAAGTTTTATTTAAAGGTTAAGAGTCCTAATAAATGCATTTATGCAGATAATTAAAAAAATTCTATGACTTGCAGGAAATAGGAGGGGGAGATTTTACATCATTGCATTTCTAATATCAGATGCAGTGCAATAGCTAAAAGCAATACAAAGACATGAGTGACATTTGATAAGCATGTTACTTAAACTGAAACTGATACAGCTCATGCTTTCCTTTGCATTTGGAAAGCATGAGCAGAAAATACCACCCAGGCAAAATAAGAGCATTTAAAATATTCTGAAAGTGCCTTGGGACTTGACTTAGATGCAAAGATCATTAACAGCAGCTTATACCAAGCCACTTCAGGTAAATAACAGAGGTTCATTTGCTGTACTGAATTTGTTTTTCATTACTTATCAGTAGGTGTTACTTTACAGCTACAAACTGACTTTGCTTGCTTTTATAAGGGCAGCTGGTCAGGAGAGACTACTCACTCCAACAGAGGGAAAGTTTAAACATTTCAAAAGCCCCAAAAGGGTGTTCTCACACTAAAACTTTCTTCTTATGTGGATTTCAGTGTTTTTTAAGTGGTCAGCTTTCCTTTAGTCCAACAGAGTTGAATTATATGTAAATAACTCACCTCCAACTAGTTAAGATTGACTCTGGATCCAAATGGGGATGAGGTCAGTTTGTATCACTGTGTCACTGACTTGAGGGTGGTGGCAACGACTGAGAGCTTCTAGTCAGGCTCTTGGTAAGTAAGTAGAGTGTAGTCTTTGAATTATAAGTTTCAAAAGCTTTTGAAAGCTTTTGACATTTTGCACCTCCCACTGGCAGATGTGGGCATGGTACTTCAAAGATCATTTGTCTCATTTTTTGTTAGCCGAACAGATGACTTATTCTAACATGGAAGGAAAAAATATCAGAGTTAAAATAATTTTGAAATCTCTAAAAAATATAATAAAAGAGATAAGAATTACATTTCTGAAAGAAAGCCATACTGAAGAGCATTTTATAGTGTTAAGAAGAGAAAAAAGGAATCTGCACGAGACCTTACTGTCACCTGAATTAAAATGCTCCTCCTACAAAATCATTCATTTTCTCAGTACAAAACAATCAAGGCTACTTCCGCTTGTCTTGAAGGAGCTTGCAGAGCTGGGTTTTTATTGAGACCTGAATCTCTGAAGTGTTGGACCACCAAAAAGATGCTCTGGAAATGTTACTGTGCTGCTACCACTACCACTGCCAAATGACAGAGCAATAAGGACTGATTCTGAGATTCTGTGATTTCCGTTATAATGAATAATACAGACTATACCTACAGCTGTAAGCAGGGATTATCAGAGGAAATGTTCAAGAGGAAAGGAAGGAGATGCAGAATGACACAGAGCAAGAGAAAAATACAGATGTTTTTAAAACAAAACCATGGAGATTTTCAGACATTATTGCAGCATGGCCAGCCTTAGGGGTATGTGCACTGGGAGAGATTGAGATCAAAAATAGTCTCTTTTCTCTCCCAAAGAACAAGCAGGTGCTAGATGGGCAACAAAGACAAAGCAGCTGTGGCAACAAAAATTTAGCAAAAGAAAATTTTCAATGAACACTTGTATTTCAGCCATCCCAGGCTTAAAGCACAGACAGCTACAGCCTTTCTTCAAAGAGAGAGGGGAAGATGCTGTCGTGACCAAGGCTGGTTTAGGGATCACCCCCGGGAGACCCCACCAACTTCCAGCTCCCCCAGGTTCTCTCCCAGATGTCCTGCTCCAGCCTCAGAGTTTAGAGTGACATTGGCTCCAGAGGATGGACCTGAGAGTCTCTGAAGACAATCTCAAAGGCTCAGCTCTGCCAGGACAGGCTGTCTACACCCCTGATGCAGATGCTGAAAAGCCTGAGCTTCCTTTCCCAAGGACCCTAACTGAAAGTGCTCCCAGTGGCTCCCACTGCAGGGAATGGTTTGCTTCTCCCAGGGCCACAGAGACACCCATTTCTGTCCAAATGCTTCACATCCTGGCTCTGTTCCTGTGGCCACCCTTAGGCCTTGCACCCTGCACTCATAGAGAGGCCACTGATCCAGGCCAGACTGTCTCCCCTGCTTCCTTGCATTTGTATTTGATAACATATATGGAAGAAATATGATGGGGCATCTTCCGAGAACCTTTTCCTAGAGATTATTATCCCATAGGAGTGCTGTTTAGGAAAATGAGGAGGACTTCTTTAAGAATAATCTTTCACTGCTAGATTTGGTTAAAATTTCATAGTGATAAAAATGCTTTTACTTGAGCTCCCAGAAGACAGAAAAATTTCATACTGTCTTGGTTTTCATGAGGAAATGAAAGATTGAGCTTCTGGAAATTTCAATTAAAACTAATTAAAAGAAAAAATAAGCTAAAATTAAATTAGAAACGGTCATTAATGTGTGACTTGTGAAGTTGACCTATTATATGTATTACTTTTTTGCTCAAATATGCTGGAAAAAAAAAGTTGAATTATTTGCTCCTTCTTGCTACAACTCCTTACAATAATAACTGTAGATAATTCACAAGTTTAAATGAAGTTAATGAATTAATTTAAAAAGCCCCAGATTTTTCATAGCTTCTGATCAATAACCTTTAGTCCCAAATTTGGAGGCAGAAGGGATGAAAGATTTTTACTTCCAGTCTTCTTTTTCTCTTTTAACTATCTTCATTGTAATAGGGAAATTTAAACATGTTATTCAGAAAGGGAACAGGAAAAAACAAAATCTAAAATGAAATCTGAAAACTTAATTCTTCTGTAGTTTGGCTTTAATCTTAATTTTAGTGAAAATTCACTTTAAGTGAAAAGAGTTGCATCATTTCTAAAGCATTTAAAAAGTTTTGAATAAAATTTTATTCCGTTTTCCTCTGATTAACCACACAGTTTGGATGTAATATTTCCTTAATCTTTAGTTGTTATTTGTCCCTTTCTAAATTTTCAGCACTTGTTTGATGATGACAGTTTCCTAAGACTTCCGAATGTTGATTACTTTTTTGATTGATTGGTTGATTAAAAGTGAATTCTACAATACTTGCTTTAAAAATTCTTTAGCTAGACTGTAAAATTGCTCAGAACGTAATCAAGGCATGCATTTTCCAAAACCTGTCTTTATTAGAGAGGTTTCCAAACTTTCTGATCTGCTGTTCCTCTGTACTTCCCAGTATAAATTAAAGGGGGTCCTTCTGTGTTTGAGCTCTTTGGTAGTAAAGCGTTTTTCAACCACTTTTTCTTCTTACTTTTTATACCAGAATGTAAGCAGTCAAATGTTCAAGACTACCATTCCACACAGTACTTACAAGTGTGACTGTTGTTTCTCTGTTAACCTGGACTAGTGTGAAAACAGGCTACTAAAAGGTTCAGGAGTGAAGAGAGTCATGAAAGGACACCACCGAGATGTGATCACTCTCAAAACATAAAAGGTGAAAAGTGGATGTGAGCATCCTCTTGATAAAAAATATAGGAGGAGAACTGTTTCTATTGAAGGCTAATACTGACAGAGGAATAAACGAGTAAAAAGATACTATAAATAGATTGTGAACACATTTATGCTGGAAATAAGATGAAATTTCCTAAGTGCTAGAGCATGGAGAGTCTGGTCTGATCAGTGCAAAAAGAACAAGAACCAAATTAATTTGAGGATAGAATAGGTGCAGAATAATGTCTATATGTTATAAAATGTAATTGTTAGAAAATGTAATAAAAATGTGTAAGAAATATGCAATTGTAGTACAATATACACACAAACGCCTAAGAGTAATTATATGGTATGATGTGGGAATGGAGTCAGTGATGTGATTTCCTTTTCCTGGTTCCGTTACATTTTCAGTCCCAAAAAAAGGCAATTTCAGAAGCACCTTAAACCATTTGTCTTACTTAGGGTCTTCTTAAAAATATTGTCCAGGCCCAGAAGAAAAATTTTCGTTCTAAAAATGGTGGGACTCTATGATGCCTCCCACATCATAGACAAGTATTTCTCCTGTTACTGCCAAGTGGCTGAACTTTATTTTCAGAGGTTACAGGAGTGCTCTCTACAAAGCAATCACTCCATGGGGTTTCCATGTAGGTCCTCCTCTCTGCTCCCAAGCTAGTAAGTGCATAGTAAGAGAAGGAAAATCTCCCCTGCCCTCCCAGACATCTGGAAGTCCAGTGAGAGAAATCCCTCTGCTGCTGCAGGATAGTGTATTTCTCGAGATCCTCAAGGAATGCCCTAGGTCATGGGATTCACAAGTTCACTGAGTTTTGCATGCCCAGAAAGAAATGCTTGTACAAAGCCAGTCAGAAATGTGAGCCTGAAACCTCTGAAATTGGTCAGGTGGGAGAAGAGACAACAAGGAGGGTGGTGGGGAAGAGATAGGGAAAAAACAGAATACAAAGACAGCTTCTATTTATCTTTCTGTTTTGGGGCTGCTGGAAAGTTTTTGAGGCATTTTAAAATCCTAGAAGCAGATCTAGTTTGTGTTCAGAGTGTGGGTAATGGAGTCAGGCTTCAAGACAGAGCTATTGCATGGCTGCCCAGAGCACATGGTAAATATTTATGGCTGTGCCAGTCTAGAAGCAGTGGCACTTCCAGGTAAAAAAATGCAATGAGCACATCCTTATCAAACAGCTCCAGTAATAACCTTTCCCAGCCACCATTGTGATCGTGATTTTTTTTCTTTCATGAATTTTTATATGACTTTCAATGTTTTGTCCTCTGGTTTGTAAAGGAAAATTGACAGCTACACAATTATAAACTGAGGAAAGCGGCTCTAAATTTCCATCTTAAAAGAGGTAAAGGATGTCTAGAAACACCTCAAGGCATGTTTCTGTGAGGATGTTATTTAAAGACCCATTTTTTTATCCTCTTTTCTCAGGATAGAACATCTATACAGAGTTAAAACATAGCATATCCTTCTGTGATAAGTCTTGATCGGGATTAATGAAAATAGTGAAGTGCTGTGTTAATCTGGATTCTTCCCCTTCCCATTTATAATAGTATATTTTGTCTTCTGTTTTCATTAAATACTCTTTTTTTTTCCTTCCAGCAGACAAAACAGTAGCACATTCCACAGACAAAGTGTGTAGGTGTGTTGCCAAGGACAACAGTTTCAGACATAAATTGCTTTTGAACCAAAAACCCTTTCATTGCTCTTTACTGAAGGCCATCTGTATGTTGTTATGTTAATTGAAGGTTTTCAGCTAACTGTCCTAACACAGCGATTGGGTGTGTTAGCAAACACCCAGGTTACAGCCTTTTTCACTATTTGGTGTGTTAGCAAACACCCAGGTTACAGCCCTTTTCACGAGGTGGTGGTGTTAGGTTTAACTGCAAACAGGAATATCCCAGCGCAAGTTATGGTTTAAAACAAATTTTACTAAGTAGGCAGAAAACCATTCTTGAAAGAGTAGTTCCTTAAATGCTACTAAAAGGGAACTAAAGGAAGCTGGCAAAAAAATATGCAACTAATGATTTCATCTTATTGATTAAATTTTTACTAGAGAAATAAAGCACAATGAATTGCAAAAGATTGCACACTTTCCAAATTACAATTTCATAGTGGTTGCCTAGATTCAATCCTTCATCACTATCAATTTGATCTATGCCTTTTCCCAATGAAGGTGGTGGAGCTTAAGTGAGTTTCACATTTGCTGAATTTTGGACTATTTTACAAAAAAAAATTGCCTGACAATATGAAAACTTCAGTCAATTGGAAAGAAAAGTTATCAAGGCAGAAAGTTCCTTTTGCTTTGCTACAGCCTTGTCCCTTGACATTGACTGAAGGTAAAAATGAGTCAGGTTCTCAGGGAAAGATTGTAATTGATGGTTTTATGAAATTGCACTGACTTCTGCCGTCCTAAGACCTGGCTGTTGCTCTCTGTTTTGTTTTTTTTGTAGTCACAGGTGTGCTCTGTGTCTGACTGGATCCAATTACAAACTTTCAGGTATATAAACCACATGGCTTTTGCTCCTTTTATGTTACCAAAGACACTTTTGATGCTCAATCAATTATAAACATTATAATATTAATGGTTTAGTTGCAGAATGCTGCAGAGTTTCAAACACCAATGTCTGAAAGAGGTTTAATTAAATTATTTCAGTCCATCCATTCATTTAGTCCTCAGACCTGAGATGCTATTTTCTGGGAAGAAAAAAAGGCTGAATGGCTGATAGCAACACTATACATAGAAATATTTAATATCCATACAAGAATAACCCTCCAAAAGAAACCCTTAAATTATGGTGGCAGAAGAGCACAACTTTTGCATCTGAGACTTAGTTTCATGTTCTATGAGAACTTCATGTTGATTTTGAGCATTGATGTCCCTGTTCTCTTAAACACCTGTGGAAATTCAGAGCAGAGATCCAAGTTGATCTCTCATCAGCTGACAATCCACACCAAAGAGCCAGGGCAGTTCTCACTGGCCATGTGGATCACAGCACAGCCTCAACACATACATGCCATATATTGCTGAGGGCAGCCCATTTCATAAAGAACATAATTCTCTGGAAGTGAGAACTATGGCTAAAAACAGCCCAGAGAAGCAGATCCTCTCTGAAAATGACCCCATCTGGTTTTAACTTGTATTTTCCATGATCTTGAGAAAACTGTAAGGCTGGCCTTCAAGTCTGTCTTTGAGGTGAGATTGTAGTACAAGCTCTGCTAAAGCACATCGCTGTGTTTCTGTTGTGACACTTAGTGACAGCTTGTTCTCAGCAAATATTTTACAATTTTCTTTTCTGTTGTCTAAACTGAGCAATGGAACCAGGCAAATTATATCCTAAAGATATTTAAAACACTTCTAGGAGAACCATTGCATCTCTGAGAGCAATAAACAACAAGATGAAGACTCTTTGCTTACCTGGCAGGACCTGTCCAGACCAGAGACTGGAGGGTGTATAAGTGCCTGCTGATCTCCTTCCTGCAGCATTTGGACCTTGAGCCCCAGAGCTCATACCCCCATATGTGCCGTGGACAGTGTTCTGAGAGCCCCAGGCTTTCCATCATTCCTCACAAAGTTACATGTTACCCCAGGGCCAAGTGCTCTGCTATGGGAGGCACAGAGACTCCCAAAACCTTCATTTTTCAGCCTGAGTGGTAACCAAGTCTCTGGTGGGTTGAGTTCCTGGCCAGATATTCTTTAACAAGAATTTGACCCACCTATCTAAAGAGCTGATTTAAGGCTCTGGTTGCTGGGTTCCGTACTGGTTTCTCTGTTTCTCTTCTCTTAGAGCAAAAGTCAGGGAATCTCAGCTATCAAATATCTAATCCTTGCCCTCCCACCAGGATACAGAGTACAACAGGTAATTCAAGTTAATAAAAGATAAGCCAAATAGAAATCCCTCATACTTGGTAGATAAGGGAAAATGACTGCAACAGATAGGATAGAAAATAAGGAAAGGAGAATATCACAACGTAGCAATAAGATTCCTAGTATCTGAATAAGAAAAGGTGCTGGGCTGGTAGATTGTCAGCAGTGTATGTGCATCCAAATGTCTGTGGAAGTCAGTTTATATATCCAGAAGTGAATGAAAACATAAGGGAGAGAAAAGAAAGTATTTGAGAGGGTTAGAAAGATAAAAATATATGTATTGATGTACACTATTATGGGGAAAGACTTGCAGAAGTATCATTTTGAAAGCACTTATAAAGAATAAAAAAATACAATAAAAGTATGCAAAGTTACTTTGTGTTTCTGGAGTATTTTGGATAAACTTATAAAAAATACAGTTACAGAAACTTGTATAACCTTGTGTAACTTTTTATGTGGGTATTGTCTGGACAGATTACATCTTTCATGTGCACATAGGAAATCCTGCATTTCAAATTATTTTTCAAATGAGCTGTTTGAAAAGGAATTCTGAAATAATAAGAAAGAAAAATGCTAGCATTTAACTTGGCAGAGATGAAATCTGAGGGATTTGCAGGATTTCCCTGATTCACACCAGTGAAAAGGATCACCTGCTGACCCATGCTTAACCCATTTGATAAAGCAGAACTCCCTAAATAAATGGCTCTGCAAAGTGGGGTTGACTTAAGCTATCTAAACAAAGGAGATGAATCATTGATGATACAACCATAAGTAACAGAAGAAAACAAACATAGAGATTACTTTTCAGAAAAAAGTCATGGCGACATGGGCATTAGTCAGTCTGTCAGTCTCCCAAAAGAAGCAAAAGAATATTCAGTACAAAATAGACTGTAAAATACAATAAATGGTCTGAAAGTGAAATCCAGCACTTCTGCACTGGCACAGAGCACCGCAGAGAAGCAATCTCTTTTCCAGTTCTGGTGCTGTCGCTCCTGTGCTTTGCTTGCCAGTTTTCTTTAGCAGAGCCATCACACTCAGTAGCTAACACACATCTTGCATGTCCTCTTCAGTTGTACTAGAAATATAACAAGTTTTATCTGTGAAAATCCATATTTCTTTTGTCCTTCCAAGTCCTGGATTTTCATAGAGCTCATCACAATAAAATTTAAGCCCTCCTAAAATGAGTTAGATCTATATCACATGAGATTTTTAATATTTCCAAGTAAAACAAAATAAATCACTGTCATATTTTCATAAATATCTGATTCTCTTTCCAGCCATCTCCAGCTTTTGAAGAAAAGTTAGAAGCTTAGAAATAATTGATTTCTGGGACTGCTATGTAAATAAAAACAAACAAAACACAACAAAAAAGTTAAAATAAGTGACTTTTTTTTTAGTAAAACAACTATAAATACCTTGCTCATCAACTAAGACAGCTAATGGAGACTACACCAAAATGTTTCCATCTCATTTACTTGGGGCTTATTCTTCCTTTAATTTATTTAGGAAAATATAAAAAACAAATGTCATGTGGAAATGTATGGACTTACTCTAAGTGCTCAAGTAAATTTTTTCCTGCTCTTTACCTCTGCATAGTCAAAGCCATGTGAATGTTTGTTACAATCCGGTTTAAACTCAGAAAAGCAAAGAAAGCTAAGTCTCTGTGCATAAACTGGAAAGAACTTAGAAGGTTCTAAATATTCCCAGAAATGAGATTAAAACCAAACGAGGTTAGATGTTAATGCCAAAAAATTGATGTATTTTATTTAATAGTAAAAGAGGCAAAGAGAAGGAAAGAAAAAGGTAGAGGAAAGTTAGAAAAAGCCAAGGTTACTTAAAAAGAAAAGCATAGGATAGGTCACCGCCACACTGTGCTACCTTTGGTGCTGCCAAGATGGGGTGGGGGGAGCAAAGCAGTTTTTGCCTTTTTTTTTCTGTTGTTTGAAGTGTCACTTCTGCCTTCTCCAGCCTCTGGAGCAGTTTGGCTGGAATGTGGCTGCCCATCCTCCGAGTGTCAGGCGCGGTGCCCGGTCCTGCAGCCGAGCCTTGGCCCACTCGCGGTGCTCTCAGCACGGGGCACAGGAGCAGGGCAGGGGTTCCACAACTCCCTCATGATTCCAGTCCAGGGGTGCAGGTTCGGGGGGTTCTCCTCAGGCGGGCGGCGCCGGCTCCAGGAGGCCTCAGAGTGTGTCGCGGCAGGCGATGGGGGAAAGGCCAAGGTCAGGGACTCTGCCCCTCGCTTTTCACTCTGACTTGCACCTGTTTCACCTTCCTTCTTATGGGCCTCAAGGTGGGCTACCTGCGGTCCAAACTGCCCGTATTATCATAACCAGACAAAATGACAAGGCATTTTTGGAGCTTTTCAGGTTTTGTGCAGTCATAATGACAGAGCACTTTTGAAGCCTTTCAGGTGTTGAGCAGTCATAACAACGAAGCACTTTTTGGAGCCTTTCTCTTATTATTAGGCACTTACAATGCTAACTAAGCCCATTTTCCTGTTCTGTGATTCCACTTTTACAACATAGTGCAAATAACCCAAATTTTCCTCCAGGAAAGGAAGCACAGACTCCCACATAAGACTTTCCCCAGTTTCTTCTCCTGGCCCGAAGTCAGACTTCACCTCATGAGTCAGAAGTTCTTCACACATTGAATTGTTTGGCAGTTGCTTGAAAAGAGACAGTAAAAACCAGTCATGACTGTAGAAGAGATCCAATGACAACAGTAACAAAATTCCTTTCTTGAGATCTCTGTCAGGAGAGTTGTGATTGATATTGCCTGGAGCTGCTGTGCTGCCTTTTGGGAACTTCTAACTAGTGCTGAATCTAAACTTCTCATGCAACAGAGACATTGTATATCCAGAAGAAAGACTAGCAGCTGGCCCTCATTTTGACCCATTCAGGGACCTGCTTGTCAGAGTCCTGTGGGGTACAAGCCTGGTGGGAACATGGGTCCAAGTGATTTGGTTTGTGCTGCCATTCAAAGGAACCTCAAGGGGCTGAAGAAATGTGCCAAAAGAAATCTCATACATTAATAAAGAGAAATAAAAAATTCTCTACCTGGGGAGAAATAACCCCATGCACCAAAGAGGGCTGGAGGCCAGCCAGAGGAAAAAGCTGTGCAAAAAAGGGTCTGAGGGGAGGGGGCCAGTGGGCACCAAGTTGACCATGAGCCAGCAATGCATCCTCACCCTTCCAGCCTTAGCAATTCTGTAATTTTTTATGTTGACAAGTTTTCACATCCTCATGAAACTTTTCATGTCACATTTTCCTCAGACTTAGCAAAAATTTATCAAGTGCCACTCCTGCCAGCTGGCTGAGGCAATAGCCTAAGCACCAGAGGAGACTTTCATCCATCCTCTTTCACTTGTTTGTAACTTGAATGTGAGTCTGAGATGCTTCCATACTGGTTACTCTGTAATGCAGGTCCTAAGCACCACAAGCATACGAATTAGAACATTTGTAAGTACAATAAGCTTGACAGAGAAGTTATAATGATGTGGACAGATCAAAAGACGACTTTCATTGTGCAGCTGAGAATACTGCAATTCAAGAGAAATTAAAGTCTTCAAAGTTGTGGCTGTGCAGCTTAACAGATGGGCTTCTTCAAAGATTCATTATTAATCTAACAGAAACTATAAATACCAGAGTGTGAATTGAACAACCAAACCACACACCTGCCAGTTTAAATCCATCAGGAATATGGTCAGATCTCTGCAGCAAGGGCAATGGGGAAAAAACCCCGAACTTCCTGTGGGCTAAAGAAAGCAATATCAAGCACCTTGTCTTGACAGGTGAGACACAATGGTTGTTTTCTCCATATAAATGATTAGAGCAAATGGGATGTAATTAAATTTCATGACATTTTCAGAGAAAGAAAAGCACGAATGCAAACACATTTTTATACAGAAGCTGTCATTCTTAGGAACAAGGAATCTTTAAAACCTGTAATTATCCTATGGATAAAAATTTCAGACACTTTTCAGTACTGTTCCTCATCCTCCCTTCCCTGCACAACTCTGTCTCTCTGCTTGTGGTGCTCAGACTACTTTTAGAAAATGGCTGGTCATTTTAGGTCTGAAAAAGGCAAAGCAGCAAAGGGAAACACAGAAAGGCTGTGTAACAACATAGCATTTCTAGATATACCAAGGGTAGATAGATGTCAGTTGACAGAAAACATTAATATAATAGGCTTCTTCAAAATCACCTCCTGCTTTGGACAGCATCCTCACAGCCTTGCTGCTGTGGTTGCAGAGCTGTCAGTACCCTCACCACCTAAAACAGCACTAGCTGCTGCCTTTGCATGCATTGAAATCTCACCATCAGTTGTCATTAACCCCAGAAATAAACCCCTATACTCAAGAGGACAAAGAGTAAAAGCAGGGGAACAGCCACCTAGAGTATTTGTATTGGACCTTCCTGTGAATGGACATGGAGTTTTTTGACTAAGAACAAGCTTGGAGCTGATAGATGGGACTGCTCCAAAAGCAGGGACAGTGATGTTAACTCCCTGCTGGGCCCTTTGCCACTTCCCTGGACAATAGTGAAGGTCTGTTCTTCATCCTGGAGCAGAATGTCCCTTTGGCAGAGACTGCTGCTGAACAAGAAAGACAGTTTTCAAAATTACTCTGTGTCCCTTGCACTCTGTAATTACTTCCACAGGAGATGTGGCCCTTGTTGCTCAGTTGCCCACATGTGGTTACATGCAGCAATAATCTCCATCATGGGCAGCAAATACAGGGGAAAATCACTTTCACTTCTGCTCAGCACTCACCCCAAGTCTGTTTTGACTGCTGCACTGTGTCATTTCATTTAGCAGAGTTCTTCTGTGCAGTGGTCTGCTGCATATCATCTCTTGGCAGCATGTTGGAGCTTCTACTTAAATATTTAGCTGAGGACTGGTAGGCTTCTCTTTGTTTTCTTCTCACCACTTTTCTTCTGTTACAGTTCCTCCTTTCCTTCCTAAGGCCTTCCTGTATCATTGAGTGTTAAACCTCATTCTCCTTGGAAACCAAAAGGGAGTTGCCCTAGAAAATGATGGCTTTCTTTGCTCAGAATGTGTCACCTGTCACTCCTGAAAAATATTCTGAAAAATGTAGATTTTTGTCTCCCTCTCCGAGTTGTGTGTTGTGCCAAGAGGTCCAGCATCTGTGCCTTGTCCATCCAGCACAGTAGCTCTGAGAGTCCCCTGGTGAGGCTGGGCTTCCTTGTGTTTGCAGTGTGCAGAACGAGACTGCCCCAGCTCTGCACTACCTGCATTTTCAACCACGGGAGACACAGACAGTCAGTTATGAAGATGCAGGAACAGCTTCTCAAGGTGATTAAGGTTAATTCCACAGCTGGGATCTGGAGGAGCCTGGGATTACACAGATTTTCAGAGTCTGGGCACAGAAACATTTATGATAACAGAGGGGTCCTGCACACAAGCACAGCTCATGCTCTAACTCAGCTGAAGATGCTAGCCTGGTATTGTGCTGAAAAGGCTCCCTCTTGCTGAAAGGCTAAATCTTCCTGGATAATACAGCATTTCTAATCTGAGCTACCTTGCATCCAGGTGGTTCAATAAGCTTACTCCTTGATGGCTGTGAAAGGCCACACAGGCATCGTCTATCACCTGGGACAAGCAGCCTCTTGGCTTTGACTGTCCAGCTGTATAATAAAAATAAATTGACATCTTCTGTGAGGTCTTGTAAGGCTTGCCACATTGAAAATTTTTATATACTCAATTAATATGGAAATATAAATATGGTTAATGAAAAAATCATATTTTTTAATATAAGTAAAATTGCATTTAAATGCTGTCAAGCCTGATTCAGGTGCAGGCATTGAAAATTCACAGCATCATAGAATATTCTGAGTTGGACGGGACCCACAGGGATCATCAAGTCCAACTCTTAAACAATTGGCCTGTACAGGGATTAAACCCATGACCTTGGCATCATCACCTTCATGCATTGTGACCCATTACCTTCATGCTCAAACCAGCTAAGCTAATCTCAGGGCCATTTAGGGGTTTATATTTGATTTTGTAGCTGCCTGAGAATCAGTTGTCTCTAAACCCTGAGGTGTGGAACCCCAGCCACGGTAGGAGTGCTGTGACTTTGCCCTCCCATCTCTGTCATGACTGTTCACATTCATGTTCACATAGCTCAGGCTATGCTGCTGCACAGGCTTTGGCATGTATTCTAGAAGAAAACAGAGGCTGCCATTTGACAGGGATGCCATCTGAAGGATGGTAAATTTTTGCGTAACATATATTTCCACCAAGACATGTCACATCCCAGTCCCCATCCCTGTGGTGTGCTTTCTCTGGCTGACACCATCATTCTGCTCCCTTGCAGAGAGGAAATGTGCAATAAACAAACAAACATTAGTCAGAATTTTTTAGCTAGGGTTTTAATTAATTTTTCTTTGAAACAGCTTTGCCACAGTTCTCTATGCTCATGCAGGTTTAAGGTTATCACAAGTGTGAGAAAAAACGAAAAGTAGTTTTGTGCAAACAGCGTAGGCAGGGAGAGCAAATGAAATTGGCTGTTTGAACTCAAAGCTGCTCATTGCTTCAGAGGAGAACAAAATTAAAGGCACATGAAGAAAAAGAGCAGAAGTTCCTGAAGAATGCTGTATGTATATATTCTCCAGAGCCTCCTTCAGCATGTGGTTGTATTTGGAAGGTGAACACACACTGCTTTCACTGGAGGGAAAAGGTAACATGACAAATGAATAAATTAGCTATCAACTGAACTTAAAAATTACTTTTACAGAAAAGTAAAGACATATTCCTTTGCTTCACACAGAAATAGATCTATGAACCTGAAGAGATCTAGTCTTCTACCTAAACTGCTTGAGCTCTGGTATGTCAAAAGCCACCAAAGTTACTCATTTCAGGCAGTGTTATTCTAGCAATACACTATTCTAAAATATATTCTTTATCTTTTCTTTGGCTTTTGGATGCTGCAAACGATGTATACACTATCTGGTGAACAATGCAGACATTATTTTTAAGAGAAGCTGAAATAAATGGTTCTTTCTTCCTACTGTCTTTTAGTTTTTTAATAAAAAAGTTGTGATTTTTTCTTGAGGTGCTTCATATACTCTGACAAAAGCATTCTCAGACAAGAAGGGGGAAATTCTTTCTTCAGGAGGATGTTTATGTCAGTAAGGTTCCCTGTTAATTTTTGATTGAGAAGTGGAGAAGTTTTGTTGACAAGAAAAAGAGCCCTCAGCGGCTCTTGGAAATGTGAAAGTACATCCCAAGCATAACAATAACCTTTGAAAGTCACAGTCAGCAATACTTGTCTGAACCCAGCGCATGCCATAGCTGAACAGGGTAGAGGGCCATTTTATTTTCAGAGTCCCTGGAGAACCTATAAAATCTCCTCTAAAGTTCATCATTCCTCAGGCTCCATGTGCTTCACAATATTCAGCAATTGCATATCCCATAAATCAGTAAGTCTTGATGCGATTTGAAAAGCCCTGGGTGGAGTTTTTAAGAGAGCTGGCTGTGGATTTTGGCTCTCATCCCTGCTTCCAGATGGTAACACACGTTTAAAGATATTACATAAATTTCCACCCACAATATAAACAAATAAACACAACCCATGCTAAAATTTATTACAAAATCCAGGACCAGAAGTTAACAGAAGTGAAAAGGCAGGGTCACCAGTGTCATCTCTAGCTGGCAGCACACTCTTCACAAAGGAATTCCAGCTCCTTCCCACCTCCCCAGCCTGAGAGCAGCCCCATTCTTTGGTAGAAACCTGAGTCCATCTCTGCATTAGTTTTGCCCATAGTTTTGCTTCACCTGCACAAAGCCAGCCCAGGTCAGCCCAAAGCACGAGATGCTCAAGCGACCTCTTTCCACTAAGCTGATACCACTTATTGCCGTCTTTACCTGGGGCAGTTCTTTGCCAGTCTGATATTACTTATATATTAAAGACTTATCCCTATTCTGTACTCTTGCAGCAATACTCAGAGCAGCCTTAGGCCAGGTCTGGGCAGACTGACTACACATATTCGCAGAACCAGTTTTGTTCATTATACCTCACTTTGGAAAATCTGGGCTAGTCTGCAGCATACACAGAAAAAACTTTTTCTTCCTGGAATCCTTATACAGAAACATCCTCCCATTTTATATGGTTTAGCTTTTGTTTATGATGCTGAACACAAATTTCCATAATGGCATTGATATATCACTGTCTACAAGTCATTACCATGACTGAGTTATTTATGTCCCTAAATGTTTACGTATTCCATTTCAACCACAAACTATTTATCAAACAAAGGCAATCACGGTGAAACAAACTCAGCCTTTTGCTGGTGAAGAATGATCCAAATATAAGCACTCTCTTCCTTCTGACTACACATTAATCTTCTATGAAATAAAACGTCTGTACCTTCTTCCAAGCCAGGAGCAGCAAAATGGTTTCAGGCTGAATTTTTGAAGTACTCTGTAGAAAATTGCTCTTTTGAGAAATCCTGGTCAACATATTTAGTTCCATATGCATATGTCATAGCATAATAGATTGGTATTAAATGTACATAATAGCAGCGTAAGAAAAATAGTTATTAAAAGAGCAGTAGTCATTTATTTGATAGCCGTTTGCCTTCAGAGAGTCATGTAAAATTAGTTATTACTTTACATGCAAAACCCATCCTATTCCTATTTTATTGGTCAAGTTGATTTTTTTTTTTAAGGAATGAATTGTTCATCAAGAGCTTTGCAAAGGGTCTGAGAATAAGACTGAACTCCCTGGAATGGGGCCCAGCTTTTGTTCTGGCTGAATAATCTGCAGTCATCCTGCAGATCCTATGCCAAACTGGACCCTCGAGGCTGATTGAGCTACTAATAATTTGCTTGGACCATCACTTCCAGGCTGTCCATCGCTTGACCCACTGTATACAAATCGACTGTCTGCAGAGGGACTCCCAGAAAACAGAGACCTCCAAAGTCCATCCCTCTGTGCTAAGGCAAGATCATCCATATTTAAATCATTCCCCACAGGCTTTTATCCCAACAGTTCTTAAAAAAGTCTCAGTGCTAGAAGCCCCATCAACTGTACCACCAGTAACAACACACTTCCCTGATTGTTAACAGCAGTGCTAAAACACTGCAGTTATACCAGGTGCTGAAGTAATTTTGATAGAAGCTAAGCATTTAATACCCCAAATCACTTGAAACTTAAATGATGCACATTATTTTAGACTTAGTTCAAAAAGCAATCTTGAAATGTGAATGGTTTTTTAGCAACTTCTGGTTTTTCAGCATATTTTTCTAGCAACGAAGTTTGATTGGTCCTTCTAAAACTCTTATCCCTTCATGAAAATAATGTGAGGTACCTATCTCTGTAGTACAAATCACAATAACTGAGGCTATAAAACATACATACAGACTTGCACTATAATGGTCAGATTAATATTCAAGTTGTTTTTTATCCACACAAAATACTCTTCTACTGATTTGCATATGAGCGACATACACATTTCTGGATTTTATTGTCATCATCTGTTTGCTGGCAACTAGGAAACATGAAAGCACTAAATTCAATGAATAAATTATTTGCTGTCAACGGTCCACCAAGCACTCATTTTTTGTTAAAACTTGAATACCACTGGTTAGCTTCAAAGAAATTCTTTTTGTCTTTTTTTTTTTTCTTTTGAATGGATCAAATTTCTAGAATAAATCAGCTAAAGGAAACAAACAAAAAAAAAAGCCATAGAAATTATCTTCCTGTGGTGTCTTGGGTAAAACAATATGTGTCAGCCTAAAAGTAGCCATGTCTGGCAGTGTTCCTTTGCCAGGTCCTGCCCTGGGCCAGCCACTCCAGCTTGCAGCAGGCTCCTGATGCAGATCCCTGCTAAATTCTCCAGCAGGCACAGGGTTCTCCAGTAAGGGTTCTCCTCACTGACATTTATGCAACAGAGGATCAAAAATAAGGCAGCCTTTGCTGTGACAACTCACATCAGTCCCCGAAGAGATTCAGAAGTACAAAGCAGCAGATAAAATGAAAACAAGACGTCACCAGGATTTGGAACCCTGGGAGCTGCTTGCCTGGTAAACAAAGGATGTTTGTGGTGGGAGGTCACAGGGTAAGATATGGGGCTGGAAGAAACACTGCCTCCAATGACACATGAGCATCAGTGCATCATTAGGGGCAGTGTTTTTTCAGCTCTGTACGAGCCTGTCATGCTCTATAGACACAAATCCTAAGCAATAGATTGTAACTTCCACTGCCCCAAGAAGAAGGTAAAAAGCTATAATTTTTGTCCAAGATGTCCTTAGAAATGTGAGGACCCAGCAGGCAGCAGGGGATGAACATGGATGGGACACAACTTGACAAGAAATGACAGCTTTTCCAATGTCCAGCTGCAACACTAATGTCTCTACCAGATCCAGAAAACTACATCACCACCAAAGCATCTAAGCACTCAGCTACGTAAGCTAAGCTGTGCTAGCTAGTTTTTAAGACACAGCCACATAGTCATAGTCAAGTGCGGTTTTAATTGCAATCAAAACACATTAATGGGTCCTTTAATTGCTATTCATGTCCTGTGCACAGGGACCTGAGCTCCAAACCATTTCAGGGCTTTTTTATCTGGGCTGTCTTTGCACAGAAGTGGTGAAAAAATATGTGGCCTGTGTGGCTCAGCCTTGAGACAGTTACCTCCAGAACGCACAAGCTAAGGACAATTTTTCTTAAACTGTTCACACTCGTTCTGCAAGAGGACCTGGATTAGCAGATGGATTGGAAAGATCTGAACATTTGAAAATTTAGATTATGTGAAATATTGCTTAATTATTTTTCCTAAATTTGGCTGGAAAAGGAAGATTTGGGAAGCTATCCAGGCAGCAGACCAGGACAGGAAATTTGGAACCAAACCATGGAACACAGACATGTGTTGTGCCATTCTTATTAGCAACATGCCAAATCCAAAGGTCTTCATCAGGCTCCTTGGCTCTGAGGGACTAATTAACAGTTGCTGCTAACGAAGAGCTGTATAACAATATAGTACATATCCCATTTTTCTTATGGCAATGTGAGCTTATTTCAGCGAGTCCTACTTTGTTTTACATTTATTTTTCAGGAACTAAAAAACATACATTCTTGTTCAAGCTCACAAAGCAATTTTGTTTGTTCTGATAAAACAGCAAGGACGAAGCAGGCATACCTGTAAACAATCTCCTTTTATTTTATCAGTTCCACATTTTCCACAGATTGCTTGTCACAGTATCAGAAAGGTACCACTTGAAAAAAAAAAAGAGGAGCCTGACTCAAGTATTGGACTGCTGAAATAACACTGCAGAATTGGGTTCAGGGGAAAATAAAAGTAAGATAATGTATCAGAAGTTCAGCTTGATAACGTTTAGCTAATATTATTTTGTGGTCCTAAAATACCTCGCACTTTAGATACCTTACAAATAAAAATAACTGCCATAAGAGTAGTTACTACATCAGAGTGTAATATTGGAAAAAAGACCATGCTAGCAGGGCATCCCAGGGGCTGTGAACAGGGACTCTTTTTATTTCTTGCCCCTTAATTCATTAACTGCTAACCCCAAAACTGTCAGCACAGTTCTCTAAAGCACACGTGACTGTACGTGTGCGAGTGAAATGCTTTTAACAATTTGTCAGAGCAGAAGCACTAATTTATCCCCAGCTCAGCTCTGCTGACACATTCAGTGCAGACAAAGGGCCCTGCACGGAGTGAGCAGGGAGGCTGGGGCTGCCCGGGGTGCCCAGATTTCGGGCTGGTGACAGCCCCGGACAGGCGCTGGCTCCGACGGCAGAAGCAGGGCAGGTGTGCCCTAAATGCAGATAATTGGCTGGGCTGGTAAAGCCAACACGTGCTGCTTGCTGTGCCAGACAGAGCTGGTTCCCCTGACTCTTCATATACCCATCAAACATGCACTTTATCAGGAGCTCAAAAATATGGTTTAGTTGTACATCATCCTGGCAGTCACAACCTATTACCTCTGTCAAAAAGATAACAGGAGACCCTGACTACAGCAAAGGTTGGTCAAGAAGCAGAGAAAGTTTCCCAGCTTTATTAATTAGAAGTGGTAAATTTCAGTCAAACTATGACTCTACTTTTGCTTAATGGAAACGCATTTAAATGTGTGTTTTACACTGTCAATATAACTATTGAAGTTGTTCAAGAATACCATGAAACATTTTGCAAACATTAATGGGACAGCATCTTCCTTTTAGTGCAATTCTTATCATGTGACTTTTCCAGGTAACATGAAGAACATTTGCAATCAAAATAGGAAATAATCTTTTTTTTTAAATCTAATAAAACACCTGAAATTTACTCCTCACCTCTTGCTGCATGTTGAGATAACATATATCACCTCTCATAGCTTTCTCCGAAAAAATGAAGAAAATTATTACTTCAATAATGATCTAAGATTTTTAATTCAAACTAGTTCATGTTGACAATTTAATGCAATTATGATGAAAGCATAAATAAAAGCTTACCTCTTGAAAGCTAATTTAATAATTTGAAGCAATTATCTCTGTTTACATATGTATGGAATTAATTTTCGTACAAAAATTAAAAAAGAATTTTAAAGCAAATTAAAAAGTAGACTACATTTCAACTATGTTATATAGTTATATTATACATAGATATACTATATTATATAGTGTATTTATATTACAAAATTCTGAAGCCCTGATGTTTAAAAACTTGAAAACTGAAGCAAGTATATTCCCATCCTCATAAATTCATGCTGAATTTAGGTTTCAGCATGGTTCAATGGGTTGAAAAGCAATAAATCAGCCCTAGAAAAATGGGTGAACATCTTAAAAGAAGAAATTATTTGAACACACTCCTTGCTCTTCAGATTTGTTTCTGACTTCAATTTTGATGATGTGCATTGCTCTCAGCCCACCTGAGTGGATGAGGGAGTGCAGTTTAACCCTTGCTGTGCTGTGGCCATTTCGCAAGGAAGGAGCAAAACACCCCCTAACACAGGGAAATCATGCCCTGCTGAGGAGGCTCCAGCACTGGTGGCTGACAAATGGCTCAGAGTGGGGCAGGAGCACCCAGGGGCTGAATGAAGTAAAATGCAGAAAGAAGAGGATTCTGGCTGGAAGCCTGCCCCGTGCTTGTTTAGAGAGGCTTGGAAAAAAACCGTTTTTCAATCATCCCCAGAAACAGATTGGTACAAAAATCTTTGTGCTATTAAATCCCCACTCACTTTCAAATTTCACTATGCTGAAATTTTAGCCTTTCATACCAAATCTGTGTTTTCTCACCCTCTTTTCTTCCCAGCTATCTATGGTAGATGTCTGTGAAGTTTTACTTCCGCTGAAAGGTCTGGTTACCCCCTGCCCCGGCTGGAGCTCAGCTGGGTGAAAAGGTTACATCCCCCAGCTCAGCAATAGCTTCTCACCACCACCTCCCTGGGAAACACTGGCACACTTCCAAATCACTCACAGCAAAATGCTCAGCCGGCGGCTCCCTAACCTGATTCAGTCAAACCCATCAGGTTCAGTTCAACCAAAATCAAAAGCACCCGCCCAGGCCAGGGAGTCATCAACCCCAGCCCCTTCCACTGTTTCAGCCCACCTTCCTGCCAGAGGCCGCCATCTCCTCAGAGCTCCCACTTCAACTGATGGTTTGGGGCTTTTTTAAATACCAATAATTGCTGAGGGTTTTTTTAATGCAGTACAGTGAAAGAAAGAAACCAGCTCAAAATAGAAATACAGGGAGAAGGATGTCTTCTGGTCAAGAGTTGGAACAAGCACCCTTGTAGGCAAAGATGGGTGGCTGCTGGAGACCCTCACCCAAACCTGTCACTGCTTCAGCAGAGCTGCAGTTCCTCTTCTAACCCAGACTGCTCTAGGGAGCCTTGCTTTCAGCTGGTGTTTAGGGTAATGGGCTTTTCCACTTCTTGAACTAGCCAAACACAGCCTCCTCAATAAGAAATCTGAAAGGTTTTACAGACTGCTCAGATTTCAAGAACACTAGCAGTACATTCTTTCCATACAAGGGTTTTTTTCTCTTCACCCACAAAAAGGGATTTTAAGCCTAATACTGAAGATGCAGTGACTATTTATAAGGCAGCCTGGTCAGAAATGTAACAGCTATTTTTGTCTGTAAGGTAACTGGTATGTTGAGGTGGTAAAGAAGAAAAGGACTATAGTTATCATGCAAACCCAGAGAAAAGGGATTTAGGGAAGGGAATGAATTATCTCCCTGAAATTCAAGGACAAGATAAGATATCCCTAACTCTTTAAAAGTGAAAGCTATTTAGTAAGAGTTATGACTTTGTGACTTTGTACTTTTCCCTGGTTTTGCAGTCCCTGTCAATAGTTATATTTTATTTAGTAAAATGCATTTTTAAATT
This sequence comes from Corvus brachyrhynchos, assembly GCF_000691975.1. Classification (NCBI taxonomy): domain Eukaryota; kingdom Metazoa; phylum Chordata; class Aves; order Passeriformes; family Corvidae; genus Corvus; species Corvus brachyrhynchos. Next base: position 9,665,546 of record NW_008236769.1, on the reverse strand, counting down.
TGTGTTTTGTGTATTTGCAGACTGATCTGATGTTACATTCCCATTAAAAAACACCCTAACACAACCAAAGGCAGTGTCCAACAGCTGTCCTCCCACTACTAGCTAACAAATCTTGTTCAGCCTGGGTTATTTTCTCTGTATCTCCCAGATTCACCTTTACCACCTCCACTTCTCTCAGTAACTCCTCAATATTGTCAGGCTAGGCTGCATTTATTTAGCTGCTAGCCCCAGAAAGGAGGAATCAGACTTAAATCTTTACTGTAGGTTTCCTTGCAATTTAACCCAAAATAGCAATGGGGCATGCTTTTCTAATTGAGGCATTAATTTTACCAGGTAAACGTGATTCTCTGATTTACACTGCAAAATAGCTATAGAAATAGCAAATGCTTAGCTCTGTGATCCATATTCTGTGACTGACAGCCCAAAAGGGAATGGCTCTCATACTTGCCATTCCATTACTGAGCTATTTGCTACTGCTAACTTTTGTAGAGCTTTTTCCTTCTGCTGGGACCACGATATGGCAGAGCAAAGAAACAAGAAATGCTGCCAGCACTGAGCGAGCAGGCAGAACACATTCCACTGGAAAAAAAATCCTGAAAAATATAGTTAAAGCAAGACATACTTCCAAAGCTGGATCTGCACAGAATAAATGCATGGAGGTATTTCTGAGTCTCTGAATAGCTATCCTGGAATAACCTCTCGTGCAGACACGATGGCTTCATCTACACCATGCAGGAAAAGCAGGCGTGCAGTCAGATTCACAAGCTGTCACAAGCACACAAACTTCAGTCTGCTCTCAATTTTTGAAATATGTCTTCATGTACCAAGGCAGTTTCCAACTAGTTCAAAACTCCATTCTCCTTCATCCTTAATTCCAGTGTTAAATTTTTGCCATCAAACTAATCCACCTACTCTCCCATGTACCTCTTGTTATACCTCAGGCGACAACAGTTTTATTCTTGACTAACTATTATTCCAGACAGAACCTAAAAAGAAAAAAGCAACCAGGTTCAGGCTTACAAAGTCAACACAGCTATTTGGGCTGCACTGCAGACTGTCCCCAGCTTCAAGCCACTCCTAGAGCAGCCATCTCAGTACAGTAGAGATGGTATGAAACATTCTTTTACTAATTTAATTTATCCAAATGAGAAGGACCCTGCTATCTTTGTGCATATTAAGAAATTGCAAACAGAGCCTGAAGAAACTATGATCTCATAATGTAAAGAAACATTACTGGGAAGCCCAGAATCAAAATGACTCGTGAAAATTTATAAAGACTACAGACACTGGTTCTTAGATAATTTAATAACTCTTTGTACAAAACTGAGTTAAAATGTGGGGTCATCAAAGGTTTCAGCAAAGGAGCAGCACTTCAGAGCATTGTTTCTTTTTGTTTAACTAGGTCACTAAAAACAATTCTTGTGAATAAGTTGGAGGATTCTCCTTCCTTCTGAGCCAATGAATCTATTAGGAGCTAACAATGTGGGCAGGACTCTGTAGTTTTCCTGAAGATATTTTCTGAGGCCTGAAGATAGAAGTTTGAAAGAGGTAAGCAGGTTTACAAAGGTTGTGTGGGAAGTACCACCAAGAAATCCTCTCAGTTTTGGGTTTCTAGAAGCTGTGGCTGCACGAAAAGAAAGCAACTTGTGCTGCAAAAGGTTTCTGTTGGGCTGCTGTTTCTTTTGACATGCCTATTATTTTGCATCAACTTTCCAACAGCACCTGTGTTTCTCCCGTGTGGTAGAAAGATACACTTTGATCTACCAGTAAATTGAACCCAAGCTGGTTAAAGTATATGGTTTCTTTTCCATTATGGGGGGGGAAAAAATCCACATTTTCTTCAGAAAGTAGAAAATTTCACAAAAAAACAAAAAACAAAAAAACCAAAAAAACCAAAACCAAAAAACAACAACAAAAAAAAAAAGGGAAAACATGAGTAGCAAACATTTCATGCGCCTCTGTTATGAAGTGGGTGTGGCTCAGCCTTGGGTCTCACTGCAGAGCCAAAACCTGCACTTGCATTTAGAGATCCCACAAATACAGCTCTTCTCATCACCAGTTTGGTCTTACTCCAGGCAGCAGAAGGCATTCTGGAGATTTCCTTCCCCTGTGTGAGTAAAGAATGTCTCAGAATCACAAAGAAGAGCAGCTAAAATTTGCCACAAGAGCTGAAAGTGTAATAAATCACACAGCTAAGTCAGGGGGAAAATGTTTGCTTCCTCTTGCAAGACGTGACAAACGGGAAAACATGATACTCTCAGAAAAGTAGGCTTTGTCCATTCCCACTTTGGCACTCATAGCCCTTCTCTGCTGAGAAGATGTGTCTCTGCTGCATAAACAGGGATTTTTAAGCTTCTGAACCAAATTGGTCATGCAGCCCTCACTGCTTGTTGTAATAATAAAAGAAGAAGAATTCCTGAGAAAAGTACAAGCTAAATCTTTAAAAAGGAAAAGAAAATGTCCCCTTTGTTGTAGGAAAATGTCAGCCTGATGTGCAACTGAAAAAGTCAAAGCTAACAATGCTTATTGCCAAGCCTCAAAAAAGTGACGGAAATTGTGTTTTCTAGTTAGTGTCTCCACAGATGTTTACTTTGTTTTTATAATAAATGAAAAATTAGCACAAAAGCTATAATTCTCCAATGCTAAAACATCTCATTGGTATCTCTAATGCATTAGGATTCTGTTTAATGTAAATAAATGTATCAAAATTCGTCTGTTGCCAATAGCAGCAACAACATACGAAGGGAAAGCTCATACTCCTGTCACTTTACCAAGTCACTTTGCTGCTGCACTGGAATTACTGCTAATTAACAGAGGCATGACTGAGAAGAAAATTAGGCCTCATCTCTAATGTGGATCTAAACATATCGCTGGTGCTTAACATATAAGTGTAGTTAAGAGAAACTAATTTTCTTTCCTAATACAACCACTCTTACTAAATACATCCTTCTAAATGTCAGGTTCCCTGATGAAGTAAACACAGCGTGAGGCATAAGCTTCTTTAAATGCAATGCCACCATACTGAAAAAACTGGAAATGACTTCTAATTTTCCCTGTAATGGCACTGAAGAGTGCATATCTGTGAGATGACCAAGTCTGACACCTGAGGCAGAAGGACAGATGCAGTTTCTTATTGTCTGTAAACCATCGTCCATTCAGTACTTCTTATTCTCCTATCTTGCCTTAGCTTTTTTCTTCTCAAAATTCAATAAATCATATCATGAGATTTAATCATAGCTTTCTGTATGAGTTATGAAATAATCATTGTCTGCTACGTTATTTCTCCTTGATAACTTTGTTGCATAGTAGAGCTCCAGACAATGTCCTTTGCTTCAAATAGCTAATTCTTTATTAACAGAGAAACAACAGCAGCAGCCCATAATAATCCCTTTCATTACACTCCAATGCCCCAGAAAGTCCTTGGTGTTTTTTGTATTGTGAGATTCAGATACAGAAGAAGGAGATCTCTCATGAGACTGCCAAGAAAAAAAAAAAAAAGCAGGGTGAGACAAAAGAGAAAACATTTATTACTGGAGTTTAAACCTGAAATTTAATATCATGGACTAGAAAAATTATTGCCTTCCTGAGATCAATTTCTAGAGCTGATCCAAAGCACAGTGGACCTCATGTTGAACAGGAAAACCAGATTAGCCCAGTACTGCTTGTTCACTTTTGCCTTCCACAAGGACAAAGAGCTTTCTCAGAGCCTGCACCTCTCCCTGGCTGGAGTTTCACCACCTCTGAAACAGCCCAGACTCCTCAGAACAATATTGGTGAAGACGGTTGAGTTCAACCATGCTACAAGCAGGTCAGCTGAAGGGAATAACCCAGTGGGGAAGCCAGCTCTAGTGCTTTCTGTGTGCATGTGCAGTCCCAGTGATGGACAGTGCAATGGCCTGAGCAGCTGCAAAACTCTGGACTTACATTTTGCATGGGATGTCTGTGTATCATGCTAGACAAATATACTGCCCAGTAAAGACAAGGCATTAGCCAGTGCATCTAGTGCAAGTGTTGCCTACAGAAAGAAAGGAAAAACAAGAAGAGACCACTAAAATTTATTTACATACACTCCTAAAATTCATCTCAACTTTCAAGCCATTTACAACTTTGCTAATGTCTTATGTGTCTCTCCAGCTTTGCTTCTGGGTTGTTATGATTCCTTTCTGTTTCTCTATGTTCCTGTTGTTCCTTTAACTGCTTGGTTTATGTTGGCACATTGTACTTTTATCATTGCTGTTGCTTTTTTTTTTCTGTCAGCTTTCCAATATTCTGTGTATTTCTGACTAGTTGCAAGTGAACAACTATATTCTGTGCAAGTCAGGTGCTCTATAACATAAGAATCCTCTGAAAAATAGTTGCGTTTCTCCACTTACACCTGGGAAGCTTAAACTATACACAGTTCTGTTCTAGAGTAAAAGATAGAAAGCTTGATAAGATAGGAAGCTTGAAACATCTATTTTGCTTGAAAAAAAAGACTATATCAGGAATCACCAAAATTAGCTGATTTATGGAAATAGTTTGCAAGGATGAGACAACTATATGAATTAGTGTCTTTCTCCATTGCATCTCAAATGAAACATATGTTTATATATATATATATATATATATATATACACTTCTGCACTCCATCACCACCTTAAAATCATTTTCTGCTGCTGTAACTCCACTACCTTTAACTAAGGTAGCACCGATTCATCCAGCATGGGAGTGAAGGAATGAGGATGAAATGTTCTCTAGATTTAGCAGAAGACATTGCCATTGATCTCATTTTGTGGTGACATCAGAAGCCAGCTGTGGTTACCCCTTGCTTGCCATCGTGGAGTTAAAATACTTTGACGTTTGATAAAAAAAGACGTAACTTACAGAGATGCTCTTTAAAAAATCTATTTGCTAAAGAGACTTGAAAGGTTTTACTGCACCAACTGAACAGCCTTCAAAGAATCAGGTGCCTGCTCATTTCACAGCTACCATGACACATATGGGGACTCAAATAAAAAGTGACCATGACATACAGCAACATGAAGTTCCAGAACTAAAACAGGGACTTGTGGAATGCTCATGTTTCAAAATACAATTTTTGTCAGTCTTGCTAAAGAAATTTATATTTGCAAACTGTGGCCACACCATCTTTACATCCAATTTTCTAGAACAGCATTTTATCTGTGTATACTTTAATTTGGGAAACAGATGGGGCTTCTGCTATGCTAAAAATGGAGCCGGTAGTTCAACTGTTGTCAGTAGAGCTGGGTGCCAGCTCCACTGCTCTGTTTTGGGACTGCTTCTCTCCAAATTCACCTCCCAGGCAGTTCCAGGCTCCCTCAGTGACAGCGTAGACTGAACTCTGAATACAGGAATTCAAGGGGAGCTGCACTCTCCTGGGACAGCCTGTCCGTTTCAGCTGTCAAATGACAGTTGCTTGTTGGGGGAAATAACCAACAGGAGGTATTTTAAATAACATTTTCTTACAAAGAAAACAAACAAATTAACAGACAATGAGAGTGACAAGACTGAAAGCTCATCTATTTGAGAGCAGTAAAGACAGTCAGTCTGAATTAGTGAAGGCTCTGAACACACAGGTAAGATACAAGGGCTGAGATGCTGTGAATTTAGAGCTGAACTTCAACAACTCTTGCAGCTGTGTTTGTGCATCTTTCTGCCCCCCAGAAAATGGAAGATAATTTATGCCTTTTACTGTTTATCTCTTAGGGTGTGCACAGAGACAGCTGCCTCTGGTTTTTAAATTCCACCCTACCCAGCAGTAACATCTGGATACAGCATACACCTACGGTAGGAAAGTGATCACATATTAAACTCCTGGGGCAGGAACCCTGCATTTTAATTAGGATTAAAATGTTATTTCAATTTAGTATAATTAACATTCCTGGTAAGCTGACCAAAGGCTACTTTAATTCTGAATGTAGGTGTTCACAGAAGGACTAAATGCTTTTTAATTTAATCAGTATTAAGTGCCAGTGGAGGCTGGGGGTCTGCTGCTAACAAGCCCTCAGAAATCGTCACATGCAAGTACACATAAGAAAAAGCAAGCTGCATGTGCTAGCTTAACTCCCTCATGTTATCTGCTAAATTATGGTGTTCTATTAAAACATTTCACATTGAGAGTTAACAAAGTTATGTGAGAACCAGATTTGTGAGCCACCCTCATACTGATTTCTGCTTAAGTATTTAATTAAGTGTAAACCAGCCAGGAAGCCCTGGACTTCAGGATAAATAAAGGTTAAAGAAAGAAAAGTAAATATCAAATGAAAATTAAATGCAATAAAGGGGGGTTTTATTCATTGTGGTATTTTCCCAGGTTAAGCTTTTGTGAATTTCGTAAATGGCATCATCTGTTAACTACTTAAGCCAGATAACAACCTCTACAGAATATCCTAACAAAATTCTACAAAATTTTACCAGAAGAGCTATGAAAAATGGACTGATACTAAAATGAAATGGAATTTTCTCTCCCACGTATTATTGGCATGCAGCCAGAGAAATGGACTTAGGTGGAAGTTACCAGTGCAGTTGGCATTTTTGGAAGTACATAAGTACTTTAGAAGTAATAGTATAATTGAAAAGTTTCCCTGATGTTTTCTCAAACCATATAAATACTGCTGAAGAGTGCATCCTCCAGAAAGACAGGCTCAGCTCTTCAAATCAAAGAGTCTTGGAAAGCCATCTGCTCAGAACAGGCTTGTGCTATGTATAATCAGGCACCAGGATGTAGAAGCCTTTATGAAATATCAATTTCCCCACAGGGTGACTTGTCAAGCCCATGCCAGGGCACACACCTCGGTGAAACCACCAGCTGCTCATGAGAAGGTTGCTACAGCATGCCACAGGAGATACCCAGAGTAAGTAATTCAGGGTGTGCTGGGGATTTTTTAAGAAAACAGTGTTGGCTTGGAAGAAATCTGCTCATCAAAAGCCAAGCTACCCACTGAAACATGACCATCATTTGACCAGGAACAGCATTACCAAGAGATGTTTCCTTTGCTCTAGAACAGCTCATGAATAGTCCTGTGACATGAACATCCATCTCAGGTCAGAACAGATGAACATTTTCCCTGCTCTTCTGAGGTTCTTCCTTGATTTGAATCATGGTCCTCATAGTAGGAATGAGTTGTCTCCTAGGTCAGGCATGCTGGATGGAGGTTTGTGCCCCAGGGTGTCACTGCTGCCCTGCTGCTCCAGGAAGCTCTGTGCTCACCTCTGCCAGCTGAGCCACTTGTGTGATGGGGTCACCAAAAACTAAATCTGCAAAACTGCTATTCAAATAATTTTCTTCTCTTTCATTAAAATTAAAAGGCAGCAGCTCCACAAATATCTTGGGCAGGAGACTTCAGGTATCAGCAGCATGCAGCTGAAGGTTACTGGCAACAGCCAAGACCTCCATCCCAGACTGAAGGAGAGCTGCCACCTCCTGTGCTCAAAGATGCAAGCCCAGCCACCCAGCTCCTCTGCATGAGATTTTCCTACTTTCCTTCCTCCTTACAGAGACTGTTTTACTTAACAGGCACAGTCAGTCAATACTCAGCACCTCTCCATCACATCAATCAAAAGATTTTTTCTATATGAGAATATACTTTTTCTGGCTAAATGAATATTTATTTATACATCATTAAGTGACACAACTCAAAAAGTGGAAACAAAGGAACCAGAAAACCTAGAATTTAATAATTATTGTCACAATTTCAAGTTTTTCTAGGTCTTAGGAATGTTTTTTATCCTTCCCAGCTTACAGCATGATCTGCAGCCTCAGTCAATTACTTTGGGTTTACGAAACCCAAGCAGGTACTAATTATGTACCTTTTATGGTTGCTATCCATTAATCCATTTAATTGTTCCATTACTATTCCTCCTTGATGCTTATCTCCCCCTTTCCTTCCCCAAAGCAACAGAGTTGATTTATAAAAGCCTTTCAGTTCCTATCTGTAGCATACAAAATCCTTTAAAAAGCTAATCTCAGGTTTTGTTTCATTTGACACTAACACATTAAGCCTCTGAGAACTCTCTGTATTGCACTGTCAGATTACATTTCTTAGTGCTATAGGACTGAAAAGATAAAAATTAAGTGGCAAGCCAGGGCTCCCTCCATCAGCACTGGTTGGTAACTGGTTCAGTCTCACTTCTGCAGTGTATTTTTGAAGGCAGATGAACAGATTTCCCCCCCTCTACGGGCCCAACTTTCACTTTCTCTGTAGCTGTAACACATCCCTGCTCTGAGGTCGCACCAGCATTGCACGTAACTTGCAGGAACATCCCAGGCTTTTCAGGTCCAGCTGTGGGTACCAGCTCACATCAATACCAGCCACATCTTTCCCATGCTGAGGGAAACAGCAATTCTTAATGCTTCTGTCAGGCTGCAGTGTTGTTTGCTCCCAGCCAGACATAGGAGCCAGGCATATTTGCTTTTGTCACTCATGACAACAGCCTGCAGCTGATAAAAGATCCTATTTTCAACTGATTTTCTTCTGTTCAGACTGCTTTCACAGCATGGACACCGTGTTCCTACCTTCTGCCTGTGCACTGGCTTCTCTATTATGTGAGACAGGAGGTGGGTCACGCTGCACAAGTACATTTCTGAATCTGATGGTTCATGGCCTGACATCACACACCAGTGAAACAGAGCAAACACGTGTCAGACCCTTCCACCGCAGAAAATAGAATTTTACAGAAACTTTGTGCTTGCGTAAACTCCCTGTAAGAGGTGCAGAACACAAACTCTTTGTGCCTCATGTTTTCTTGGGGGGGGGTGGAAGGGAAGAGATGTCTATGCTTCCATTTCAATATCCATATTACTTTCCCCAGGCCTTAGCAAAGCCCCAGAGAAAGAGGGGTTCCCTGTTCTGTGAGAGCAGGCCACGCACAAACTTCACACCAGCTGTGGCAGAAGGGCCCCACTGCTGAAATGCTGTAGCTCCCCAAAGAGCTTCACTTCTGGTGCAGCAGGTCTGGTGCTGCTGGTAATGACTTTGCTCCTGGACAGCTACAGTAGTCTAACACTGGTCAACATGTAGCCTGCTAAAAAGTCATCTCACAAGGCTCACAGCAAATACCTTGGTCTCTGCTCAGCACAAATAAAAAGATAAAATTAGATTAATTTCATTTGGGTGCTCAAAACTTTCCCTTGAAATGCTGCATACAGAAACCTGGACCAGCATGCAAAAAATATCACAAGTAGAGAAAATAGAAAAAATGTATTTCATAATATGCATAGATCTGTATACATAATGCATACTGCAAATATATTCAAATGGCATAGATGCTTCTATAATCAGAATATAAATCAAGAATTTTTATGATGGATTGTCCTGTGATTGCTTGAAAGTCAGCCAGTAGCTACAGGGAAGTTAAGAATAACTAATTTACAATGTGTTTCTAAGTACACATACCTACACACACACACATAAATAGTCACACACACATATATATATAATGCCAAGAAAACTGCATTATTAACAGCCTGTGTAACAAACTAACCTGTTTTCAGATATTAACTTGAAAAATCACACAGAGCTAATAATCAGTAAGTGTATAATTCCTATATTATACCTTTGAGACTTTTATTTGTAGAATTTTCAGATGTATTACTGATCAAGTGTTTACTTGATCAGTATTTATAATATGCAAGGAGAAAAACCTTCTGTAAATATTTATGCTAGTTAAAAGAAAAAATGAAGCACTTCTCACAAGCTGGATAGTTCCTTTATGTGTTTTGAGTTGCTTAAAGGAAAAAGGCTATTCAAAAAGCCATGCTCCCTGCTGCATGGAAAAATACAGGTATCTCCTGAAAATAGATCTCAGTATTACCTCCTAATCCAAAATGCACTGGGGACTCATCACAGATCACATTAGTGGGTAGCTTGCTGTAACTTGCAAAAATTAGCAGTCCTTTTTGTACAATGTCTCATGATGAAATGCTTGCTCTGTGCAGGAGTTAAAGATGCACTAGTGGGTTTAAAACTGTATTTTAATAAAAAGAGTGTTTGGATTCTAAAACTGCTGAGACTTTTATAGAATTCATATCAAGAAAAAAACCAGTGTTATGACTATTTTTTGTTAGATTCAGTCCTTTTGTTTACACAACTTAAACTGAATAGATGTTGGTGATATTGGTGAGCGTGAAGAGGACCTTGCAAGCATTTTCATTGCATGAGAACATCTCTCACTTTTGTCCTAAGTGATTTTTAGCTTCTTTTCTTATTCCATAATAGGAAATAGGGAACCTCTAGGGAAGAAATCTGTGTTAGTTGTTTCTCTAAAGAAGATATAGAGGCAGGGTCTGCTATCTCCTGTGATAGAGCAACAGCTGAGACAGACACCATATGATTCATTCAGAGATAATGGAGAAAATCAGGCACTTCTGGAAGGCACATTTCCTTTCATACTGTAGCAGACAGCTTAACCAGACTGCAGAACCCTCCATTTGAAGTGTTTACTGTTCCTCATTCCTTACAAAAGGAATTTAGGGGAGCTAACTCTTATGCTAATCATTATAAACAGCAATTAACCATGGTGAATCCCTAGAACTGCTGTCAAGTTTAATGAACCTGGTTACCCATTTTCATTAGGTTCTTATGAAGCAATAGAAAACTACTCTTAGCAACATACTCTGAGCTGCTTTTTGGCCTCTCAGCAGTGGGTAGAAGTGAGAAGGAGCCAGCACCATCAGGGCAGCCAGTTTGCCACTGTGCTTCATGCTGTGCCCCACAGGATGGGCTTGGAGAGCCACCTTTACACAGCACAGCATCAACATTTCCATCACGTTACTGTCTGGGGAAGAATCCAGCAGAAAAGACGCACAAAAGGCCATTTACGAGCACACAGGTGAGGGCTGCTCTGGCAGACCTTGGGAAAACAGCCTGGATAAGAGCAGGGAGGAGAAGGCAAAGAAGCACTGAAAGACCCTGATCTCCAGCAGTGACCAGACCTAACACTAGCCCCAGCTTTCACATCTGACCAACAAATTATTTGCATAAGGCATGTTTACTTCTAGTATATATTCAGTCATTAAAAGCTCTTGATGTGATCTCAAACTGCTCAAAAGCAGCTCAAACTGCTCTTTAATGCTCCTTAATAAACACTGCATGTTTAATAGTGCCAGTGATTTCAAATATTATGATTACCTGTGACATTTTCACAGTGTTCCCCTGCTAGGAAAGACTGCCTGGGAGTAGTTAGAGAGCAGCCACCAGGTCCTGTTCATTCAAGCTGGCCTAAGTCCCAGAGAAGGGGAATCAACTTGAACCTTTGTACTAGGCTTGTAACAATATTTTGAAAGGAGGTTTATCCTGACAGGAACTTCCTTCAAAATGTAGACCTTCTGATCCCAAGTGAATTAGCTTTGACATTTAATCAAATTCAACTTTTAGGAGAGTTTATACAAGACTTGAATAGACAAATAAAAATATTTTTCTCTCCATACATCCTTATTCTGGAAAAAAATTATTCTCACCAAAAATTTATTTCATTTGGCTACAGAGCTGTATTTAACATCACTGAAGTGTATCAGGCAAAAAGCTAGAACAGGAAGAGCACCTTCCCTTATTTTAGATATATGGCTTCAGCTTGGACTGCAGGACTACAGTTTTGTCTATGAGGGCAGAGATTTACGTGGCTGCATCTGCATGCACTTGAGCACATTCACTTTTTTGACTCTGTGAAGTACATGAGACGTTTCAGAGTGGATAGGTACAAGCTGTACCCTAGGGTTTAAGTCTCCAAGTGCTGTACCGTAGATAATTTTATTTTTTATGGCCTTAGAATTGCCAGTTTATACAATCTGCAATACAAATTCCCTCTCGAGTTTTCATTCCATCACACTTCAGCACTTAGGACACATGGATGCTCTGCACCTGGATAATGCAGTCCCAGAAGATTCACTGTCATAGTCCCATCACCTCATCATCACCCCAGTCAGGAGGATGTGTTGCAATAAGGCTCTGTTCATCTGTCTTTTACGGGTGATATTCAAATTCAACCCGATCTGGGACATGATTCAGTGAATTTCTTCCTGGCAATGGGAAGCAGGAAGATCTAAGCCAAAGCCTTTCCCATCACTTCACCTGAATATCTAATGAGGAAGGTGGCAGGTGCTGAGAGAGTGAAGCAAGAAAAGAAATACAGCATCTTTCCTTGAAGGAAGAGAAACAGAAACAAAGATTGCGGGTTTTTTTGCTTTAAATCCACACAAAGGCATTTGTAATCTCCATAAGCTCTGTATCCACTACAGTTAGTGGATAAATCTACTAACTGCTAGAAATACATGGCTTTGGGACATGTTAGGGTGTGTGCAAGATGCAAGCCAGAACAGGGAAATACCTGCCTTGTTTACTGCTCTCCTTCCCCAGGCATCCATTAGAACCACAGTCTGAGCTAGACAGTTCTTTAGTTTGATACTCAGTTTGTCCCTCTTAAATTCTGATCAAAAGATCTATTAATTAATTAACACTGTTACATTCTCAGACATCTTGAAAAGATACTTAGATGCTAGAAATCTCCAATGAACAAGGCTGAGCATTTTTTCCCCAAGAGAATCCCATCTTAACTGCAGCTTTGACTGAGATGTTTTAAATATTTAAGTATTTAGAGACTGTATTTTATGATCTAAACTTCCGGGTATAAGTCCCTTTAAGTCTCATTTAATTAACACAAGGTGATTAAATACACTAGTAAAATATTACTGTTCCTTCTTGATTGCACTGGAGCAAATAGATTTTCTGTAGGCTCAGAATCTAGCCCCATGACCCTTTTATAGCTGAACAGAAGAATCTACAAGAGACAGAGATCATGCTGAGTACAGGTCTGAGGACAATACTAATTCTTATTGATTTCTTTCATCTAAAAAAAAAAAAATTTAGTCCACTAGCCAAATGTTTGATCTAGCCAGAGTAACACTACAGTAGTTGAATAAATGACTCAGAAATTTTCAGTAATTTACACTCGTTTTATGTTTAAAATTCCTCATATAAAATTTCATTATCCCATAACTTTTCTGCAGTATGTTGGTTAATACAAGGAGAGCTCTAGCCAGGTAAAATACAGCTATGTGGTTTTTATTATTCCCTTTGAAATAACCAGGCACGACATTCAGCCCTGCTGTAAGAGAGCATATCTTAATCACAGTCATTAGGGGCTGTCTTTAGCTCTTGATGTTGAAAGCTAGAAAGATGAAATCTGTTCGATGAAAGAGAATGTCAGTGCTTGATGTATAACTCTCCTTTCTTTCCCATTCCTTGACCATAAAATTTACATCCATGGAAAATCAAAACATTTTTCTAGCACTATTATCAAGCTTTTATTCCCCAAGCTTTCACATGAGAAATTATGAGGCTAATTTATATTTACTCTCAATCAATATGTTAATTACTCTACAGTCTTTATATGTCTAACAGAATTAATGAGAAAAAGAAAACACATCTCTCAACCTCTTTATTTTCTCCACACTAAATGTCTACAGAAGTTGTTTAAATGAAATAAAAGACAGTATCTTTTCAGAAATATTGGTTAATGTGCAGAGGCCTGTGAAGTCAGAAAATCTATTCCATGATTATTTATATATATAACATGGGGACATAGATATATATTTCTCTGGATGAGGATTCAGACAGATGTGCACAGTGACCCAGCAAAAAAAGCTCCTGATCACAAGGCACCAGTATTAACAGGACACGGCTTCAGGAACGGTTCCATTTCTCACATCCATTTCTATTGAAGAAGAGACGAACATTCATGTGGACAACCAGTTCCACAATCACCCAGCTGTAAGCTCCCAAACTCACATCTTTTAGGATGGTACTTCAGCAAAAGGAGGGGCACAAATCATCTTTATTATTGATTTGCTATGTATCACAAATGACTGCAAACACAGGCAGGATCAGTCACCGTGTATCAGCTGCAGATCCACACTAAGCAGCCTCACCACTCTGTTTGGAAATACTATTTGTCTGTTCTCTTATTTTCTCACCTTCTCTGGGTCAATGGATGATTGCTTAATACAAAGTAGAATGGCTCCAAACCATGACCTTCAAAGGATTCATCTCCTTACTCCAAACTGGAAGCAGATGTGAATTAAAATATTCCTTTCAAGTTAGTCAGTCCAGGAAGAAGCTGGACCCAGCCTTACACTTCTGGGAATTTCCCCAAGGGGAGGGTTAATAGCTGTTCTAAGAGGCCTTTTCTTTTCTCCTTATGGAAGGAGAAGAATTTAAGTTCTTCTTAAGCAGAAGAACTTAAGCAAGACTCTAGCCAAGTTAAAATGTGAATGAATCTATTGGTTTCTGTCTGGACACCTTAAGTGCTTTTAAACCACACTCCATATGGTCTAAGTTAATTCAGTTGGCTTTGAGACTACACCTGTAACAACAAAAAAATAAAAGACAGACCAAGTTTGCCATGATTGCTGATATAACTAAACCTTTGGCTTCTCTAGTGCAGCTTTGTCTTATGCTAACTACAAATCTCCCAGAAAATGTCCAGGTTGTGAAATAGGTGAGGCCACTCCAGGGAGTCATTTTCCATCAAAGCCACTATCAAAGGCCCTTGCATACTTGTTTGCTAAAACAAGCATAGCCAGCCTGTCTCTCCTTAGGTACTTTTCACTGTACTAGTTCCTCTTTACTAGGCAAGAGGTGATCTAGAAGTTCAGTCGAGCAAAAGATAAATACCTGCAGCAAACCAGTGTTTACTTTCTCTGTTTTCTCTTATTCTACATATAATGGGATAAACTTCAATTCTTTTTCCCTTTATTTGTATAGACAGGCAGACTGCACACTGTGATGCATACCCATCATGTGGCAATAGCCAAGCTGTGTAGAAAAAAAGGAGAAAAATTAATCTCAGGAATATGGGAATACATTGTCTTGAGGTCTTGGAAACCCAAGAGAGGTGACCTAAACTTAACATTTGCCTTAGATGCAAAGAAAAATCCTTGAGCATCTATTTAGACACAAGAAAAAGTGGTCAAATAACATGATGTTTTTATGTTGTCCTTTTGTTGGACCAGATACAAAGATATGTTTGACAGAAAAAACAAGTACTATTGATCACAAGAAAGAAAGAAGGAGCACTTTACATCCAAGGACATTTGCCAGCAGTGTCACCTTGGATTAGAAAAAATGAATATTCACATATGGGGAAAACAGGTTCACTGGGAACACGCCAACAAAATGAAATTAAAACATGGCAAGAGTAGGAAGCTTCAACAAATCACAAAGTGAGAAAAGGCAGCACCTTCTCATCTGTGAGGCTGCCATCTGGTGAAGATTTTTATCCCATTCCTTTGCCTGTCTTTAAAGCAACAAAAGATTTTGAAATGCTGACTGAAAGAGCAAACAGACAATAATCACCATCCCTGCACAATGCAAGCACTGCTTGCAGAAGCACTGCCCAGGACTCTCCTTGCTGAGACAGGTTTCTGGAGGTGAGGGATCAGCTTCTGGGGAGGAAAGATAGGCTCTGGGGCTGCTCTGGGGTAGTGCAATTTGTGCTCCTGAGCAGTGCTGGGGGCACAACACTGCTCGTTTCACACATTTCTCTGCCTATCACTATGAGGCATAGTAATGGTCTAGTCCTAAACCACAAGCTGAAGCTCAGCTCAATGCTCTTGGAAAGGGGAGGGAGCAAGAGAGAGCATGGCATGACAGGTAAGTAGTAGATCCAGCCCTCTGCTGTGACAAAATGGTCCCAGCATGCAGAAGAAAGTGGGAATGAATATTAAGATATTAATCAGCAGTCAGGTCTTTTTTTTTTAAGTTTTAAACACTCTTTCGTGAGATTTCTGAAAAGTAGATCTAAAATAGAGCAAATCAAATTTAGATCTTGTGGAGGAAAAAAGAACAGTAGATTATTTCCTTTCTATTCTTTAGAGGTAAAACAATATTGAAAATTAATTATACATTTTTAATATAAAGTAGAAAAATGCCAAGAAGAAGGACTGAAAGATCACCTGAATGATGACTCAGACACCCTACTTATAGAACAAAGCAAATTTCTATTCAAGTTTCTGCTGCAGACTGAGCATACCAGGTCAGGTCACATCCATGAACCCAAAAGGTGCTCCAGCCAAAAAGCCACTGCCTCCTCCACAGGTAAATGCCTTTTCCTGCTAACTTCGCAGCAGAAATCTTGGCTACCTTGAAGGCTAATGCAATTCCTCTACTGAAACTGAGTAACATTAGTAATAGAGTGTTATTTGACATATATAAACCTACATTTCATAGGAGATGCTGGGTGTTTAACAATTTGAAATCTATCTTTCATTTAGGTGTTAAGTATCACAAAATCTTCTTAGCATATTTTTCATCTCTTCTGTTAATTTCAGACCTTTGGGGTTTTTTTTGCTTTAGGTACTAAAAAACAGTCTGCTTATTTTTGATATTGTGATGTTCAGAACTGAAACCCAAAGTATTCTGGTCCCAAAAAGTCACAAAAAAAGCAGGCATATCTTCTCAATCCAAGGGTAAATAGCCTCATGTTTTACTAGTGGACACATGTAAAAAGGCCTTTCTGCACATAATTCACTGTAAACTCCATTTTTGGTTTGGTTTTTTCTTTTTTTTAGAGAGATTGAACAGTTCTAGTGTAAAAATTCATATCAGCACTAAAGTAACACAACTCCTTTCCTGATGTGCCAGGAGGACCTCTCTGGCTTCAGTTTGGAAGAACTGCCATGGCCTCACTTGATGAATACCTCTCGG
>NW_008236769.1:9646403-9648825 GCF_000691975.1 Corvus brachyrhynchos | reverse complement strand
GGAAGAGCTTGTCTGGCTTAAGCCAGAAAATTGCTTCTCTTGAGAATGCTCTGCTCTATGAAGGACACATCTACATGTGTATTACCGCAGGCCTGGTTCCTACGGTATATCACCGTGTCCCGCAGCTATAGGGAGGAGGAGGAGGAGAAGATCCAGCAGGCAGGAATTGTGCAGCAAGATTGATTTATTTAATTATTTTACAAACTCTTTTATAGACTTTTTCTTCATAGTCTAATTGGACAAAGGACCAGCCACCCCTTGGGGGCGATTGGCCAAAATCCTAAAACATCCATTATCAAAATATTTTCTACTATACCATAAACAAGACTTTCCAAGGTTGCAGGTGGCTTGGTTGTTTACATTCCCTGCTACCTCTTCTGTGAGAGAGAAAAGTCTCTCACGGACTTAGAAAAATAACAAGAAGATCCTCACTAACAGCATTTTTGTACCTACACGTGTACCAGCTTCTCAGCTGTAAAATCTATAAAGTAATGTCATGGTGCTATAACACAATGTATTGTGAGGATAATTTCTGTACTGTTTTGAATTTGAATGAGTACTGATACAAAAACCATAATAGAAATTTAATCATAAAATAACTTGGTACTCTGCCATTCAGTGTTTAGTATAAAATTTCTCCTTAACACCAAGTTTTCCATAGTTTGGTCTATTTATTTTTCCTCTTGCATTTGACCATATAGAATCAATTCTTGTCCGTCTTCTGCAGGAATTCTGAATTGCTCTCATTTTCCTGTTTGACTGTTTCTCTGTCTCTTTCAAATTTCATGTTATCTGCAAATATCATTAACGTTGCAGATTTCCTTTTTATTTGTAAAAAATGCAGGATAGAAGCACATGTCCTTGAAGAGGAACACATAAAACAGTAATTTCCACTGAAAAAATTAACTCAATTCGCGATATAACAATGACTCAAAATATTTCTGGTACTGCATTGGAATCCTGGACATACGTAAACTGTTGAGAGGAATGCCAGAACTGGGTAGAGTACACAAATCTATTTCTTACCTGGCAAGATCTGATTCAATGGGTCTAAGCCACGGATAAACCTAGTCAAGCACATCTTGCTGACATCCACTGGAATTCAGGGGTTATACACTAACCATCTGTTGAAATTATTTCATTACATAAGAATATACAAAGCTTCTAGGAAGTAATACATTAAATTTATCAGCACATATGTTCAAAGAATTTAAGGACAGAAATTCTGTAAATAATGAAAGCACATCATTTATTTAGCACATCAAATGTCACATGTTGAAGCTGGGTCTTCTATCAAAGCCTATGACTCTTAGATACCAAACTAAGCACTGCAAATCTTATTTTGAAATGGACTTCAAAGGGCCTCTGTCTTGTGTCCCAAATTGGTAAGGCAGAACTAAGCGCACAAAACAAAATTAGTTTCAAATGTTTGTTTGAAACTTCATATATGACTTCAAAATATTATTTTAGATTTCTGATTCACAAAGCTTATTGCTCCTGCATGATTTGTGTTGTCATTTGAATTCACAATGCAAGCTGAAAACGTCAGGAAACAAAATAAATTTTGGCTCAAAGTAAATTAGAGACAATGATTATTTTCCCTTTTTCCACTACCTTAGTTGCACAAGTATATTGCATAGTGCTGACTTTTTCTCTCCTGCTGTTAACTAGGTAAATATAATATAGTATATGGGCTCATTTTGCAATGAAATAACAGTACAAAAATGTAAACTAGAATCTGCTCACAGAGCTTTTCTGATCTTTGTAAATTGTGGGGGTATTTGACCTTTCTAGATATTTGTGACATCTTATCATCTTACTCTGCAAAATTAACTGTGAAGCAGTTCTAGATACAATGTCACCTGATGGCAATTAAATAAGATCAAACATTCAGATAGTAATAGTGCACATGGTGTAGCGGGTTGAGTTCGAAACCAGGCAGAAACACCAATTAAATGTAGTGGTTTTGGTTCAAAATATTCATTACTTACTTATTTTCCTTCTGTGAGATAAGAATTAGGAGAAAAGCAAAGCAGGCACAAACCTTAAACAATTGCAGTACAATGAAAGAGTTTTATTACTAATAGAATTAAAAGTAAAGAGAAAATAACAAAACAAAATTAAAGCAAATCCCCCCCCCCTCCAGCACTTCTCTCCTTTTACCCAGCTCACACAGGGGATAACAGAACATGGGATGTTAGTCAGTGTTCCAGTTTTTGAAAAGTCTCTCTCTTATGCTTAAGGAAAAAAGGGTTTTCCTTCAGTTGCACGTGGTTCCCAAACTGCCACTAATAGCAGATCCGCCCGGAAACAAACAGTCTGCTGTGTGTAGAACATCTCTCTCATGAAGAATTTCATAGTTCTTTCATACTACAAAACATGGGCCATCACATGGGGTTATTAATCTTTTTAAGGATAAGTT
>NW_008236769.1:9636519-9645908 GCF_000691975.1 Corvus brachyrhynchos | reverse complement strand
CGGCCCAGCGGGGCCGGGAGGCTCGGAGCCCCCCCACCTTCCAGCAGGCGACCTCTGACAAAAGGGGAAGTCCCGCCTTTCTGTGCGGTTTAAATATGTAAATTGTGAGAAGCGTAATTGGTCTTAAAGACTGTCCATCAACTCAGGGTCAACCCAACACACATGGATACCATGATAACCCTTATAACATATTCACAGCCATCTAATAAGCAGTGTAGAGAAAATAGAACAAAATTCTGAAGAAAAAATACCTTGTTCTGACTCTGATACTGCTGCTCACATCCTCTGCTTGATGCGCTTTCTTTTTTTAAGTACAGGATTATCAATGCGTCAGGTTGAAAAAAGAATGTTCCTTTTAATTATTTCACAGTTATTTCAATTATGATCAAACAAGACAGAAATAAGTTTAATTGCTTTAATGCTTCAAGTTTTAGAAGATTAGCTCTGGAAGCATCTAAATGCACACCCTTCCCTTTTTTTCCCTTGCTCCCTGTGAAGAGGGAGTTATCTGCCAGCCTTGCCCAGCAATAAATTAAGGTACCCCCCTACTGCCACAACAGTTCTGAAGATTGCTTCTACACTACGTTGTTCCAGAAAGAGAGTAAACAGGTGCATATGAGTGGAACAGGATATTTTAATAAATCATGAAAAACTGTATGTATTTCTCAAGTTGAAGGAGGCTGTTCTTGAAGAATTTATCATCATAAACATCATACTGGCATACAGAAGTATGTCTGCTTGCTTCTGGAACATAGAGCAACACATAAGATAAAGTAAAATGTGCAGCAGTATTACATAGCACAGACTTTGATCATTCCTTATTTGCTGTGGGTTCTTAGGATTGGGCTGCTGTGGGCTCTGTCTTGGAGAACACCATTTCCTGATGCCAACATGACAGCTACATACACATGCCTATATCCTGGCATTCAAAGTACACAGCCCACCACCACCAGAGCTTTCTCCTTGCTCTGGTGAACACAGGTGACCTGATTATGGCTGTTTCTCTTTCTGCTGGGAGGCTTCCATCAAGAATTTTAGCCAGATTAATTTTGTGCTACCACAAAATGAAACCTGGGATTCATACTCTACCCAAAGTGTCATTTTCCCTTTCCATATCTGCAGGAGCTCTGGGCTCATGTTCCCCCATGCATGCTTCTGCCATGCTCTTCCTTTGCCTCTTCTCATGTTTGTTTAAGGATTTCCCATTGGTGCTCTTTGTTATCTTCATAAGGCACCAAATCTCTTGGTTTAGATAATTCCTTCACCTGTGTGACAGCTGCAGCACAAATACTGTCTGTGGGGACTCTGCATTTCCCCTCAGTTCCAGGCTGCCTCTCAGCCACCTCTGACGATGCCTCCCTTCTGTCTCTCTCTTCTCAGCCCTAAGCTGTTGAATTTTCCTGCCTCTTTCAGGCTAAAGTAGATTCAGCTTTATTTTCTGCCAATACAAAGAATGAGGCTACCACTCTCATCAGATGCTCAATCTCTCCTTGAACCAAGGACACATGCTCTGAATTTCAATCATAAACATGTTGATTTGACTTCTAAGGGAAATGAAAATGTAGACAAAACCAATAATTATATCATCATCCTGCTTCCTATTTTGGCATGGTGCTTTAACTAGTGATTTGGTGTAAATTATATTTAATTTGCTTTATTTATATGAGACAAAGGATTTCATTGAGAAGAGGAGATACTTTGGTTAAGCTCATATTAAGGAAACACATTAACTAATAGCACTTCATTTAATTTTTTCCTTCCATTGAAAACAGTATTAAAGTAAAAAAGGTCTTATGTGAAACAAATAATTTCTCCAGATTACCCCTTTTCAATGATAAAATATTTTGACAACATGCTCAAAATTTATCTTGCACTTCAGTGACAGGCTACAGCTTCCTAACGAGGTAACTGCCTCTGCTGTATATTTTTAACAAATTCAAAAGACTGCTAATTGGTGTCCATACCTTCAAGAAAAGCAGGTGAGACAGTCAGCATGACTACAAGCCAGTTAATTTAACATGGACAAATTCTCAGTTAAATTCTCTATCAGTTTATAAATTAAAATAGAAGTGCTGGAATATAATTAGAGCTAGGGATAATGATTTTATAGAAAGCAGATTTTATGGACCGAATCTTATTTAATTAATTGATAACATCAAAATTTTCTTTAAAAAAATATATCTGTGAGGATGTATTTGAACTTTTATAAGGCATTTTACTTATGCATAACTATCTGATCATCTGATCTAAATACTAACAGTATGTTTTATTAATAAAGCACATAATAAGTGAACTAAAAAGTGGCCCACAAACCCCTAGAATAGGAATGAAAGGGAAAACACCATGGAACTCAAGTAATTTTAATATGATCCCTCAGGGCTGGCACTGGATTTTGGAATATATAACATTTTCATAAACAATTTTGAAATAAAGCTAATGCAATCCTAGAACAATTACAGCTGACAAAAACAGAAGGGATGATAAAGAGCAAAGATGGAAGAGTTATATAGAATGATCTGAAGTAATTCAGCAAATGAAACAATTAAGCCCACAAAATATTTTAATAAAATCACATTTACATTCTACCCATAGAAAGAAAAGTGCAAATTCATGCCTACAGAGTGGAGGGTGTATTGGCAAAGCAGTGACTTAAAATGAATCTAGAGTTTAAATGGTGTCTTGGGGTGACTTAATGATGCTGTATCCCCTATCGCCTGCTCTATGCCAGACATGAATCCTGTGCCTTTCTGTGTCTTTAAGGCAGACCCGAGGAGGGATGGGCGGGAGGGGAAGGCAGTGGGATTCCTTCGGCGCTGTGCTCAAAAACACAGATCACTTGTTCGTTC
The DNA here is from genome assembly GCF_000691975.1 of Corvus brachyrhynchos. Lineage (NCBI taxonomy): Eukaryota > Metazoa > Chordata > Aves > Passeriformes > Corvidae > Corvus > Corvus brachyrhynchos. Next base: position 9,643,062 of record NW_008236769.1, on the reverse strand, counting down.
GCTTCTCAGCTTTCGGCTTCTGCAGCAGGGAAGAGAGTTACATTCCTTTTGCTTTTTAGCTAGCTTTCTGTTCATTAGCTAAAGCAAGGAGTTTCCTGGGACTTTGGCTTCTTCTTCTTCTCTTCTGGACTGTTCAGCAGCCCCACAACATCACCATCAGGCCCTACACTGTGGCCCGAAGGGGCCCATGCCAAACCCCAGCTCCGGAGAGGAGAGAGACACACCTACAAAGAACTCTGAAATCTACCCAGGTTTCTTCTCCACAGCGAGAGGTTTTATTATTTAACATTATTCATTCTTTTTTCTGTGCCCATATGCACTTTGCTTGTTAAATAAATAGGTTTTTTTCACTTTTCTCTGAGGAATCTTTTTTCCCTGAACCTCGTGGGGGAGGGGCTGCTGAAATCTGCCCTCTAACAGAGGGACGTTTCCCCCCTAAATTTGTCTCAAACCAAGACATATGGATAAACAAATGATAAACAGAATTATCTTATCATTAGTCTCAGTGCTATAAAGACACAAGGGAGGTTATTATATTCCTTCAGTATATGAACCTGTGAGAACTTCAGTGCATTTTTTGATAGCACTGAAATGGAAATGATGCTTCCAGTTCTGGTGCCCACATTTGGAAAGCCATGGCACAAAACTGAAGAGATAAACATGAACAAATTAAAGTTATATTGTCTAACTTTTCAAGAAGAGACAAGGATGCTGAGTCATTGCAGGAAAACCTAGAAGCAGTGGAATACAGGTCAAGTTGAACATATTCAAATTGGAAACTCAACTAATTTTGAGCTGCAAGAGTGATGAAGCACCAAGACCTTAAAATGAAGACAGAGTACCTCTTTGGAAGAAAGTCGCAGACCTTTTACAGCCCTTGGTTCTACCAATTTATTATAGCTCAGTGAGCAACCTGTCAAAAGTAATAGGAAACCAGCTTGAAGCTCACTGTCATCTGAAGACATCTCCCATTGAGCTAAGGACCACAAAAAGAAAACTGTGACATTTAAAAAGTTTTTTAACCTTTAAAGTAATACTTGAAATTAAAACAGACAGTTCCCTTCAGCTCAACCCATTCTTTTCCCTGTTTTGGGGCACTTATTTGTGAAGAGCTTTAAGGAAAGACTGCTGTCGGACCACAGCATAAATGACACACAGACTCTACTCAGAGTATAACAAAAATAGATTAGGCCAGATCCTCTATTAGCATAAATCATTGAAATAACTTTTTTTTTGGCTCAGTCTCACAGGAAAGGGGGAACTTCCCAAAAGCAGGGCTTTGACAGACATGATTTTCATATAACCTACAAGAAGCATGAACATATTGCTCAAATAATTGCAAGATGATTCAAAAATATTTTGTGAAGCTGCTCAAGTGGCTTGGAAAGGCTTTCTGGGTTAGAAAGCATGAAAGAAGCTACAAAAAGTTTTAAAATGTGCATCTATAAATTCACCCAAACAATCTAACTGAGTTTACTGCTTCTCATTTCTATAAAGCTGGGATTACATCAGAAACATCCCACCTCTGATGTTTAACTTGCACCTTAAAAAACTGAAGTAAAATATCTTCTCAGCATTCCATTTTGCTCTATTTAATTCTTACATAATTTGTTTATTCCAAGGAAGGATATAAGGAGGATCACTGTAAAGAGCCAGTAAGGGTGAAACACTAGTCTCTCCCTTCAGAAGAGAACATTTCCTAGGAGAAATCAGCTGAAGCTCACGTATCTTGTCACTAGAATGTTGCTCCAACAGCATCAGGCTATTAGAAATGAGTCACTGGCAATTCCAAGAGCAACATGTAGGCTTGGGGGAAAAAAGAACTACAAAAATTTAATCATGGTATTAAATCAGCTCAGCTGAGGATCCACACAAGCAGACTAGTGCACAACCTTGCTGAGAAAGCCATCCATTACAAATGCAGGGCAGTGGTTCCCAATCATGTATCCTTGACCGTCTTGCTTTCCCTGACTGAGTCTTGATAAATGACAGACAGCAGCCTCATAGTCATCACACCAGCACCCTCAGGTGAATCCCAAAAACCTTCACAGATTTGTAGAAAATCAGCCTTTCTGAGCAGTCTCTAACCCGTTGCTCCCCCCTCTTGGTTGCCATCTCCTTATGGCAAACCGTGGCAGTACATGGAGAAGCCTGGGAGCAAGTTTGCCTGTGAATAGTGCGCAAAAAGTCATGAGAATTTCAGTTTCCTACCTACTTTCTATCATTAGGCTCTTGTTCACCAACACTCTTTTCCTAAATTTCCATTAGTAGCTGGCATATTTTTTGAATCTATTCTTACCATCTTTAATGTTCCCTGGTGGTTTTAGCCATAGCTGGGCTTTGTCATTTATAATTTTGTACCTAAGTACCCAAGCAATGCTTTTGCATTCTTCTTCTGTTGTTTTTCTTTATTGATGTTTACCTTTTCCAGATCAAACCTTGGAGAAACCTTTCCTCAATCCAACCTCCATGGGAAATTAAACACATAGCTACATAAAGAATGTTGAAACAACAGAACATGTAGCAGACTGACAAGAACACACAGACAAAAACAGAAGCTTGCCTTTGCTGGTTTTTTAAATAGCCCTTTCAAGTCACCTTTACAGGGGTTAGCTGCAGGAGCACAGAATCCAAATTAGGAAAATGCACCATTGCCAGGCTCATTGAGAGCTGAGCCCATCTGCTTCAATATCCTCCATCTGACGAGGGGTAACAGGAGATCTTTCAAAGACAGACAAGCCCACTAAGGTCAACCACAGAACAACAAGAGCTTTGGGAAACCAGCTTCCTCCATCCAGATATATGAAAGCTGTCTTCTTCCTTAAAGTGTGTAGCTTTTTGTACTTTTTTTTTCTACAGTCTTTTTTATTTTAATCACCTCTGATACATCAGGCAATTTTCTCATTATTACCCTCTTTTTGATCCTATTAAGCTTTTGGCAGAAATTATATCAAGAGACAGTAGGGTTCAGAGGTTAATTATGCCTTGTATTTAAAAAGTACTTCCTTTTTCCATTTTAACTGTGTTCATTTTTAAATAATGCTAAAATAGAAACTGAAAAAAATCTATAGCACAGTTTAAAATAAAAATGAAAGAAGAGAGAGAGAGAGCTAAATTATGACACTCAAATAATTCTTTCCTGTAAGCCCTGGGGGAAACCTGATGTCACTGAGAACTTAATGTAAATTGCTACTGTTAAGGTTAGATTAGAAAGAAAATTTAAAAAATAAGTCATTTAATCAGCTTCTCAGCTTCTCAGCTGGTGTGAATCAGTTCAGTTCTTTGGGAGGTTTTGAGCCTGAAGTGATTTATATCACCTGAAGATCTTTAAATATCTAATAATTTTTATGGATCTCCTGCAGCCTTCTTTTTTAAATCATGGTGTACAGAACCAGACCTTCTACTTCACCTGTGGCCTCACCTCCTACTTCCTATGCCTCATTTTCTTGTTCATAAATCCCAGAATTAGATTTATCCCTCTTTTGCAGATCCTTATTTAGTTTGTGATCCATTATAAGATCATCACCCAGTCAGTAACTCCGTATGTTGTATTTTTAATGCTCCCTGCCTGCCTACAAATACACATATCTCCCCATGTATTGAGCACCTGAATTTACTAAATTTCATCTCACTGATTTCAAATCACTTATGCAACTAATCAAGACAATTTTGAATTGTAATTGTGTCTTTCCCTTTCATTTTTTCTCCAAGAACTGCCTCCTGCCAGCCAGGGACTGTCTTTTTTTGCTCCAAACTCAGTTCTGCATCAAAATAATTTCATTCAAGCAATGTAACAAGTAGCACAACACTAGCATACTGCTGGTTATAGAGCCACCTTAGGACTTGCTATACAAAAGCTCAAACCCAGAGATTTTAAGATTTAGTTTCTTCTTTCATAATATACATATCACTGCATTGTGTATTATAAACCCACTACATAATATGTTTTATTATTTAGCGTGGTTGGATTGGAGGATCTCAAATGTCTTTTACAATTAAATTAAAAATTACCCCAGCTGAAACCAGCAAAGCACATCATGTTTACACAAATGAATTATTCTTTATATATTTTCCTGTCTTATTATAAATATCACAGAATCACAGAATAATCTTAGTTGGAAGGGACCCATAGGGATCACCAAGTCTTACTCCTGACTCTGCACAGCTCCATCCCCAAGAGTCACACTGTGTGCCTGAAAGCGTTGTCCAAACTCTTCTTGAACTCTGTCAGGCTGGTGCTGTGACCACTTCCCTGGGGAGCCTGTTCCAGTGCCCAATCACCCTCTGGGCAAAAAACCTTTCCCTAATATCCAACCTAAACCTCCCCTGACACATCTTCAGGCCATTCCCTTAAGTCCTGTCACTGTCACCACAGAGCAGAGATCAGTACCTGCCCCTCTGCTTCCCCTCACAAGGAAGCTGGAACTGCAATGAGGCCTCCCCTCAGTCTCCTCCTGGCTGAACAGACCAAGTGACCTCAGCTGCTCCTCACATGGCTTTGTCTCAAGGCCCTTCAGCATCTTGGTTGCCGTTCTTTTGACATTCTCTAATAGTTTAATGTCTTTCTTGTATTATGGTGCCCAAAACTGACTCCAGGACTCGAGGTGAATACGTCATGCAATGTGTCAGTGCTTGCTTATGCATAAGCCTGGATTCATGTGAAGGATGCTTCCATATGGAAGAAGATTATATTGCAGCTACACTTCTCTTTTCTGAAAGAAACAGTTTTATGCCTTCCATTTGTTTTTAACAGCTAATGAGTCAAAGAACTGTTCAAACCTGCTTATGCTAAGAAAAAAAAAACCCTTAAAAAGAACTGAGCACATACAGATCTCACCTCTGACTAAACACCTTCCACTTATTCAGGGAAAATGCAGAAATAGTTGACATACTCAGTAACAAAAGGTACAGTCTATTTTCAGTGTCAGACAGCCAGCAATCAGAACTTATCCTGTGGACATAAATGCAATCAAGGCAGCAATTATTTCTTTCAGAAGCATCCAAGGAATACAAGTGCTATCCTGCTTTACATCCTCTCTAAAAACCATTGGTTGTGCTCACCTACTGGGATTTATCTTGTCTCCCTTTCTCTTCAACACCCACTTGGAGAAGGAAACTCAATGTATAGGTTTGTCTGTCAAGAACATACAGCTGATTCACCATTTGACTCTCCACAGATGTAAACATTGCTAGCTGTAAAACGTCACAGTGCTTGGCAGAAGTTAGTTACTGTGCAAAGAGCAGCAAACTTCTCCTGACCCTACAGAAGGTCTGACAATGATCCAGAGAGTAAAGTACTTCAAAGAAGCAGCTGGAGCATAACCTGTTTCTTTCACCAGAAACACCAGTGCCCTATTCATCAGAATCGACCACTGATTAAACTTTGACAAGGAAATCAAAGGAGGAAACACACATAAAAAGCCATTTCCCATCAAGGCACACATTTAAGAACAGTATTTGCAGTCAAAGCTGATTGCCTGTCAACAAAATTACAAAATAAATCTGGATTTTCCAAAATTAAGCCCATATTCCACTCAGTACAGAGGTGCTGTGATAGATGAGTAATGGCAGCAAAGGTGTTCAAAGGAACTTGAACCTGCATCAAGGCTTCATCCTGTATCTCATAGAAGTTAACAGAAAATAACTCATGACCTTTCCAGGGCCTTAATAAAGGATCTTTTATATTTTTTTTGGAACAGAGGAGAAAAGAGGTGATTTTCCATTTTTCCATAACACCAGAATCTGGTTGTAAATAAATGAGGCATGGGAGTGGTGGGGCTTCCTGTCCAGCTGCAGAGGTAGCTCTGCCCTGTGATCAAAGTGGCAGAGTCCAGCTGTGATGAACTGAAGCATGGCTCCGTGGAACTGCTTCCAGGTTGACAGAGGTGTGATAGATCAGCACCACAACTTTCTTTCACAACCATCAAGTGCCACTTATATGGCTCAATGTATTCCTTCCTATCATTAAAGTTAGAATCTCTCTACCCTTTGCTAAATTGCTGTCCAGAGAAGTTCCTTCCCCATTTGCCCAGGATGGGTGTTCCTACTGCTTAGTTGGCTACAGTAGCCAACACCAACACTACCCATTTTCTTTCACTTTCCCCATCACAGTAATGCTGCTTAGCTTTAGCACCATTGCAATATGACACGGTATCATCAAAAAAATAAAAAAAAACCACGGTAGTACAAACTGACGGACCTCCCTTAATCCAAAGAATAAATATTTTCTGAGGAAAGCATCAATGTTTAAACAGAGAGTTTCAGTAACTGAGACCCACGCAAATCAGCTTTACAAGCCCTGTGACAGATGCAAATTGATGTTAAATATCTGGTGGCAAAGAGTGAGAAAGATGACAAGCTCTTTTATTTGGGAACTTGAGCTACGAGTAATTACATGCCTGAGACACATTTTAAGAAGGTAACAGCCAGCATCTTGCTGATCAACCTTTCTTGTTCAACATCCATAAGCAAACTGACACATCCATTATTTTTACAGAGACACTTGGAGTTAGCTACTCATTTAGTTTTATAGTATTCTTTTGA
>NW_008236769.1:9628769-9636310 GCF_000691975.1 Corvus brachyrhynchos | reverse complement strand
CATCATAATGATCATTTTACCTCCAAAATCTGACAGAGCAAGGAAACAAACAAAAAAAAGAGAGTTCACAAAGACACTTAACTGCACTGTAGACACTTCTCCACATAGGGATCCCTGAGGACACTAATTTGTACCACTGTGAAGCATTTCTGTGATTTGTTGTTTTGGCCACTACAGTCAAAGAGATTCCAAGAAGCCTTTAAAAATAAAGATTTTGACAGCTCTCTGCTTATCAGGAGGCATTCAGGACTTACAAGCTCACCAGAAGCGGAGAGCTGGCAAAAGGCACCATTCTTTTCCCATCTACTGCAACACCTAGAACACCACAGGCATTTTTAAAAAGCAAAGCAATGTTTCAGACAAAAAAACCAAAAAAAGATGCAACATTAAATACCCACCTTCTTAATAATAATTTTATTTCAGCTTGCAGAAAAATTACTTGAAATAATCTAGTCTCTTTCATGTAATTAGGGCAATTATCAAAATAACGCCACTTACTTGTAGCATACTTCAGTTACTTAGTAAAATACTTCAGTTACTCATGTTTATACAGAAGGAAGATCCTAGAGAGAAGTAGATGCAGGTTATCTTTTAAAGGGAGAAATACAGGAAGACTTTGAAAGAAAGATTCAAGACCCAGTTGTCTACATCATCTAAAGAAACGCAACGCAGCCAACCAGCCCAATTTTCCCAGCTGGAGAAGCAGCACCAGGAGCCGCTGAACTCGGGATTCACAGCTGCTGCTGCAGAACTGTCCCTGCTGCCTTGTCCCTTTCCCCACCTGCTGGTCACAATGGGAAGCAGCACAGCACCAACGTACTCTGTGACGGGAAAATAACCCAATTCAAGAGATTCTGTACTCACACCCAGGTACTTCCATGGGCCACTAATAAAATTGTTCTGCTATTTTTTTACTGTTAAAATTGAGAGTAGAATCCCTGATGAGACATTCCGATAAAAAAAAAAAAAGCAAAAAAACCCGAAACCCTTGAGAAAAGTGCAAAATACCTGATCATTAAATCTTTTCAGAAAAGAGACTTCTTTCACTTGTTCACTTGAAAGCATTCCCCATCTCCTTCGATTCCAGATACAAGAAGGAATACGGCTGCTGGGCTAAACTCAGTAATTATGTTCACAGCACTGTCAGATCATAGCTGATCATTGCAGATCATAACAGGTGATGTGTTCACTACGGGATTTAAAGTCGCTGAAATAATCTGCCAAAACAAACATTAAATAAAAACAAAACAAAAACCCCAAACAAATAAACAAAAAAAACAAAAGAAACCCCTTAAAATTATTACGTCTATAAAGTTCCATAGCATACCAGAGATAAGGATAACAATGTCTGTACCAGATGGATTTCCTCACAATGCACCAAAGGCCAGTAAAGATATGCCATGGTGGTGAAAGTGAAAGCGTTGCTCCTAGGAAGGCTACACAGTCAAAAGAAAGAAAAAGGCATGATGTACTGGCAAAAGACAGACAACTTTAAAAATCTCTGCTGTCTCAATATTTTGTACCTCAGAAAAGGGCAAGCAATTTTCCCGTCCTCTCCCAGCTCTATTTTTTAAGACTGGATTAAAAACTACTAATGCGAAACAAAAAGGCAAAGCAAACAAAAACAAAAAAGCAAAAGGGCTCTAATCTCGCAGCAGTTCTATCTCTGTGTACACCCCACTCATAATATAAATAAACAGTGACAGCACTTTCCTTATTGCTACTACAGCGAACCAAACACCAAAGTATTCCAAATTCAGGGCAGGCTTTCCAGGAGAAGACTGTTTGGATTTTGTTTGCAATGTCTGACCAGCTGTCAGACAACACTGATGGGCAGCCTGAACGAAGGTGTTCTCACAGTGGGGCAGGTGCATCCAGCTTCAGCAGCCAAGTGCTGCTCCTTGGGCATCCATCTACAGCACCTCTACCTGAGAAAGGCTGGATACACAGCTGTGAGTCAAGCACAGGGGGGCTCACAGAGAAATTAATGCAGGTGGGTCCACTGGTCTCTGAACAAAAATTTGCCACCACACTCCTGCCACAAAGGCAACCGAAGCCACACGCACCTATTTAGAGCTGTTACTGTAAAATTGCAGAGGGAAGAGAGGAGCTGTGCTGCAATTGCTAAGCAGTTTTCATTTGGTAGTATTGTAATAGCACCCAGTTAGAACTGGCCTAAAGCAGTGTTTATGAGACCGTAAATGAGCACTAACACATAGACCCAGGTTCAAGTAACAGTGTTCTCTGAAACCTGCTCCCAGAACACAAAGCCCAGTCATGAAACCAGTGCCATGTAAACACAGTGCTGCTGCACCAGGCTCCCACACGAGAAATGTGCCAACGCCTCAGAGAAAAATCGTAAGATTCTACTCACAGTTCCAGCACAACACAACAGCAGAAAATCTTGATTGTGAAAACTATTCCTTGTGGTAACGCGTCAGCATTACACTCTGTGTGAATTCCCAATTAACTGCAATTTTTTAATGAAAATACACTTTCAGTGATACAAACAGAAGTAACCAGAAATAACAAAACATATTGTCTGACATCAGTTGATGCCAAGAGTTTTGACATTTTAGTGAACACCTGCCTCAGTATTTGTTTTAGCTGTCACTTGGTAGGATGGCTAGATTTTATATTTCATCTCTGCTGATTCTCAAATATCTACCATTACTATGTCCTAAGGAAAGCTATTGATGGCTCACTCTTGCCTATTTTATACAAATAAAGCTAGGTTCCAGCTCATAAAAACATGATAAGATCTCCAAAGATAAAGAGTTAAGGGGGATGTACCTTACCAGGCTTGAGAGTTGAATCTGTGCAAACCTCAAGAAGTTCAACAAGCACAAACTATTCAAACTATCGTTTAAAACTTTAAATCTGAACAAACAAGCCCCAAAACCTGTAAGAAGCAGCCTAATTTTATAATAAAGCATATCTAGAAATTGCTCTAAATCTGGGCTAATAATTGAAGTACTGACAGTAATATTGTAAACAGACAATCCAAATAATACACACAGAGAAAATTTTCTGGTTTGAGATGTATAAAAAAATCAACTCTTCTGAGGCTATACGTATATATTCCATAAGTCTTGCAATTTGCTGCCAGTTTAGGGATGAGCAAATAAATACAATCCTTTACTGATGTTTAAGGGAGAAGGCAAACATATTTCTTTGTTATTTAATTTAGAATATTTCTACAGATGAAACTGTAGCTAATCTACAGATGGGAAGACAGAATTTTTGATTGCAGTCTGACACCTAATTTCTCTTTATACTCTCACTCTCATCAGATATCTACACAGCAAGTATTTAGCCTCTATAAAATAGGCTTCAAATAAAGCTAAATTAACTAATGATGGTAACTAGTGATGGTAAAAACCTAAGGAGTATAATGACAGCATCATGTGAACAATTGAGACTTTATGCTTGAATTCCTTGTGGATCAAGAGCTTTTTTATCGAGTTGAGCTGATTCTTACTCTGCATAGTATTTCATCCATTGCCAAAGCTGAATTAATGCCATTTCAAAGCTGTGGATCACATAGGAAGCAACAAGATAGAGAATTTACATAAAATAGAGCCATTTTATGCCTTCAGCAGTTACCTTCACATACAAATGTGGAATTATATAAGGTTGGCATTTGGATGCAAAAATGTTCTCTTACGACTTCTGCAAACAACAGGGAAGTTTCTGTAATTCCAGATTTGCTGGCTGGCTCGCCACCAGCAGGGATGCCACACGTGGAGGGGAACAGCCATCTGTGACAGAGCTGAATGCTGGTGAGTTCAGAAACAAAGCCTATACAGAGGAGGCAGTGTGCTATAGTAACAGTAGCTATTCTAGTTATCACAGCATTGCACAAATAAAAAAAAAAGTAGATTTAAAACGAATTCACTAGTCTTATCATGTGTACATTTGCAACTTCAATGAGTCAAGCACATATTTCATTCCCCTTTTATTTGAAAGGAGAAAAAAAGCCTCAAAACCAACCTTCTTCCAGCTTCTTAACCCTGACTTTGTCCAAGCCCACTGTAGCGGGTTTGGTTTTTAACCGGGTAGAAACACCAATTTAGTGTAGTGGTTTGGTCCAAAATACTCATTACTGTATACCTTCTGTGAGATAAGAATTAGGAGAAATGCAAAGCAGGCACCAAACTTGAAAGAATATAAAGAAGTTTATTAACAGACCTAAAAGAAGAGGAAAAAAAAATCATACCACACCTTCAGAACTCTTCTCCTCCCCCCACCTTTCTCCCTTCTCCCAGTGACAATGTAAAAAGACAACCCTTAAGATGATCAGTCTGTTTACCACTTCCATAATAACCTTGTTCACTCCATTTGGGAAGAGGAGTCTCTCTTGCTCATGCTATGAAAACATTATCACGAGACAGCCGCCCGGGTTGGTTCTCTGCTCGCATCATGTGAGAGTCCCCTCCCACGACTTGTAGCTTTTCCCACAACTGCTTTTGAGGGTCCAATCTTGAGCTACTGGGGTGCAATTTTAAGGTTGAGGCATTCAGAAACAAAAGCTCTCTTCACCCATCTCTGGGAGCATTTCATCTCTAAGAACAGAGGCCCTTCTCCTTCCCTGGGAGCAAAGGGTCTTCTTCATCTTCATTGTTAGGACTACCTCTGGGAGCATCTCTAGGAACAGAGGTCTTCTCCTTTTCCATTTGGAGCAAAAGTCCTCATTGCTTCCATCTCTCCCTGTTCAAACTTCTCATCAAATTACATCTGCTTCAGCATCTGCCTATCTCAGCGCAGGTGCTTTTGCTCACAAGTACAAGTTGAACGCTCCACCCCCCATGCCTTCATGAATTTACAATGGGTACTCTGATGCATCATAGCTTTACAACAGTATTTCAGCTTTAAGCATCTCCTCTTTCTTCTCCCTCAGGTTTTCAGCACTTCACAGCACTAAAAGGGAGCGGAGCCTCTAGAGCTGCCCACAAGCAGGGCTGTTGGGGAGGGCCCGGGTGGAACAGCAGGGCATGGGCTGGGCCCGCTGGCCCCCACACGAGGCCCGCAGCCACCTGTCCCAGCACCGGAAACGAGAGAGAGCTGTGGGGGGGTTGTCTATTCTTAAGTGTGGATCACCGAGGCGGTCACAATTTAAGTGGCTTAAAGAATTGTCCATATTCAAACTGGCCAGCTGATAGGTTCTGTCAGGTCACAGAGGAAGCTGTAAGCACCCCTTTGCAAGAACATCACTTCCGAGACTATGCTTGCTAACCCATGACACTCACCTAACAGGCTCCACAGGTGAACTCAGGAAATCACTCTTTTCAAGTCAAACACATCCTATCCAAAGGTGAATTATCAGGGTAGACACCAGTGACTGGAAAATAACTGAAAGTCTGTTTTTCCTCTTAGCACCATTTGGAAATAACCTCTATCTGGAGACAGCATGAACCTAATTTTAGAGGGACTTCCTCCTCATCAAACATACCCACATGTTTACCATGTAAATACAAATAAGCATCTTGAGGAACTCTTCTTACTCTGCACATAGCCAAACAAAGGTTAACTCAGGCAACATCATCCTTTTATTACGTGGAAGTTTATACAGTTTCCTGGCTTTTCTCAACTCTTGCCCTCTCAATAAGCAAAATGTTTTTCTGATTCTTACAACAGTAACTACTTTATCAGCTGTGTTCCCTTTCTGTGCTGTCCGGCTTCATGACTTATTCTATTCTTTCCCTTAGTGACCTTCACTGAACTACATCCAACATGTCCCTTAGTAGGTAATTCACCTCAGGACACTTTTTTTTTTTTTTTTGAAATGCACAAATTCTGAACTGTCTGTAACACAGCACTGATTAGAGCTGAACACAGCATGTGATATACAACACAACACTGGAGACCACAGCCACAGGAAAGGCTCAGAGCCCACCACAGCTCCAGGCAGTGGTAGGCCAGGTACCTGTACTGCTTAGCATATTGGATAATGTGGTACATGATCCATGAGCAAGATGCTGCTGCAATTATCAAGGTCAATGTGATCTAGCAAGTGCTGCTTCTTTCAGGATCAGAAGCAAAATGTAAAGGAAGAAGGGAGAACATGCAACACTTCAGTCAGTTCTTCGCTCTCATCCTGCCAATAGATTTAGACCCTGTTTCGTCTTCATGCAATGGACTGCATCCTGTTGCTCAAAGTTAGGGTGCAAGAAAAGTGGCTTTGGAACTGCTTTGAAAAGGGTATCCAGGGTCATCTGTCATTTTTCCTCTGCTTTGTATTCAATTGTTTCCTTCCTTTCTTCTTCAGATTCCCTGAGCTTTTACGGAGTTCTCACATGGTTTATTCACTCTCACCCCTAGATCTCCCCTGCAATCATTTTCTGTGTCATTGCTCCCACCTCAACATTTCCTCTTTAGTAACTTTTTTCTGTAACTTTAATCTTGCCCTTTCTTCAGTAGGTTTTGGAATCAAAGTCTCATCTCAGTAGACCAGAGCAGAGTTCTCACACTATCAATGTACAAACTAGGCCAGAAAACAATCCCTTGTCACAAACCTTGTACAGAACATACTGAACTTTACAAGTACTTAACAGATATGAACTACGACACCAGTTCAATTATTGTCGCTGTGTAACAATTAGATTCACTGCTAATTTCATAGAATCATAGAATTTGTTTAGATTGGAAAAGAACTTTAAGATCAAGTCCAACCATCTGCCCAGCACTGCCAAGTTCACCACAAAACCCTGTCCCTAGATGCCACACCTACTTGTCTTTTAAACACCTCCAGGGATGACGGAGTGATTCTACCCTTTCCCTGGGCAGCCTGCTCCAATGTTTCACAAGCCCTTTGGTGAAGAAATTTTTCCTAATATCAAATCCAAACCTCCCCTGGTGCAACTTCAGGCCATTTTCCTTTAACCTGTCACTTATTACTTCAGAGAAGGGACTGAACTCCACTTGACTACAAGCTTCTTTCAGGTTGTAGAGAGTAGTAAGGTCCCCCTGAGCCTCCTTTTCTTCAGGCTAAAAAGCCCCCATTCCCTGAGTTGCCCCTCCACAGGACATATTCTCTAGACCCTTCACCAGCTTCATTATTCTTCTTAGGATGTGCATTTAACTTTAAAAGTTAAACCTTTTAAAGAAAATAATAGTCTACCAAAGAAAATCATAACCTGCTCAAGGTGCTAAACTTTCCTTTGTTATCTGATACACAGAAACCCCATTATCCCAATATTATTAAACATGTTTTCTACTTTTACACCTTACTTTGAAAAGAAAAAAGGAAAGGCCAGGTTGAATGAGGCTTTGAGCAACCTGATCTAGTGGAAGGTGTCCCTGCCCATGGCAGGGGAGTGGGAACTAGATGATCTTCAAGACTGCTTCCAACGCAACTCATTCTATGAATCTGTGACAGTGTACCCTACAAACGCCTAAAAGCCTACACCTATATCTGAAGTTTTCCACAATAATTTCCCAGAAAGTTGCTCTTGCAAACTAACCACTTTGAATCAATATAAAAAGCAAGGAAAGGACTATGAAGTGTATTATATAGTATTACTGCATAGTAACATGGAAAC
>NW_008236769.1:9611855-9628737 GCF_000691975.1 Corvus brachyrhynchos | reverse complement strand
CTCATTTCTTACTCCCAAGAACCACTGAGCCATAGGAAACCATAAATCCTCCTGTAGAGGAACACATTCAGTGCAGGCAGCAAGGTGAGCAGCTGCCGTGTGAGCTGCAGGTTGAGCACTGGGTGGTGGCAGCTCCAGAGGCTGAGGCAGGCAAGGGGCTGAGAAATGCCACCCTTTGCATAGGAAAGGACCTGAGACCTGTGGTACCACCGGACACTCAGAGATGAGACAGGAGCCAAGGACCCCCAGACTTTGTGTGCTGAGCCTGTGAGGGTTTAAAAGCCCAGGGCTTCCTTTCTTCAAGGTCCCTCATCAGAGGCAGCAGCTCAAGCTGTTAAGTTTGTTGTTGCACCAAGTTTAAATTATTTTACGGATTGAAACATGTGAGACTGTGCTATGGGAATCTTGGGCCCAGGGAGTAAAGGAATCTTGTCTGACTGTGTGAGTGTGGGGTGTGTAGGGAGTCAAACAGGGCACCTGTGGGGTCATTGGAGCCATCTGCTGTGAAAAAGCTTTGGTCCCAGCCCAGGTGTAGGGAGTCAAGCAGGGCAACCGTGGGCCCACTGGAGCTGCCTACTGTGAAGGAGCTTCAGTCCCAGCTCAGGTGCTGCGGGCTTGGCTGCCAGAGTGGCACCTGGATGATTGGACAGAGAAGTTTCCCTAACACTCCTTGAAAATGTGGAACAAAACAGGCTAATTTTCAGGGTCTGAAAATGCTGCATCATGTACTTTTGATCTGATTAAGGATCATGAGGAGTTTTGCAGGAAATTAAGTTTTTTAAACTTTTCTATGTATACAAATGCATGCTAGACAAGCCATAACAAATCCAAAAATATATACGTACTTTACTATACCTATTCCCTGTTAATAAAAAAATAAAGAATTGGAAATACAGGAGAACTTGTAAACTAACTGCAAAATAAGATGCACAGAAATGAGGAAAATCTCTCCATATTGTACAGATGTTCACGCACTAGGCAGTCCCACATTCCATCATAGATTCTGTTATGTACACAAGCCTAAACACAAGTGGCAACATTTTATTACTGTATATGTTTTTTCTTTTTAATTATCTGAGACTGCCTTAGCTCCTCAGTCCCATGAGCATATGGGCAAGCTTCAGAAGGTAAAGAACAACCATCAGGATGATGAATGAAAAACCAACAGAGGCGTGTTTTAAATGCTTCAGCTGAAAGGCGCCGTTTCACTTCAGGTTTAGTTTTACTTGGTGGTTTCTCCTTTCTCCAGTCACGAATATGAACTCTCCCATTTAGAACTAAGATTTAAAAACAAACAAAAATGCAGCTGTTAATAGACAGCCATGGCAATTGTACTGGAAAAAATTGCAGTGACATTCTGTGGATAAAAAACATTCTACAAATGGATCACTCAGGCAAAACCAGATTTTGTACAGAAATAGAAAGAAGTAACAAAGAAGTAACAACAAACTAAGACAACGTAGACACAGTATAAATAAGGCTTGATTGATTTCCCTGAGAGATGTTTTACTGGGATGCTGAATAGTTTGAGGCACCTTCGGATCATCTTCGTAGAAGTTTGTTAGTTCATTTTAAATATAACAGTTGGGATCACTTAGACTAAAATCATCTGAACTTAGATTACAAGTTCTGACAAAAGAAGTTTCAACTTCAAGAACTGTAATTTTTCCCCTGTTCATAACTTTATGATTCCACATTTAAAATGTGATTACCAGCAAGTGCCTTCTACTACTTTCACAGTTCACTGACCCAAAAACATACTGCACTGAGGAGATGACAAGTCTAATCCTTCATGTGAACTAACACTGAATTATCATTGGTTAATAAGGATTCAGCACTTTGGGTTTTTAGAATTAATTTCTTGTGTTAGGATCATAAACTGCACATGCCCACATTTGTGAACCTCCGTCAACTTCTTAAATGTATAAACAAAATAGATAAAAGGAAGTTAGCCAGAGTGTAAGAAAAAAACGGATGGCAAACAACAGTGAAAATGAAGAGGGAAGAATTTGCCACTTTTAAGTTGCCATGCTCTGTTTTCATATCCTGCTTCAAACACACCTTCTGTATGACACACTTGTAGCTTGGGATAGTTAACCAATGCCATTCTGCATTCTGATAATTGCTATTCAAAAAGTCACAAGTCCAGTGAAAGCTGAATATCACAGTCTGAACTGGATGAATTAATGTCTCCAGGTTTCCTTGTGATACACAGACAGACCTGAACTCATACTAAGCCAAACAAGAAGCAATTTCAGCTGAGCTTTAAAATCCCTCTCAAAAGATGAAGAAAAATTGGCAGCTATTTATGATCAAGCATAATTTTTCCCTAGGAAATCAGTCTTGTATTGGACAAGATAACTGCCACTGATCAGTTATTTTGAGACTCACTTTTTGTTCGGAGGGGGGTGTGGGTGTGTGTGTGTACATCCGTTTCCCATGTTTTAAAAGAAAAATCAGTCAAGATGACAAAAGAGCTGTAGCCATGTTCTTCTCTGTCCTCCTGGGCATGAGCAATGTCCTTCCAGAACACCAGAAGTTTCTTGTTATGGTGATATGCTACTAAGGGAGAATCAAAGGGTCTCTCCTGAAGCCCTGGGGAGCATCCATGTGACGTAAATTACTGAGAAAGACTAGGATTAAGTCAGACCTTTCTTCACAGGTAATGTGCAAGCAGCCTCCAAGCCAATTTAAAACACTCATTCCATTTACAGTGTAACACATTGCAAAACCTATTTCACCAATTCCTAATGATAGGGAACCAAATTCAGACACACAATAAACTCCATGTGACCAACTCTTTTTAATGGATGGCAATTCAAAAGGATTTCATAAGCCCAGTGCACAGAAATCTTTACTGGATGCTAAACTTGCTTAACTTAACCACTGGCAACAAAAAGGTTGCATATGCAGGATTACTTGCCATGGATTAGTTGATCAGCATTTTACAGGAGACATAGAACTTTTAGGACATAAAACACTTTGAAATTTGAACCAGCTTTAATCCTGATAAAACCTTGAAGATTTTGTATTACTGCAAAGCCACATTTCAGTTTTGCAAAACTTCACACTGACAAAAAAGCCCCAAACCAATTTCACAAAACACACTGTCACCACATAGAACAACAGGGGGAAAAAAAACCCCAAACCCAAAAAACTGCTATCAGAAACCCAGCCAGACACAAAGACCTGCTACTGAGTTCTTTCTGCCATGCTACCACAACCTGCATAAACACATCAAGCCTCACAATTATAGGTTCTTATGGAAGCTAATTTTGTTTTATGTCAGCATTTACACTTTGGGGCTTGGTAAGCCCCAGTTAAATGCTAAGCCTCAGTTAAATGCTTCAGTAAAATTGCTCTGTATTTGACAGCCTCAAAACCATCAGTACTTCATAGGAAAAACAAAAAAAAAGCCACTTAAACTAAAGGTTTGTCTGTTCAGATACAGTCAGTGTAGAACATTTTGCTGATAGATGCTTTACCAATCTCATTCCTAAGAGCTTTACTAACAATATCTTGGAGCAATGGGCACATAAAGAATATTCAGCTTTCCACAAAGGTACAAAAAGCATTTAAAAAACCACCACAATGGTAATTTTTCAGTTAAGTTTAACTGCATATAGAGGAGATAAAATAAATGATTAAGGAAAACAAAACTCAAAACTCCTTTACCTTCAAATACCTGATGATTGCTCTTGAGAAGTGTCTGCAGGCCTCCACATTCACTTTTCAGCTTTTTTAAAGTCTCTTTATTTAAGTGTTCTGCCACTTCTCTCAAGGAAAGGCTTTCTGGAATAAAAAAACCTAGAGTTATTAAAACTTTTGTATATAAAACCTTAACTTCTATGTAAGAAGATTCAACTTCTATATAAGGTAATGATTAGGAGCAGAATGTCTGAATTATCTACCAGGACCACAGCAACTTTTTTCTCACAATATGATGTACGATATATTTTATATGTATATTGTCTGTAAAACAGCAGCTTTCATTTTACAGGACTCAGGTCAGAATGTCCACCATAAGAC
Source organism: Corvus brachyrhynchos (assembly GCF_000691975.1). NCBI lineage: Eukaryota > Metazoa > Chordata > Aves > Passeriformes > Corvidae > Corvus > Corvus brachyrhynchos. The sequence continues at coordinate 9,624,708 of NW_008236769.1, read as the reverse complement.
ACACTTTTTATTTGCTCTACTTTTTTTACAATACCATGTAAATTGCAATAAGCACTGTTTATAAGCATGTAGTTAGAAGACTTAGTCAGTAACATATGACAAACTACACTGAGTAAATAATAAAAACAGATAAAGAAAAATGGAAAGATGGTAGTAGTGAGAACTGACTGCTTCTACAATTAACAGCAACTTAACATTCTTTTTGTTCTTAAGACTAAACTAAAAATTCCTAATCATGTTGTAACCTAATGGCACTTCGAAGCACTTCTTACACAACTCTTACAGAATTATAGCTATTTATTCTGTTAATATTCTAAACCACAATATTCTCCCCAAATAGGGTAATGTTGTAGAGTTGTGGGTTTAGTTTGGTTTGGTTTAATAAAAATGGATTCTGTATTAGTATTTAAGTGTAAACCAGGAAAAAACCTCACACCAATTTCAAAATATTCTTCTATGTGCAACAAAACACAGTAGGAAAAAAACCACCTTTGATTGTAACTGTACTGTTCTCAGGGTTTCCTAAAAATCTATTCACAAACATGTTAATTTGCTGGAAAAGACATGTTCTACCAGCTAAAGATAATGTAAAGGAGAGATAACCTCACCTCCTTGATTCCAGGTATTCGTATTTCCACCCTGCATATTAGAACACGATTTTTGGGGGGCTGCATTTAACAGCAACTTGGCCACATTGAGAACCACTTCATCTACAAAATCCCGAGGGAGGGAAGCACAATTTCTGATTTGTTCTACTTTTTCTCTGGGTTGAAATCCAGGCATCCAGATTGTACCAGCTGTCTCAGTCTCATCTTCAGGAGGTTCTGAGCCTACTTCACACAGACTATCAGAGTGATCCTCATGCTTAAATCCAACCCGTTTGTCACACGTGGCCACAGCGCAGGTCCGACGACTGTTAATAAACTGTGTAATCCGGTTGTCAATCAGAGCATGTTCTGCAGGTGGATAGGTTCTGCTTTTCCCAATAAAGCTGACCTATTTTAGCAGAAACAGGTAAATCTCTATTAGAGTCCCATACTTACACCCAGTGCCACAACCTCCACATGTTCAGGCAGGCTTCTCACTACCTATAGGACAATTCAACACCAACTGAATGCTCGGTAACATCTGAGGGGTTTTTAATTCTAGTTTTTGAGTATTGGTGCACCAGAAGAAATCCGGTAAACAAATCAGAATCCATCATGTTATACAATCACACAGCAAAAATATTGTTCCTGACCCTCAGATTATTTAAAGCTGGACACCTTTTCCTACTCTGAGAACATTTCACTTTGAATTTCATTGAACATGAAAAACAGCAAAATTAAGTACAAAAATGCAAGACAGGCAGCTAGAAAAATTAAGGCAAAAAATAAGGTTTTTTAAGTTTTCCATCATATATAGTGGCATAAGAGAAAATCATGAAACCTTTCATTCTTTTCTGTTTTAGGACTGTACCTATAACATTAGGAGTAGAATTCCCAAGAAAACAATAAGTATTTTTAGTCTCTTTTCAGAGCATACTGTATCAAGTAATGAAGCTTACTATGGTCTTACCTTACAACAATAGCAATGAACAAACATCCATATGCTTCAAACAGAGCAGATTAAAAAAAAAGACAAAATCACACAGAGGCCAAAATTACCCTTTTTGTTGATGGAATTCTAAGACAATCTTCTTCCACGTGAAAGCCACATACAAATCCCACTTGGGCAACAAAATCAAGATATTCTCTGTATTGAGTCTTCTTGCTTTGTCTTCGGCTATATTTTCCATGGAAATCAAAGAAGCAGCACGGCAGCACAAAGTAGCAACATGAATAGGAAGACCTACAAGAAGGATAAAAAACTGCTGAACAGTAAGTTATTTCAGAAAACAAAAAAATTAACAACCTATCAGATAAAAGCAATAATGGAATTTTTTATTACGCAACAAAGCTTCATACAATAATATTCATAACTTCCTCTTTCAGTAGAACTATTAGTTTAATCAAAAATACCATTTCACAAAGTATTTGCTGTAGGAAACTACTTTGCCAACTTAGTTTGCAGAAGTAAATCTCTAAATTACTGTTGCTAGTTGTAAAGAGGGCAACAGCTCAAGGGAAGGCAGAACCACAAGCTTTTATTTACAAGAACAAAAACACAACAAAAAACCAAGCAACTGTTTAATGTATAAAGAATTAAAATACAGTTCTGGTTTTTCAACTTCAAAAGCAAAATGCTGCACTGAATTCTATGAGAAAGTAAATATGGCATCTGTACTTCTCCACAGAAACACTTTGTAAAAATAATTAAATTGCAACAAAAGTTGCCAAGCACAACAGCTGTGGAACCAAAACTGTCAGTTTTTACCAAGCTCACATAGGTAATTATAGGGAGTTTGTTTCGTTTTTTTAATTCCTTCCATTCCACTCCCCCACCTCTGCAAAAATACCTAGCTGCAATTACAGGTACCCATGGTGTTAATTCATCTGAATGGTTTCCTATGAGCCAGTCAGTATCTGGGAAGAGATGACTGTCACCTGGAATGATTGTAGCTTCCTAGAAAACAAAGCAACACAGTAAGTTAATCCTATCACAGGTTTCTTTAATGGATTTTACAAATACAAGGTGAATGAGCACCACAGACACCAACAATGTTTTCCTCAGGTAGCAATTTTTTATAGCTACAGAGAAGTAATTTAGCAACAAACACCCACAAAACATTGGTCAGAAAAGAAGTGGAATAACAACTCTGATTAAGATATCTAGCATTTCAATATATATAAACAAATATCATACACTGAACTGTGATTTCTTGCCAATCTCCTTCTGCCACTTGTATGCCTAAACTCAGTTTTTCAGAAAGTCACTTAATTTGCTGTCTTGCAGCCTGTAGGACTCACATAGCAATTCATCAGAACACAGCTTCATTGTTATTTTCTCCTCCTTCACAGATGCTGCCCAAATCAAATCCTAGTACACAGAACACCACTCTTCACACGCTATCATTCACATATAATAAAACAAATAATAACAAACAAACATAAAAACCTGCCAGATAAAACAAACAGGATGAATTCTTCATCCAGGCTAAATTCAAAAGTATAGAGTGCCTCTAATGTTTGTGCCTCACTAATATGTTTTCTCACTTTGAATTAAGTTCAGCAAAGTACTGAAAGATGTTGATACCATGCAAGTAGACACTCTTCCCTGAAAATGTGTATGAACATTAAAAGCATTATTGGGCAAATTCGAAAAAAGTTTTAGATTTGAATTTCCACAGACCCTCAGGAAAAGTTCTGAAAATGATGCCCATAATCTCTTTTATATAGAAAATGTATGTTTTAAGAGCTTAAAATTCACATATATATGCAAAGCAGTATCTATATAGGAATTAAAGAATAAAACAAAACAAAACTACTTATTAGGGAAGTCAGACTATCTTGGTTACATTCCAAATCCCCCTTAAGGATCAATACTATTGTTCACTTAAAATTGTTCACTTTAAATACTACATATCATTTTTAGATATGTATATACATTTCTAGGTAATGAATGTAACAAGCTTCTTTTTGGCAGATTACTAGATATTAAATCCCCAAGTCTTTGGAAAGTGTTTTCTTAAGGTTGATTAAACACGTTACTCATACTTTACCTTTCAGGTTTGATCATTCAATTTAGGCATAGCATGAATTATGAGTGCCACACTGCCCATTTTGACAGTCACCCATAATCAAATTTGTCTTCACCATGTCTGACAGCAGTTTGGAGATACAGAGTGCCACCTGTTACATCCATTTACATTGTTAGCATTGTACTGAACATCACAGATGGCAACATCCACCCTGCAACTCATGCTGTAAGTAAAGATCAAAACAAAATTAGCTTCAGGGGTAACAACAGGCTGTGAGCAGGTGCTTTTCCTTCTGTGGCTCCTATGGCTACAGGAGCCTTGCAAAACTATTTCACCCTCCTGTTCACTGTCTAGCTCCTTCCAGCATAAATCATCACTTTCCCCATATGCATATATTTTCATGTATTTTTATTGTTTCTTTCTGGGCAAAACCAGGCCCATGTAACACAAAGATAAAGAGACAATGCTGTTCAGCATGATCAGATGTGACCTAATGCAGTACAACAGGAATGAAGGAGCACCACAGCTTGATGTTTTGGGTTGTTTGTTGAAGGTTTTCAGTAAGAACTGCTTGCAGACTGGAGCAAAGGAATATGGCAGTTTTGGCAACCTGTACCCAAAATGGCAGAGTGGCAAAGAGAAGGCTACACAACACTGAAATCTTCACCTCCTATCTGCGAAAACTGATGTTCTTTCACTAATTTAAGTGTTAGCATTCAAAGATATGTTGAATGAACTTTAAAAAATACTACTAGAGAATAACTACAGGTGGAAAATTATTTTACTATATGGGAGCCGACAAGTTTTGAGAGAACATAGTGAGAAATTTTAGACTCTGCAGAACAAGAAACCAGGAACACCTCATCTCCAAAGGGCAACTGTTCATTGGCACCATGCTTTAATGAGTATCAGATTGAGAATGCCTCGAATCAAAGTGAATGTTTCTGTGCTCAAATTATTCATAAAAACGCTAACATGGAACTTGAAATATAATCCCTTTTTCAGACTCATTCTCCTCTTCATTTTTAAAAGCCATTATTGCAATTATTTAGGTTGGCTCCTTTGAGGTTCAACAACAATTTTGTCCCCAAAACAGAACATAGCACTAGAAGGTCAGAATCACTTTCAAGAAAATACCCAAAATTTTGAGTGGCTTCATTATCTTTTATGAACTAGTAGTGCAAACAAAGCTGCTTAATATTGATGCTCCATTAAAAAGAAAGCTTGTTTCATGGTGTGCATGTCTGTACATGCAGTAAGAAATCATGCCAGTGGTTCTTGGCTGAAAAATAAGCAAGTTGCAAATATATATGCAAGGGTACGATACAGTATTTTTCTCATAATTCCCATTACAACGTACTTTACAGACCCCCAAGGGATATGGGTGGCATCATACCAAATCCATGGGTCACTTAGACAACTGTCTGTAACCCAGTAGGCTTCCTTACACTTGCATCAATACAACCTGAAACAATGAACAAATGAATAAATGTACGTATCAGTAAGACTGACATATATTTCCATAATACCTCTAAATGTGTCTCTGGTCCATACATGTCCCATATTTTTCTTCTCCTCACATCAATTCCTCTGCCTGAATGCTGAAATATTTGAACAACAAAAAGTCAATTGAAATACTACTTTTAGCAGAGATTTTCAAACAGGCTCAGTAAATGTACATATTAACATTGATTATTTCATTTATGGTAAAATTTAGACACATAACAAAAACCAACTTTGCCATTTCAGGCAGAACCTGAAATTTAATTCCTTTCTTCCTTTTGAAATATGACAGGAATTACAAGGAAACCTTATGAATATATCTGGTTCAAAATATTATCTGGGCACACCTATGGAGACTGCTCTTGAAAATCTGTATCTCTACAAATGTAAAAGCAGAGGTATTGATTTTTGGTTTGTTTGTTTGTTTTTAAAGCATCAAAACCTTTCAAAAGGTGAGTACTACTGCAGCGCCCACAGGGCTCAAAGAAGAATGCTACTCTAAGCAGTCCTTAGTGGAGAACCACCTTTTAACTACTGAAGCCCAAATACTTTTTCCCCTGTTTGAATTAAAGGGAAAAGGAAATAGACTGGAAACTAAAGCAAGAAATGAAGAATGTGTAGTATTTGAAATTCAAGAACCTTGTGCAGAACTAAGCAAAATCGATTATTAAAAAAAAGGCTCATAAAACTCTCACACATTATTTTTTTGACAGTCCATGTTTGTCAGTACTGAATGAATGAAAAGTCCACAGGGAAACCAGCAGCTTTCATTAGACAAAATTTTTCTGGCCACGCAAGAATAGAAACCTTGTGTTAGGAGAACTTGGAACATTTCCCTATGCCCCCAATGACATCTATTTATCTAATAAGAGATCTTCTTTTCCTCTACAAATTTTCCCATGTTCTCCCAAAAGTGGAAAATGCAATTTTCTGGAACAGACAGACCTAACTTCAATGGGTTTTGTTTAGTCTCATTTTTTTTTTGTTGCTATTTCAGAAACTATGCCTCAAGAAACTGAACTATGCTGTTGCCACATTTTCACTCCCAAAAGTACAGTATGTTGTTAGGCATCTTCAATTAAGAAATCTTATATATCTTTGAAAGGATTGCTTTCACAGATACAGAAAAACATTTTCAGGACATCACAAGAAGAATTCAGTCTGGATAAAAATAAGTTCATGAACACATCTTGTGAGAGAGAATCTACGTCAAGTTGCCACATTCCTTTTTGCATAACTAAAATACACCATTACTTTTTCCTCTTAGTTTCTTACCTCAGAGAAAATAGCCTTGAATTTTAATAAAATGCACTAATAAAAATAGATAAATAAATGAAAGGTTTCTAGTGCTCTGGTACAATTTTCTCTTAGTAATTAGAGTGACAAAATCCTATTTCAGCAACATGAATTAATTTATTTTTGGCTATTTGCATGCCAGATAATAGGAAAGCATCTAGTTTTTAATCATTATTTTAAAAAGCATTCTATTTACCCCTTCATTGTTTAGAATATGAACCAGCAGACCATTTCCACATCCAAGATCTACAAATGACTGTTTCTTGGTCAACCCTTTTTCCTTTCTCTCTTCTTCCCAAAGAATCTAAGACAAGAAAACAAAACATATTAGACTTCTGCTCTCAAGTTTCCCTATAAGAAAGCATCAAAGGTTATTGGAGATGAAAGGAGAAAGCTGGAAAAGCAGATGTGACAGAAAACATTCACTGCACTCACAGGTAAAATAACTTTAGAGAAAAAAAAAAGAAAAACCAAAACCAAAAAGCCACTGTTTATGGAGTGGGAAAACAATCATGTTGCAAAATATCAATAAGTTTCTAACTGCTAAGCACATCCTCCCCTCCCTTTCGAGTCACTGGGAGTTGAAATTAATCAGGGCTTTACCACTCAGGGCTAGAATGAGCATAAATGTAAAATAAGTTACTAAAACAATGGGTGCAAGAGGAGAACAGTGCAAGAGAAGTACCAAGTAAAGTTCAAAAGTGTCTCTGCAAGTAACACCACAGATGCATTTATATCCACTGTATTAAAGAAAGCACTAATGGCAGAGCTGAAAATAAATATTCTTTGTAATCACTTGGTGATATACTGGTACATGTAACATCCCTTTTTAGAGAACAAAGCAACAGTGTTACTTAACAAGTTAACTCCCCCAAATTCTACATCAGCTAAGGGACTCCAAAGCTTTTAGCCAAATTCTAGTCCCTGATCTGTACATAAGTAGCTACTTTTACACAGATATGTAATTCATAATTAACAAGTGGATGTTTCTCTGCAGAGCATGGATTAATCTCTATCACTTTCCAACTCTTTTTCCTTCAATGAAAAGTTAGAGATCACACATTCATAACTCTGCACTCTGGTTTTTTACTATGACTACCAAAAACCCTGAAGAGTATTTAACTATGGAAATTAGTATTTGTAACATTGTCACTTTTGAATATCAGTTTTGCTAGAGGGAAAGAAGCTGAAGATAAACATAGCCTGATAATTTTATGGATTATGTTTTTAGATTTACCAATCATTGCATGTGGGTGCACTAGGCAGTATGCTAGAAATCCCTAATTACTTCCTTTACAGATCATACCTATCCTCCAATTCCTGCAGAGTTTTTCGCAACACAAACTCAACAGCTACTCCCCTGGGGATGCCCCTGGACAGTGGGTGGCCTCAATATGACTGCAGAATAAAATTAGGTCACAGGTAGATGCCACAAATCCATAATAACTTAACGTTGAACCTGCCTGCTCTTAACCACTTGTGTAATGTACTTCTAAACAATGAGTTTCATACGCCATCATAGAGATACCTGAACATTTTGCGGCAGGTTAGGTTATTAATACCATACTTTAAGTTTTCATTTATGTGAACTGTATATTGAATGACATAAATAACTTTCTGAAAACTACTGATATATTAGCTAACACATAATCACTGTAAACCAACATTCAAATGTACAAAAATGCTATCACTCCAGAATTTTCTTGTGGCTACAACTAAATTCCTAATTTTCAACATCGAATATTAAGACAGTGGTAAAATTGGTAAAGATGAGTCTATTACATAGATCTTTCCACAAGCCAGTATCTAAGGTTCTAAGGGGTTAAACACTTAATTATCAAAATAAATTAGTCCTCAATGAGTACTCTAAATGAGCTAACTTACTTACAAATACTGATTTAGGTAAGATGCTACAAGTATAGTTCAAGGTAGACATGCTCTTACCACACCCTGGATGGCAGAAAAAAATATTTCTGTGCCTACATAGTGACACTATATTTTAATGCCTTTTAAAAACCTGAAGTTTCTAGGAACTGCAGGTGGCAGAAGTTTCATAGAATCTTAAGCAGGTAGGTGCCTGAGAAAACTGCAACAAGCATTTATCTGCATTCCTAGCATCTACAGCTGGCCTTATTACATTTGAAGATGGGATGTGAGCTGAAATTTTATCAGGGAAAGGCATAGCAGTGAAAAACCTTTAGTATAAAATGAACAAGAAATAGAAAAATTTATAAAACAATCAATCCTAATCTCCAATTGGTCCATTTTACGACTTCTACACCAGTGCTTTTGGCTTTCTCACTTAGAAATAAAAAAATCTTGTCTATGTAGACGATAAATTTTCTGTGACAGAGCACTGAAAATCTTCATCATATCTTCACGAAGAAGTTTTTGTTTACTTATAAAATGATCTTCTTTAGAGAGGTCCTATTACTAGGAAATAGAACCTTACAGCATTAGTAATTAGTGGTAAATTATTAATTAGGTAAAGCAGTTCCCTACCAGCAAGTAAGTGGCAATGGCAACATCTTCATAAACAAATTTCTCAGGATCTGTCACTTCAGGCCATACCTTCAGGAAAAAAAAATTGATTTAAAAGATAGATAAAAATTTATTTTCTGCATCATTTGAAATAACCTTAAAAATGCTCAGACATAGCAATTTGGACACTTATTCACTTCAATACGTTTCTGGACTTCACAGATTTTGCATTTTAACCTCATTAAAATATACACAGAAAATATAAAGACTCATTGGTTTTGTGAGTCACATGAAAGAATGATGGTGTAAAGAATGTCTGCTTTCAACCAAACAATAAAGTTTCTAAGAATATTTTGGCTCCACGTGTACAGGTTACAAGTAAACTGCTGCCTCTGTTCTGTAACAACCATGGATCTTTTGCTTAACTTTCTCACAAGAAAAATTTGTATCTTATACCTGTGCAACATTGACAACATGAACATTTGAGAATTTCATTTCACAAGGGAACAGACCTAGAATTATCCTGGCACAAGAGAACATGAAGAATCAAAACTTGAAGTAGGAAGACAGAAAGCGCAAGTATTATTCCCAAGTGTTACTTTGTAAATAAAGAATTGAAACAAAGACTGAAAGGCTCAACACCACCAATTCTACTGCAGAACTAAAGATTGAATCACTGCTTTGCCCAAAAATCTAATTCTCCTCTCCTATGTATCTTCCTGTTAGTACTGAAATATTAACAGTAAAACCTTTTAGCATTTTCATTTTATGTTTTACAAAAGCATTTACCAATTTTTTTGCTTGCACCTAGAGCCAAGTTTGCAATAACACAGACATTACTTCATACAGCACTCTGTTCCTCTTCAGGATCTCCGGGATAAGAAAAAAAACATTACAACACTGCTCCTCTAACTCAAACACATAGTAAGATAGTATCCAAAGGTTTCTGAGAAAGAGGTGTTTTATTTGTGCCTTCTAAAATGTGGATGACTATTTATACCACTGACCTACTCCTTCCTTTTTATCACAAGTGATACATCCTGAAAAATGCCTAACTCCTCCAAACATTTATAGTGAATTTGGCTCTAAATCCTGCTTTTCCAATTAAATTGTTCCAAGTACTAAACTGTTTTATTCTCCATATATACAAAAAAAAAAAAAAAAGCAAAACATGAAACCAAAAATCACATATTATAATTCAATTGCTTCTTTTATTATAAAAAAAAATATACTGAAAGAAGCAGCTTCATTACACAAAGTAAACAAAAATGGAAGGATAATATTACTGCATTTACTGCTAAACTTACCTTTACCATCACTTTGTACTTTTCTTTGAGGTCCTGATAAACCTTGCTGTATTTTGCTACTGAAATGAGTGAGAGTGTACTTTTAAACTCACTGGGCTTTTGCTCCACGGACCATTTAGCCAGTTTGGACAAAAGTTTGTTTCCAAGCCATGCTAGTTTGGGGTACAAAATTCCATCTGAAAACCAATCTTCTGGAAATGGAGCTACAACAGATATGGACCTTAAAAACAAACAAACAAATAACTTATATATACAGTACTGTATAAATATAGTATTTCACTATTTCAGCCATCTCAAGGACAGAGAAAACAAGGATTAAATGGAGAAAATCAGCAGATCGGAGAAATAAAACTAGACTGGAAAATGAGTAAATATGTAGAGAAACAAAAGGAAAATAAATCAGTGAAGTTACTGAATCATGAAACAGTCTCCCCTGAATTTGGTAGCTCATTATCTCTCAATTCAAACACTGTACATAAGAGTACATGCTGCATTTAACACAATGAATGAGGACTCACATATGATGAGCAACCTGATTTCACAAGATAGCCAAACACTAAACAGCATAAGTCAAGTTATGAAATTCCTGAAAAATAACAGGAAAATTTTGGAGAAAAACATATCCATTGTCACAACTCATTATTTCATAATCTCTAACTTTATTCAGATTTTATTAGAGCTACATCCCCAGATGCTCAGGACCAAAGTGAATGATCTACATTTCAGTGACTGAAGCTCAGTGAGTTTACAGCAACTCCAGTTTGACCCTCACCCTTATTAACACCCACAGAACCTTTCTCACAGGCACTGCTACACCCTCGTGATCACAAGAGGCATATTTTTTCTAGACCACACACAGGTACAGTCAGGTACAGTCAATGTATACATTCAAAGGTGAAACAGGTTTGTTTTACGTTATTCTGAGTATTGTAGATGTTTCTTTTTAGAGAACACTATGCACTCATATTACACCACTACTGTAATTTACTAATCAAGAAAAAATTATAAAATCTAAATTGCCTACATACCAATACTAAACCATTGCGTGACTCTTACAATAACTTACTGTTTGCTTCCTCTCTCACTCCCACACTTACCATTCCTCATCTTTTATGTGTTTAAGTTGAATTTGATAAATATTGCACTTTTTAACCAAGTATTTTCCTTCACTGTTTTCCTCCAAAGGCAGAAAGGTCACAGTTCCGTTGTAAGCATCTGAAAAGATATGCAAACAGGAGATTATTATTCCATGGTGCAGCCCACCCTGGTTAGCAACAAAATTAACTTCTGCCCGCAAACCAGCGAGGCGAGATCTAAGACAACAGAGGAAGAACCACAATGCTAGGAACATACCTGCTTCTTGGTGTTCCTGACATCTCAAACTACTGGATCATTTAAATTCTCAAAATTTAGCATTCTATTGCATGATTTTTCCGAAATATCTAAGGCTGACCAGGAGCATTCATTTTCATCAAATCTAACTATTTTAATAAAGTAAAAACTAAACAATAAGATTTTCCTAGCATATGACTGCTGCTTTTCAATATCCCACAGAAAATCCATAGTCCTGGGAAGCAGGTGTGTATGCAGTATTACTTCATGCAAAAATTTAAAAATCTTTTTATCTATTGTGTACCTCTGGGCAATTTCTTCAGAATAACTTACTAACTTCTCAGTTTTGAAAATGGTTTTTTAATTACCATCAAAACAAACATTCTTGCAAGTAAAAATGCTGCACTGGCTACATAATCAATTTTCAATGGACTCCAAAATTTTCTGAGACAAGAAAGAATAATTAGCAGTAGAGCAAATGTTAAGTCGTGCTGTCTTGTCTCATCCTTAGAAATTCCACCTCTACCATTTTTTAATTGTAAAAAAATTAATTTTAAAAAGTCCCCCAGACTTTTTCTTAGAGATAGGCTCTCTAGATGCAGCTCAGGAGCATCTTCTCTTAACATCAAAAGAAAAAATAAAACTGCAACATATACTTTTTTTTTTTGAAGGCTCCGATTTTTTTGAAGTTATCAGATAAGAATCCTAGGCCACAAGAATATCCCAAGTCAGCCCCATAAATGACTATATGTCTTTCTGAATTATAAATCGAATTGCTTCTAGAATTGACTCTTTTCAAAACATTACTACTAGAATTTAATCCGTATCAACATTTTTTCCAAAATTTATCTTGAAAATGGTGTCAAATTCTACCCTATGTAAGTTTCTTTATATTAGCAGGATTTACTGCAGTGTATTATCATCATACAGTGTAAAAAAACCACCCCAAAACAAGAACAAAAAACAAAAATCCAACAAAACAAGTTGAGCTTCTTTCTTAAGAAAGTCGATACAAACACTTCCACTTGCAGGCAGGTGCCATAGCTGCCTATTCTTTACAGTAATTCTGCATTTCCAAACACTACAGCCACTCCTTACAAGCCCGTCATTAGGTCTGCGCTACGAGCAGCGTTTGTGGGCGGGCAGCTTACTCATGACAGGAGCTCCTGAGTATCACAGGAATTTGACCTCTGTAATTTGGATTTCAACTGCTGAAACTTCAGTGCTTCCTAACGCCACAACGAAAGTACACGATCAGGACAAAATTCGTTCCCACAAATACGGGAGAAAAAAAGCGGCATTTCTCTCTGCGAGC
>NW_008236769.1:9596528-9611313 GCF_000691975.1 Corvus brachyrhynchos | reverse complement strand
GCCGCCAGCTCCCAGCAGGGGGTGAGGCTGGAGGGTCGTCAGCGGATGTGCAGCTCTGTTTGGGGGAGGTCTGTGCCGCTGCGACAGCGGGTGCGGAGCAGCAGCGTGAAAACGCCTCCTGAGGGCAAACTCTACAGCGGGACGGCTGGCTGACAGTCAGCCCGGCCCATCAAGGAGACGTCTCGGTACACTTTTTTTAGCAAATAACAGCACATTATGTAATCTGTTTTTGCCCTGTCTGAGCAGAAGCGAGGCCCCGCCATGAATTTGGGCCGCTCGAACAGCAGTCGTGCGATGAGCCCTCACAGGGCTCCTGCAGAAGCGCTTCGTCCCCTGCCTTTACCCTGCCCGGGGCTGTCCTGCTCTGGGCGACTGCCAGCAGCAGATTGCTCGGAAATGCAGAACCGCTAGAACATGGAATAAACCAAAACACTGGTTTATGTCATCTGGCAGAATAAAGGCACGGTATCATTATTCTTGACGGGTACCGAGTGTCTGAGCTGTGTCATTGTTACGCAAGATAATTGATGATAGTACCCTGCAAACTGACCTTTGCCCTCGTGATTTGTGACCCGGTTTTGGTGTCCGGGTATGAATTTGAATTACTACCAGGAGCACTTTCCACGGAAAAAAGGGTTTCCAACTCAACATTTCGCAGTGAAACTGCAGCAGTTCTTCGCAAATTGAAAATAATGTGGTTTTTACTGCCACCTTCACACACGTTTCAAAATTCCAGAGCAAGGCTGAAATTAACACTGAAGTTATTCTTTAGGGGAGCCCGTTGTTATCTCCTATTGTTACTACCTGTTTTGATGTCTTTATTAGATTTGAAACTGTTGACTTGGAGCCAAATCATATTAAAACATTACACGAAGTCAGAGAATTTGTAATGTATTTTAAGTACAGAATGCTTTTTCTATGAACTCTTAGGTTTCCTCATTTGGGTAATATCACTGATTTGCAATGTAAATAAAGTTAGATGCAATATTACAATGTAATTTTTTTCTCTTTTATGAGTAAAAAGCCTCCAACTGCTGCTTGATTTACCTATTTTCCAGTTAGAAGTGTAGTATATATTTATTTGGCTGGAGGTTGAAACACTTTCTCAATGTCTTTTTTTTTTCCTCTCTCTTTCCAAACTTGTTGCTCAGTACTGGAGCTGCATCTTCCTAGAACTGATTTGGAAGTCACATGCAGAAATACTGTCCTACTGTTCATTTCTACTATGTTTGTACTGTTCAGAACTAGAGGATGACCTCCATAAAAGGATAAGGTTGAAAGAAAAGAGAGGTATCAAGGAGATACATCAAGCTGATGAGGGGGAAAGAAAAAAGGGTGGTAAAAGCAGACTGCTGAAGTAGTAGTTTCTGTACTTCATTATATTCAAAGTCTATACTGAGCACTTGGTCAGCCCTGGGCCAGGATGTCCTACCTACACCTTTGAGTTGCTTCTTTCAGCCAGTCGTGTTGAATCGTGGCCAGATTCTACCACCCTGCCCGATGGTTTTTGCACCTTCCAAGCATAGCAGAGATTCCTGCCGTCTGTGTGTGGGCAGGGATCGCTGGATGTGCCGTGAGCAGCAGAGGGCCCTCCAACACCAGCTTCTACTTCTTCGGGCCGGGTTCTAATGAAAAGCAAGATTCTCCTTCTCTCCTGAACCAGTGTATTTGTACCTACTGACAAGGAAATCCTGCAGGGTCTGTGCAGTTTTGTAGTGCTCTTGCCTGACCCCTAGATGCACACGAGTTGCCAGCAGGCTTCATGGGACCTTACTCCGCTTGTTGCTTAAGACGTGGTATTTTCTTGCTGGAGTCTTTTATCTCTTCCTTTCTTATTACATGATATGGTGATAACCTGTGGTGTCCCTGTTTCATATTTAGTTCATATTTTAATAACAGCGGCCATGTAATTCATTTACATTGGATCAAACACGTTTTTTCTTACTTTGTATCCAACCACTTGAATTAGACAAACGGAAGAGCAAGCTTTTAGTTGGCTCTGCACTTCTGTACTCATACATTTAAACAAGTCCATGGATTTAATTAATGACTCTTTAAATTTATTTTTATTATTAAAAAGCAGACATCTGTGGTGCTTCAGTTTGTGTTTTTATCTTTTTTGTTTGCTTCAGTTTAGCTAACAATGGCATCCACACTGAATCAGAAGGAAATGACTAGCCCCCAAAATTTATGGGATAGCTTGCTACCAGATTTCCCTAAAGGCCCGCTTTCCAGATATCGTAAGAAAGCTTCCTTCAACTGGAAGGAGATGGCAGTGTTCATAGATGGTGAAGATATCATCCAGCTGAAGGTAAACTTTGCAAGAATTGTAAGCATGTTTTAATTGTGGAGATATCTGTGGCAGTAAGTATGGTTTTTTTAAAGGGAGTATGGTTAATAATACTCTGTAAATATGGAGCATGAAGAAATTTGATTTGCACAGCCAATTTTCAGAACAGACCTGAACTTTTAAGCAATCTACTCTGCTGTCTCATAAGACTCATTTAATTACTGAACATCAGTACAGGGGAGAACAGCAGGTGGTGCATTTCAGAGCTTGAGTGTTCATTTCAAACTGAGAAAGAACTACATTCTACCTTATTTCTTTACTGTTTGCATTAAATCATACACCCCATGGTCTTGCAAGGCACTTAAGGGGAGCTAAGTTCAAGCCACTGTCAAACAGTATTTCTGTCTTACTTTGACCTAATTTCCTACAATCTTCTGTGCTTGTGTTAATGCTTATGTGGCACCGCAGTTGGAGATGAGCATGTGTACCTCACTGAAAGCTAACCCTACCAAGAGAAGAGATTAACTGCAGCACAAGAGATGGTGTGGAAATGCATGACTTGGAGGTGTAGGAGGAGAAGGAACTAGTTTTCTGAAGGTGGTGTAGATGTACATGGATTTAAGCTAATCTTGAATCTTCACCATAATTATAAAAATTCTGGCAGGTAGATCAGAGAAATCAAAAAGGCCTGGTTCTGTATCTGACTGGTGTGTGTTAGAGCACAGAAAAAACCACAAGTGCTCTGTGTCTGAAGGAATTTCAAAGCTGTGTGGGCATGTAGTGTTGTTTACACAGAGAGGGAATGACTGCCTTTCAAAGGAAAGCGCAGGAAGTCTGGGTTTCTTCCTTCTCACGTGAAAGACAAGATGTGGATATCTTGAAGACACAGCTCTGAGATAAAAAAATGCCATAATATATTATCTAATACTAAAAGGATCCAAATTAAAACATTAAAAGATGCACATCCCCACATTGAAGGGCTGCATATGATGGTTCCATTAAATGGAGCCTTTTTTTACTTTCATCTGGGAACAGAGTAGTTGTGGTAGCTTAATAGCTTTACCGTCATGGCATATTTCTAACTGAATGTGACCCCTGAATTTTTACCTTTATCCTCAGACTGAGGGACTTTTGCCTATTAGATTCTGGCTATAGCTTCATATATTGAGATAATGAAGCTGCTGTAGGAAGCAAGTTAAGTTTTACCATACTGTTCTTGTACATTCAGACTGAATCAGGGAATCACTTCATGGTGAAGGAGATTTCATAAAATTTAGCTGCATGAGTTGTATATATAATGACAGACCATTTAAATATGTTTTCTAATTCTCTGAAATTTTTGCTTTATAAGTTTATACCTTCCTGCAAACAATTGTAGTTTGAGACCCAGTGTTGCTCTGGAAGAAAGTTAACTGTTTTTGTTAATGCTTTTAGGTTAACGTTCTCATGTCAGTTTTTCCCCTTCAAGAACAGAATCTTCTCTGCTCTGGAAAATGATCCTCTCTTTGCACATCATCCTGGAGAAGATTTGTGCCGGGAGAAATATCAGGAGCTGACATTCCTGCGCTGTAAAAGGCTCTTCGAGTATGAATTTCTTACTCAGCAAGAGATCATAGAGAACCCATTAAGGAGTTTTATTATGACTCTCTGTATAGGAATGTATGATTGGTCTCCATCTCTCCAGCTTGCCTTACATTGTGTTGTAAGTACAGTTCAAGGGCTATAGTGGTAGTGTTTGAATTTAAGTAATACCATAATTCTGTTGCTTTATGCATACTTTATTAAAAGTAGATATTTTCCTCGTCCTTTCTTTCCAAAAATGGAACTAAGTTTTAACTGTTTAGAAGAATCAGAGAGCTGTGGGTAATCTTTGTTGTTAAACCCCTGTCTCCACTGGAATCTCACCTGGAAAGTAAAGGTGAAACAGTACAGACAGATACACAGAAAAATTTTGATGTCTTTTGTCTATTCCTTTGCCTCCTCTCTAGGGCAGTAGCAGCTCAAGAACTTGGTTGTTGGTGGCTGTGTATTTGCTAAAGATTTGCAGGTATCAGAAACTTACCTGCCTAAGCCCCAGTGTCTTAATTAAGGGCAGAATCCAGAAGGAATGGAAACCAGTATAAAATTTCTCACATCAGTGGCTGTATTCTGTTATTCAGTTGCTTCCCAGATGGGTCTCTCACAAAGAATACTCAGCATAGCTGGTCAAATAATATCAGTTGAATTAATTAATTGTTACTATTCACATGGCTGGGGAGCATCTAGGAAGTAAGAGTTTTGCTGTGTGAATATACTTGTAGGAAAACTGAAGGTAGCTTCCAAATCAGCATTCTTGTTTGATCCTGAAGCAGCTACCTTCAATTCCCAATCCATTTGCAGTAAAATGAACTAAAATAGTCTTTAAGTTTTCCTTTGCTCAAGGGAACATCACTAAGGACAAGTGGAAAGTATTTTTAAGCATTTGCAATGAAGGCTTGAGCAGGTTAGAGCTGGGACAAGTTCAGTCATCTGTAAAGGGGCCTTGACAAGATCAAATCCTGACTTACCTCCCCCAGCCACAGTCTAATGATAGTTTACTGCGCAGCCCACTTTCCCTGGTCTGTTTACTGGACATCACTATTAAAAATCATGGACATCACTATTAAAAATCATGTGCAATTTGTGCTTTTCATCACAGGACACTGATTTCATTCATAATTCTGTTTTTACAGGTATTTGCAGGACCAGTTATAAGTGCTTCTAAGAGGTTTGCACACATTGTGAAACAAATTTATAGCATGGAGGTAATTTTTTCTAATAATTTGTGAGAAATGGACACTACCAGAACTGCATCACTATTTGCACTTTTGTGTTATTTCTGATCTCTTTACATACCTAGGTACTTCTAAATGGCAAAAGAAAAGACCATGGAGCAGATTCAAGCACTGAGCTCTGGCTGTCCTCACTGCTAGCTCATAAACTATTTCCTGGATATGCTTTAAGCTGTCCAAGTTAACATACAGACAAGATTTAGGAACTTTTCCCAAAAGGCAATATAGATGACACTACACCAGTTTAAGCTCTGTCCAGAGTCATTTAAGAGTATCCTACTAGGATACTCTTAACCTTGATGTGTTGCCATAAAAATTCCATTCTAATGCTATAAAATGGGAAATAATAATGTCTTAATGCGAAGAAACACCACATGGAGTTCAGTGGAGACTCAGGACCAAGTACTCTGCAGAATAAGTGCAGCCTGCCTGATATAGAAGGTGCCAATCCTAAACAGTTTCTCCTCTCTAGGCCATGTGAGCAGCATTCACTGGCTGCCCAGACCCTCTTTGATTTTGCAAGATAAATATTCTGAGTGCACCTCAACTGAGCTTTGTGCTTCTTTTGTTGCTCTTTATCACTTCCTGTTTTGGGGTTTTTTTTGCCAATTTACTTTCCAATAGCTGCATTTGCAATCATTTGAAAGTCTTGCAGTTTTAATTAATGTCAGAAAGTGGTCTTGAACTGTGCAGTATATCTCCTTCTTTAGATTTTTGGATGTTTTGCTCTGACTGAACTCAGCCATGGAACTAACACCAAAGGCATACGGACTACGGCCACGTTTGATCCTAGCACTCAGGTCAGTCCTTAATGCACACTGTCAACCAGGCTTCCTTTCCATACAAAACTGTGTAAGAAGGAGTTGGTCCCTGCCTAGGCTTCAGCTCTCACAGTTGAAATAGCCCTCTCAGTTCTTTACTTGAACTCACAGCTCAGTTTAACCTAAGATCTAGGAAATGCTTCCCAATCCATTAGTCTGCTTTATTTTTTTTTTTTAACTGCTTAAATGAGCAGTTAAAAAAGCTGAGTTTCAGGCTTTACAGTGGTAAATGAAGTAATGAGATTTTTGAACTCTGAAATTCTTTCCTTACTACATGTGTTCTCTCCAAAGTTGAACACAATAAGAGAGATCTCAGGTGTTAGAATGCAGTACAGAATAAAATCCTGGCAGTTAATGAATGTTTTCAAAACATTACCAGGGTAATGAAAAAGAAAAGCTGTGACCTGATTTTTATTATTTATATAATTTTCTTTTTCTTTCCTGGCTACAGGAATTTGTCATCAATACACCTGACTTTGAAGCTGCAAAGTTCTGGGTTGGTAATATGGGGAAACATGCTACTCATGCCGTTTTGTATGCCCAGCTCTATACTCCTGATGGACAGTGCCAAGGATTACATTCCTTTATTGTACAGGTAGAGTGGAAATGTTGCTAATCCTTTTTTTCTTTTGGGGAGGAGTAGGTTCAAATTAAAAACTTCATTATGCTGTTATTTATACCCGACCAGCAGATTCCTTATTTAATGCCTTCACAGTTCATTGCAGTTGTAACCAGTGTACTTTTTTTAAATGGTCACTGATTTTGTGAAGGTTGTAGAGCTAGTTTTATACTGTCAGTTTTCTGCAAAATTTCTCAAAATACAAAAGAGCTGAAAAGTCTCCAGATGATCGTGGTACTTAGTTAGAACTCATCTGTGTTATATGAAGTCCTGAAAGTCTTGCATGGGGCTTAAGATGATTTATGTCTGCCAATGCTGCAGGCTGATCTGCATGAAATCTGCAAACTTCTACCACAGAAATCATTTTAGAAGATTAAAGGCATCATAAAATATGTCAGTGCAATAGGAAACTTGTACATAGTAAAATGAACTAGTTGCAGACTGAACAGACTTTATTACAGAATCAGGGAATATCTCAAAGCTGATTTTTACATAAAAATTCCATTGGTTCCTGCTGTGTCTGTGTACACCTGAAGAGGTTTCAGTGCTAATCTGATGAGAGCAGTCATCAGTGTTAAGGGATATTTAACACAGTGATGTGATTAGTGTCATCTTCCAATGGGATTTTCATTAAAGCATCTATGTCCTGAATGAGAGGATGCATAAGTACAAGTTATATCCAGGATTATGTGCTTGAAAGAAACAGAGACATCTCTTTATCATTAATAACGGGTACAAGATGGGAATATTTTCAACCTTTGAAAAATTCAGCCAATAACTTACATTGTTTCACTACTGGAATGTTGTGTTTCACTTCTCTACAGATTCGAGATACAAAAACTCTCCTACCAATGCCAGGTGTGATGGTAGGTGACATAGGAAAGAAACTTGGGCAGAATGGGTTGGATAATGGGTAAGTCAATACATTTGAAAGAGAAAATATTCTAATTACATTCAAAATGTAATGGTGCAAAGATCCCCCTGTATCAGTTCTGTCTTTATTCCTGAAGTGTTCACTAGTGATTTTAAATTTTTGATATTTCTAAAAAAACCCCAGACTGAAAGATCTTGGATTTCAGTATTTTCTGTCTGAATAAACATTCTTTCAGCCTTCCTCACTTTTTAAAATGTTAAGTGCTCCTGGTATTCTGTGAATATCCCCAGACAGTCTTGCAGTTATAGACTCTGCAACAATAATAATGGAAAAAAAATGCATTAAGTTCTGAGTAAAGAACTTTATCAACCTCTGCACCCATCTGGGTGTAAGCCTTTAATTATTTTCTCTGTTGATTTCTAGCCCACAGGAAGGGTAGTGGTGGTCCACAGACAGCTTTATTTTTAGTAAAGATGTAAGACTAATGAGACCCAAGAGAGAAACGATGTATCTTGTTTAAACCATGGGATTTCTAGACTACAGACAAGAAAGAGAAGGCTAGTTATTTTATTCCATATTATGTATGTTCAGTTGAAATAAAAAAGAAGCTGGCTCCATTTCTTAGTCATGGACTCCAGTGGCCTTACTGTGTCTACTTTACTATCCAAAGGTGTCTGATAGGGAGGAGATACAGAGAGGAAACAGAGGTAGATTTCTGCATTAAAACATCTTTATGTAATAATTATTTAAACTGTTGTATTACTTATGTAGCTCTGTATAAAGACAGAAACTTAAAATGGTAAACAAGGATTTCATTCTTTATGCCTCAAATTTACTTCTTTCTATTGATTCAGTTTGTTACAGATAGTGTATTGTCCTTCAAAATATGTCATTGCAGTAAATACAATATAGACATCTTAAAGTATCCTGGTTTCAAATATAATGGCTTTGACCATCTTTCCAGAAGATTGTAGGAATTTTATGATTATGTAGTTCATTACCACTGATTCTCTGTTTTCTGAAGACACCAAAAAAATAAATGTAAAAAAACCAAAACAACCCAAAATTAATTTATAGGGGAAAACTGTGAGAAAGACTTTGAAAAGAGGGATGTTTAAGGTTTGGTGGGTATTTTTTCTTGCTTATTCATTACAGACTAGTAGCCACCAGATGGCACAGCAGCATGGGCCTGAGTAATCTAAATGTTATTCAACGTCATACTTCTGTAGAAGTGTTCAAATTCTGCTGTTCATTCTTATATTGAAACACAGTTTTACGTGCAACTCAGGAAAGAAGAGTCTGCTTGTTATGTGACTTTAAAATGTACATAATTTTAGATCCATTTCTCTATTATCTACTGGGAAAAAATAAAGTATTTCTTAAAATGTTGGTAATAACTGAATAATTTGAAATTATAATCCATAAAATACAGTGCAAATGAGATACCAGTGACTTCCTACCTTAATGTCAGATGGAGTCCCTTATCTTAGTTGACATCATGTGTCATTTAAAGCAGTCATAGGGCATTGCTGTTTACTTTGTATATGTTGTTTTTAAAAAATTATTATTGTGTTCAAACAGTAGTGCCCAAAGAGCCCCAGTCATGGATCTAGATCTCTTAAGTATGCATCAAGACAGTCTGTGTGTTAGAAACCTTAAAACAGCTCTTGCAGATTAAGGCAGAAGGGTGAGGGAGCCCAAGGTTACCAATAGATACCCTTCATTTAGCTAAGAACTCCAGGGGCCTGTGTTCCTGAACTACCTCAGCTCATTTTTTTTTGGAGAAGTCTAAGGTTAGAGGCAGGCCAACATTTTTCTCACGAACCAGGGAACCAAGTTTTGTTCTGTAACCTTCCTGCTCACACTGAGATGTCAGAAGTGTCAGGGCTTGTAGATGTTGGCTCTCAGAGGTACACGAAGGTCTGGATGGGGACTAGAGAGGAAGTTCTGCATTTGTTTGCAGAGACAACAAGCCATGCCACCCTAGAAAAGGGACTCTTGGTTGCATGATCTGCAAAATGCCAGGATCCACAGAGAGATATTTCACCAGATACTGCTTTGTCAAGGTGTTCTCCTTGGCCATTTAGCAATCTTACATCCTAGTTTATCCCAGAGGAAGCATGGACTTGTATGTGGAGAGGAGAATACCTTCCCTTATGCTGTGACTACAAGTATTAGTTTCTACTGGATGCATTGCCAGGTTTTTTTGAATGTGTGTGTGAAGTCTGGTTCAACTACCATGAACACTTAGTAAATCAGGTCTATTTCCATGTAGCTACACTCAGGATATGTGGTCACAGTGAGGATCAGAGTCTGAGATCTCTTACAGAGATGTTTGATTTTGTTCCTCTGCTTCAAGAGATTTATGCTAATAATTTTCAGTATGGATACAGAGAGTTAATTTCCTGAACACTAATGAAGGTCATGGGGAAGAAATTCCAGAGCCTCCTTGGAAAATGCTATTGATTTATGCTATGTAAGAAAACAGAGTGGTTGATAGTAGTTGTCCATTCTGGCTTTGAAAAACAATTAATCTCTTGGGTTGTTTGGCTGAAAGCTGGTTTCCTGCTAATGCAGAGTGTAATTTTTTTAGTTAGAGAAGGAAGAAAAAAGAAAAAAAGACAAAATCACTGTAAAATATTTTAAAATATTTTCCTTTCCCTAGGAAATTTACAACAATTTGTGTAATCATTGCATAAAGGGGTAAAATAGAACTCTGTTTTTTCTTATGGAGAGTTTAGACTGGTTTTGTGTTTTGTTACCAAAATTAAATCAGACTGCCACCAGGGGGTGCAAATGCTTCAGTCTTTATTTTATAATATTAAAATGTCCCCCTGTTGCTAGTGCTCTGGCAATCTTTGAAATATGCTGTTCACTGAGGACCCAGAATGGTAGTAGCTGAGGGAAAAAAAACTACTGAAAAAATCCCTGAGTATTTGGGATTTCAGGGGCTTTTCAATAAAATGAAAGGCAGGTGTAAGGAGTGGGGGCAGGGGGGTGACATACACATAAAGCAAGAGCAGGGCTAAGTGTTGATGTGCATTTCTGTTTCTTTCCTTTGGTGTGGGGGTTTTTTGGTTGGGGTTTTCTGGGAGGAGCTGTACCTTGGCTAATGGAACATTGCCAAAATTACCCATTACCTGTTACTTCAGTGCGCATCAGTAAATGTTTGGCACTGAATTGGTGGTGAACCAATTTCCTGTCCCGTTTTAACTAGCAGCAAATTCCTGCTTTCCCCTCTCCAGAGATGAAAATGATGCCCAACTGAATCAGCATGGGAAGAGTGAAAATCAGATATGATTATATTTCTGAAGTGGTGCTTACCATGCCTCTCTTTGTAAAACATGTTATGAGCTTGTTCAGCTCTGTCCACTGATAACATGTATATAGTTTGTAGAGCAGATAAAACCTATGGTAAGGGAAGAACTAGAACAATAAAGCTGTCACTTTACCTTAAGTCTTTGTAGGGGATTAAAGGGTCTTTCTGGAGGATGAATTAACTGCATCTAATGATAATGGTGGGTTTGGGAAAACTGATGGGGTTTATTAGCTGTTTAACAGCCTCTCATTTACAATTAAAATGTGGTCAATCTTTGCGCACATACAACACACTAAGATGTTCAGCATGTTCTCTAGCAATCAGTGAGGCCAGATTCACTTTTCTGGATACTGAAAACAAAACGCCCAAGAAGAAATGGGTAAAGGGGATTTATTGGAGAGAAAAGCAATAAATTGTGTAAAAGAATCCCTTCTGGAAAGAGATGGCAGGCTCAGAAAGCCCTCACTACAATCCCTTGTATATTGGCAAAGATGGCATACATCACATGACTTCCAAGCCTTTACAAATTGCTTTAAATGGTTAATTCATAATTTGTTTCTTTGTTACTATTTCAGTATCACTGCCAATTACACTATGATTCTGCTACTGATAGTTTAAGGGCAGAAGAAATGAAAGTCTAGTCCTTTTTGTCTTGTACTATTCATCCTCTTCCCTGTCATTTAGATTTTGCAACTGTTGAAGTTATTTCACTGGGAAGATAGGAGTTACAATACACAGTTGAAGCCTAAATAGTCTTTGGAGCTTCATCTTTCAATCTGAAACAGTAGTTCAGTGAAGATAATATTCATATCAGCTTCTTTGGTTTGCTTCTACTCCCACACTGTCTTTCCTTTCTGCTCTGATGAACATTTATGTAGCTGTGTAGGGGACTCAGCTAGGGAACTGGAACTACCTGAAACTAACCCCACCAATTTTAGCTGTCTTCAGTCAGATAATTTGTCAGGTCTGGTTCACTGCAAGGCCTTAGGAGTGGCTGTTTCAGTACAGGAAAAAGAGCAGAGATGTAAGAAATCAAGTGTAAAAATTGGTCCTGCTTCCCAAATAAACCAGCTTAGGCTTGTTTAATATTTTTTATTGACTTACAGCCTCTAAGTCACAAACAATTGCAATAGCAATACCAATGAAGTGGCTGTAGAAGAAAAATTAATGTTAAAAATGCTTGTGCCTGTATTTACATGATCTGAATATACCATCAATACTTAGGCTATAATATCCACACATGCTGGCTCGAAGAGAAGCCCGGCGGGCTAGCCACGCAGCCTCTGATTTAGGGCGGCACACACAAAAGGATCAGAGGGGAGGTGCTCCTCACCCCAGGGAGCCGTCCCTTGAGCGGACTGTGAGAGCACGCAGGCAGAGGCAGAGAAGCAGAGAGAGGGGACTCTCCGTATAGGTTCCACACAGAAGGTTTATTCCTGTGAAACAACGGGGGGAAGGAGACAGAGAGCCAAGGATCTGCACGTGTCCAGGGACTTTATAGTGGGGATAGGAAATGCGGGGATAAGGGATATAGCCAATGGAATACTTAACAGGAGGTAGGGTTTAGGCTGAGGGAACCAATGGAAATAACACCAAGGAGGGACTTGGGGAAGGAGGCAATGGGGTGTTGAATACAACAGAACTTTCTAGAACTTATACATATTAAATTAAGGGAAAGAAATATATATAGAATTATATATAAAATAGAAAGGGGAAAACATTCACCAACCATACAAAAGTATGCAGATAACTGAACTGGGGGATTATGGGCTCTCACCCTAACTACAGAGTGAGGCATTAAACCTCGGGGCCTGACCACCACTTCTTGGTGTCTGTGTTGTTCTCAGGGGTCAGGGTGGTTGTAGCCGCTTGCACTGCCAGATTAGTCCTTGTGAAAAGTGCCACTTCCTCGGTTAAAACTAGGTATTTTCCTAACACATCTTGCATGTTTGCAGTTTAAGTTAAAGCCATGATTTTTGCAGTGGAATCTTTCACATTTCCCTGCTTTGCCCTCTTCATGTAGTTTCTGCAGTCAGGGCTGGACACTATGTGGGTACATACAGTGCTGTGCATGTTACTAGGCTGTGGTCACATTGCTGAAGAGTGCTGCCTTATCCCCTCATTTTTGTCATGTTCATGTGCCTCAAAACTCTTCAGCCATAGCTACTTCACACTGAAAAGCACTTGATGTGGTTGAAAATAGGGAAAGGTTGATTTAGATCTGGTCACACATTTGTTTTTTGACCCGCAGAAATACAGCCTCACATCTGCAGTGAACTTCAACCAACCATTTTTGTTCCTTAGAGTTCTGTCACCTCTTGACAGCTGCAGGAGTCTGCACATTCAGAGCTCCTTGCAACACTGACACTTGGACTATAAGAACTTTAGTGTGAGTGCGTCTTTGTGTGTCTGTGAAGTCCATTAGGTTAGGATTAGGAGGCCTATAAACAGCTATGTTGTTTTATCATTGCTATTGAGCATTATTGTACAGAGCTGCATTCTTAGATTAGAGCCTTGATTGTAGAAAATAAAGCTAAAATACTGCCATGCAGTTTTCCCCCGTTTCTCTGTAACTCTTTTCAGCTCTAACCTTTCTGTGAGCTTCAGCCTAGAATATGTGGCAATTTTCTTTCCTTCTGCAAGTTTTTCATCAAACCTCTGAAATGTTACTCTTCCCAAGGTTTACTGTATCCCATGAACAGCCTTCCTGTACCATTCACCTGCTTTCTGTTTCTGGCTGGAAGTATGGCTGGTGTCATTGCACCATCTCTAATGTAGTCAGTAACAAAAGCTGGCAGAAAAGGCATTTTAGTGAGTCTCAAGTTCACCAAAGCATGTTTGAGCTATTTGTACTATAGGTAACAGTTTATTACTTTAGTACTGGCAAAAGGAGCTCATAGCTTTTCCAGCTGCTTCTCTTTTATCAGCATCACTGCACACCAGATGAATTTCTATTGCATGATTTAAAGTCAGTGAGATTAACTTAGTTTGAAATGTTCCCTCAACTAGTGGCCAAAGAACCCAAACAAGAATGCTACTATTGGAATGGCACTTCATTCTGCTCAGCTGCTCTTGGTAGAAATCTGTGTGATACAGTGGTTTTTTATCTGTGGTAAAAAATGTGTCTACATGATGCAAAATTGCACATTGCTGTAGAGCCCTGTGATATCTATTTAAAGTGACAGCTGTCAGTTGTCTTGCTGAGAGGTCTTAATCTCAGTCACGCTATTTGCTGTGCTGAAGAGGCCCTAAGTAGGGCAGCTTTCAACCCTCTGGTCTTGTCATCACCATGTGAAATTTAGCCATTTTCCAAACTTGCTGGTACATGATATCCCCATGACTGTGTATACAGTTCTATTATTGTAAGATATCTCTTCAATTCTTTAAGGAGATTTTTCCCCTAAATGCGTTGACAGATGTGGGCCAAGTCTATGCTTTCTAGGCTAATAACCATTAAAAATGTGATCGTTGACTTCATTAAATCTTACTATTTATTTTTAATATGTTCTAATATCAAGTTCCAATTGGCCAGTATGTCTAACAATTCCCAACAGCAAAGTTCTTGGAGAAGGAGCATAACAGCAGTTGGCAGCAATCTCACAAGGTCACTTAACCCACCAGTCCTGTGAGGTTCTGCTTTTATTTTCAACACTGGTGCTTACAGGCATATCTTATTTCTTCACATATGGAAATTTTCTGTTGAATTTTTAATTGCTAGTTCTGCCACTCTGCTTTGCTTCTTAAAGTCTTTTCCATCTGATATGCATAGCAACATATCTTATATAATGTATCTGTAATGGATAATATCAAGGGAAAAAATCTAAACTTTCAAAACCTGTTACTTGAATTCATTTTGATTTTAAGAAAATAGGTTATCGTATAATGATAGGAAATTCAGTATTCTGGTTCACTAGCTGTGAAAGAAGTTATTAAAGAAGGGTGTGCATGTAGTTTTTAATCAAAATAGTTCTAGGTCATCTTTTATGTGGTATAGAATTAGCTTCCTTGTATTTGTGTCAGATTATAATAAAACTTGAAGATTTCTCACTCTT
>NW_008236769.1:9554475-9596509 GCF_000691975.1 Corvus brachyrhynchos | reverse complement strand
TCTTTCCGACCGAAGCCTTCCCTTAGATTTAACTATTTGGGTTTGTATCACAGCAAATGAAAGTGGGTAAAACTGTTTAGGTCATTTTGGGAGCTGTTTTGTTCAGCACACATCTGTCACATATTCCTTATGAGTAGGCTTGGGATTCCTAAAAGTATGTAATTAGTATATAGATTTATAAAGTAGTAGCTTTGAATTTGCTTTTTAGAAACACTTGAGTCTCAGGCAGGCCAATATAAAAATTTTCTACAACTGCACAACTTTGCTTAGTGAATTGAACTAATCACTACAGTGTAAAACACAACACAGAATAGGGATAATTTGCTGGTTTATTCATTGTCATTATCTCCCAGGTAACAAATGACAGACCAAAAGGGAATGTCCTCAAGTTGTACCAGGGGAGGTTTAGGAGGGAAAAGGGGTGGAATCATCATCCCTGGAAGTGTTCAGAAGATGTGTGGATGTCATACTTGGGGACATGGTTTAGTGGTGAACACGGTGCTGCTGGTGCAATGGTTGGACTCTGATATTGGAAGTGCTTTCCAGCCTTAATGACTCTGTGAATTCTGCCACGAATCTTACCATTCATCACATATGAGGCTAAGCATGTTCCAGATACGTATTTGCAGATAGAAGGCCCAAGGACTGGAGCCCTTTGAAATATCATCCTAATCTATGCCCCAAAGATTGTATCATCTTTGTATCAGAGGTCAGCTCTTCCTTTAGTCTGGTTTATAATTCCAGTTTCAATCACCTATTCAATAGCTTTTAAAAATAATATTTCATTGCTTTCTTCCATGCATCCCTTCCTGCTTGGGAGGGATCCTTATAAACATCCATGGAGCTCCCTTACTTTCATCACTCTGATTCCTACTTAAAATTCTCATTTGCTCCAACGGCTTGTAAAAAAATAACATTGATTAGCTGCTGGTGTACTGTGACTGACAGGCATCCTGTCAGGAAAATATTCTTCAGCAATTAGTGTCTGCTTCACCATTTGAACATATTTGTAGTTTCCTGCCTTATGCTTGCATTGTAAGGTCCTAGGAGGAAGCACCTTCTTGGAATTCTATGGATGTACAGCAACTGTGAAAAAAAGCATGCTAAACTAGAAACCTAAACCTTGCCACACACACTCTTCTGTAATTAATGAGTACTAATAATTAAAAAGCTCAAGTTCTTTCTAAGATGCATGCTATTACTCAAGAATATTGGTTGTTGTATAGGTTTAGTTGTGATTCTGTTTGGGATATAGGGAGCAGAGAATGTGAATTTAGCCAAAAGATCTTTCTCAAATGAGATTTTTTATTTTCAGTGATATGAAAAAAATATTAATATAGATGGAAATCAGATTTTTGGAAATTCTGAATTTGCTTCTATTACAAAGTAGTGTTGTCTCACTGAAACTGGCATTTAACAAAGCACTTATTAGCATTGTTGAGGCAGCTGGTTCTTGGTTAGGATAGCATGCCTTTCTCTGTGTATAAGTCTGAAAATACTGTGTATCTCTAAGGCTGAATAAATTCAGTATTCAGATACGTTTCCTTGGAAACAACTCATAATTTAAAAACACAAGCAGCAATGCAGCCCTTATGTAATTTATTAATGTGAAAGACCTGGCTCTCGTGAGCCATATTAAATATATCAGCCTTTATTGGCAGGAAAAAGGAATTTTCTTTGATTACAAATACAGCTTTTCAAGCGCTATTAGATAGTGAGATATTCGTGAGTGGGGTTGATACTGCTGCTATTGTGCCAAATTGTGTTGCCCATTTGGGTGAAACAGTTCAATCACTTTCTTCCTGAAGAATACGAGTACTCAGGACATTCTCCCTATCTTAAGAACTTCCCTCTTTATTGCTGCTAGGGTGCTGCAATTTAGAAAGGGTTATCCTGCTCTTCCTTTTTTAAGATGCCACATTTCACAGAACAGAATTCCTAATTTGAGTTTAAACAAAGGAAAGTTTTCCTTTTGGTTCCTTCTCAGGGCACTATTTCAGCTATGTCCTTATTTGTACTGCAGTAGAATGAGTGATCCTCACAGATCTATATTCTAGACTCATAAAAATATATTGTGTCTCTATCCCAAAGCAGTCTCCAGACTGGACTAAACAACACGTCAGTAAAGAATATAGTTAGGGCAGAATTGTTTGGGGCAGGGAATTTGGAATGAGAAAGGCCCAGTCACATTCTAGGTGGGAGAAGGACGTTGTTCATCTTCCCAAGCTTTTTACAGCTGAGATACCAGCTTAAGGAACTTAAGTCATGCAGCCTGAGAATTCAGTTCAGCTTTCTGAAGTGTCAGTGAAAGTACCTGTCAAACTGCCTGTGTACAAGGTCTCTAATAAGTTACTTTACTTGTCCCTTCCCTTAACTAGAATACATTGCTCATCCTTCCATTTCTTTTTGACTTCTTTCCTTACAAAGCTGCTGAAATGGTCTCCCAGAGTTAAAGTGGGTTTTTTTTGGTTTTGTAAACATCATCTTTTTAAAACAAAAAAACAAAAATCAGAAGAGTTATAACAAATAATTTCTCGTCTTGAATTTATTGTGCTGCTCTGAAAGTCTTTGTTGTCCCAGGCATACTTCCCTAAAATCGCCTACCTGGCTTGAAGGACACTGTTTTTGGTTCACTGACATGCCTGAGATAATTTTGCAATCCCGTCTTTCTTGTGACCTTTATTCTGTAATATAAACACCTCAGACTATGTAGACATCTTAGATTTAGATCTGTTTGTGTATTTGTTTAAACAGATTTGCCATGTTCCACAATGTCAGGATACCAAAAGAAAATATACTGAATATAGCTGGAGATGTCACAGCTGAGGGGAAGTACTCAAGTTCAGTCAAGGTATGAAACAAGGCCTTGTTTCATTAAATATACAAAGATATAAGTAGGTTAAGAGACAGAGCAATGGGCCTCTTATGTTGGGAAGTACTGGATACCTGAACTGTTGACAATTTCACATGAGGTATGAATGTCAGTTTTTTAATTGCATTTTAGAGATAACTCACCTTGCTGACTTTACTGAACTTTGTGCTCTTTCCACGACCCTACTAATCCCAAAGAGTTTAGAGTGTGACTATATTCAGGCAAGACTATTCTGAGTCCTGCCTGAATACCTCATCTGAAGGAGTCAAGAAACAAAATTGCCAAAATTGCTTCTGATCATGCTACCAAGTTGCATCTTCATGGGGGTAAAATGAAATGTTAGCCTCAGCATTCATTCTGTGTCTTCTATTTGTTCAGGATGCTAAAGAGCGTTTCAGTGCAACTGTGGGATCCTTGTCCACTGGCAGAATTATGATCACTGGAATTTGCATGACCAATTTAAAGCTTGCCTTGGCAATAGCCATTCGCTTCTCAGCAGCTCGCCATCAGTTTGGACCAACTGAGGATGAAGAAATACCTGTCCTTGAATACCAAACACAGGTAAATATTTTGGAATTCAACCTAAACATTTTTATATAATGAAACTCACATTCAGAGCTACTGCAGATCACAATAGTGACTGTGAAGTTAGTGGATTAAAGTTGTCTGTGTCACCTGAAGCATCATTCTAGTTCAGCTGTGGGGGTTCATTCCAACTCAAAACCTTCTCCTGGCATGACCAGGCTTTTAACATAAATTCTTGGAATAGCAAAACCAAAACAATTCATGTTCCTCTGAAGTACCTACAAACATTTGTCTTCTAAAATAGTAACCTTTTCAGAGAAAGACTGTCTTACATGCACATGTGAAAGTACTGCAGATGTAGAAACTAGCATTTGCTTCAAAATATCAGTGCTTCTTTTGCTGCTACACTAATTTTCTCATTTGTAGCCTGTATGCTTTAAAAGTATGGCATTCATTGTGGAGAAGTCTCAAGCTAATACTGATTTGAAGAGGATTATAACCAAGGTTTACCTGTAGTATATGCAGATGAAAAAAATAGAAAAAGTATATGTAAAGTAACTGGGAAAAAGGGAAAACTCAGATCTGCTGAATGACAAAGGTTAATATATAAGAAGTGCTGAAAACAAACCTGCCCAGTTTGTCCTTGCAGTGTGGGTGCCTTTTTCCAGGTTGACATTTACCTTGCAATGTTGACAGATTTCATGGGTTTCTACAAACTGGTGAAAGGTGCCTTCCTTCCACCATTTCTGAATAAGCCAGGGCCTGCTTTCCACTATTCTTTGAATCTCTCAATTTTTCCCAGTTTTGGCTTGTTCTATGGGTTCTGCTTGGTGAAACTCATTCCCTTCCTCCTTTCCACAAAGACTTTCAAGCAGTTTTTCTTTTCCTTCATGAGCCCCATGAAATACTAACAACCTCTGTCATGTTCATACTGAAGAAATGTATGAATCCTGACTGACCCTGGCATGCCAGACATTTTATAAACACTTGGCAAAAATACGTCTTTGGTCCCCAAAGCTTCAGTGAACTTTTTCCCTGGTTTAACGGAATGCTTATCACAAATTCATGAAGTGTGAGAACTAAAATAATATAACCATAACTTGTATAAAGAGAACAATAAGCACCTACATAACTAAATGTAATTATGTTATAGGTGGTTATTTTTCTCTTCTCCATTAAGCAGTTTTCCATTTTGAACACAGTAAAAATTAATAGGTTGGTTCAATATAATAACTATTAAATATATATATATATCAATTTGTGATCAAATCAATTTAATTCTTTTATTCCAGCAATGGCGTCTTTTTCCTTATCTGGCTGCTGCATATGCCTTAGATTATTTCTCAAAGTCCCTGTGTGGGAACTTTGTAGAGTTTTTTGCAGGTGTATTGACAAAGCAAAGGAGTCAGAGACAGGTGAGATATTTACATATTTCTTCTTCACTGAATTCTTACTATAATAAACTGTAAAATGTTAAATGGAGGATCTGTTTAGAAGTCTTAGGCTCCCTTATGATCAAGAGTGATAGAGCAATGTCTCAGAAATATGGGGCATACAAAATACTAATTAAAGTTGCATTTAGAAAAGCATTCAAATTAGTTTTGACGGAGTGATTAAAGTTTTATTGATTTCTGTGGGATTGAAGGTTATGTTCTCTTGCAGAATTTTTTATCATAAATATATTATGGTGGTGTAAATTCAGCTTATAACTGTTGTAAATGATTCTGCAGGGAGCATATATCAAAGATTTTCTGAAAATATACTTATCTTAATTCCTGCACAGACTTTGTGTGTCTGGCTTGAATTTGCAATTCAAATTCATGCATTAAAATAAATATTTTTAGAGAAAAAAGTTGACTTTTGAGTTTTAACACTGAATTTTTCATCCACAATCAGCCCACTGGAAGTCATCCCTTTACAGAGGAAATAGTTTAACCTATCAGCCTCTGTGCAAAGACTGATTAATTTATCAAAAATTTGATTTCATCAAATTAGCTGCAGTATTGTGTTTTTACAGCATATAAATTTTATTTAGTTTTATAATATTTGGCAATAAAAAGTTTTAGGGCCTACAAACTGGCTGTGTATTGCTCAGGTCTTACTTAAATCCTCAAGCTTTTTTCAGCTAAAGTAAAGCTCATTAAATACTTTTGTACTAATGGCAGGGTATTTTAATTTCTCCTCTTGGCACAAACCACAGAAGAATCTATTTGATTTTTTTTTCCTGACACTTCATCTCTGTAGATCTTCAGTGCAGTCACTAATCTTAGGGAAAACAGTGGCTATCAGGAAAAAAAAATCATGATAGGAAAGAATCTCATTGTTGAAAATTTTAAGAATGTAATCCTTATGGATTTCTTTTTTTCTACAGGAGATCTTAAAACAAATGACACCAACCAGGGAGGTGTTCTTAAACAAGCTTTGGTTGTATCATGCCCCTATCTCCAGAAACCAGAATTCCAAACACGTTTTCAAAGGAAAGTCAACAGAGTTAGTGTAAATGCAGGCTACTGTGATTCCCTGGAATCTCTGGGGGTGTATATATAAGTTTTCCTGCTCTTTGCAAAACTGATGCTTAAAAGATCAGTGAAAACTGTGTAAGGCAATAAATATTATAAATATCCTATTGCTGGCTGGGAAGAGAGATACTGCTTATGTCACAGAAGGGATAGAAGCTTTTTCTGGACAGGCCACCCTCAACCACCTGCCTCTCCATTTTTGGAAGGGAAAGCTTGGCAGGTGGTAAACTAACTCACTCAATGCTGTGCTAGCTGGTACATCTGAGCTAAGATGCACCCATGTGTCCATTACCTGACACAAATTATTGCTGTCCCATAAAAGAAAGTTGGTGCTGAAGGTTCCTCTGTTGTGGCAGGGTTTTTCTGTGGCACCAAAGAATATGCTTTGCACTTACATAGATCTCAGAAAGTTTTATGCCTGTATTACCAGTTACTGTTCATTATAAAGCAGTACACGTATCTATAGCTTTAGCTGGTCACCAACTTACTTTCTGTAAAAGTTATTCCTCATTTGTAACTTCTTTTTCACAAAGTTACAAATCTTTCCTTTCACAAAGGTGGATTTGGGACGTGAGATTCATGCTTTATCTGCTGCCAGCAAACCGCTGGCATCTTGGACTGCTCAGCAGGCAGCCCAGGAGTGCCGAGAAGCTTGTGGAGGACATGGTTACCTTGCCAGTAAGTTACAGACCACTGCATGCACTGATCGGAAAGAGACTGGTTATTTTGATGTGTTCTTTGATTGCTGTTGTGCCATGATGTCTGAATTTTAGCAATGTGTTTAGAAAGTATTTTATCCTCATATCCGTATTTTTAAATTTTATTTCATACCTGAAGTCACAAAAAAACCCCACTAAACCCGTTTAGGATCTGCACCAGCGTTTGGGCAGACTCTATGAGTAATTCAGTCTCAGTTTCAAAAATAAAGATGCAGACTTTATAGATGAAAATTCCTCATGTAAGTTAAATGCCACACTTTTCTAAAATCTTTACTGTACCAGGTAATCAGTGAACTTTCAAGCTCATCTGTTTGTAATAATAGTTCTACGTACAAGAATAGACAGCTCTCTTGCATTTTGTCACAGAATAATTATTTACTCTCTCTTAGCTTCTACTAATACATTGCAATATATTAAACTACGCACTTGCTCTTATTAAGTGAATCGTCTGGGTGAAATCCGAAATGACAATGATCCAAACTGCACATATGAGGGAGATAACAACGTCCTGCTTCAGCAAACCAGCAACTACTTAATGAGCTGGATGAATTGCATAAGAGGTATGTTTTCATTGTGGAAGCTTATGCTAGACCCAACAGTGCGTAGCTAATGGAATTAGGAGGTAATTTCATACTGAAAGCAATTGACAGTCATTTAATAATTTTGTGGAGCATAAATAATGTGCTTCAGACTCCATCATATGGTGCATTCACAATACAGAAATATTTGCTGCAAGAAATATTCTTTCTTCTGTCTTGCAGAAGCTAGCTAGTTGTATATCTTACTCCCTGAGAAGGGCAGTTTAGTTCAATGGAATTACCTCAGCACAGCATCCAGGTCTGGGGTCCTAAGCACAAGAAAGATGGGGAATTATTAGAGAGGGTCCAGAGGAGGCCACCAAGATGCTCAGAGGCCTGGAACAGCTCTGCTATGAAGACAGGCTGAGAGAGTTGATTATGTTCAGCCTAGAGAAGAGAAGGTCCATTGGTTTGTTATGGCCTTCCAGTACTTATAAAAAAGAGGGAGAGCTATTTTTACATGGGCAGATAGTCATGGGCCAAAGGGGAATGGTTTTAAACTAAAAGATGAGAGATTCAGATCAGATGTTAGGAAGAAATTCTTCTCTGCAAGGGTGATGAGACACTGGCACAGGTTGCCTGGAGAAGTTGTGGATGCCCCATCCCTGGAACTGTTCAAGGCCAGGCTGGATAGGGCTTGGACCAACGTGGTCTAGTGGAAGGTGTCCGTGTCCAGGATGGGAGGGTTGGAACAAGATGACGTTTAAGATCCCTTCCAGCCCAAACCATTCTATGATTCTGTGTTGGTAAAGTCATCATAAGTCTGCTTATTGTACTTGGGACGGTTCCTATCACCTGACTTGGTAGCAATATCCATCATCACATCTTGTAGTTCTCTAGATTTTGTTTCAGTTTTCCAGCAGTGAGTTTCACTAGCATCTTACAGAGCTGGAAAACTCAGAAGTTGGAGTTGAAATCTCATGGGGGATAATTATAGGCAGTGATGTCAGGTTTTTCCACACTTGTCCACCAGTCCTCTTTTGGCTGGACTAGGCCATAATAAAATAAATATTATGGCCTAATTGCATCTGGCCTGTCAAGTGTATGCATGGCTTTGTAACAGGCTTTTAGTTCCAAAAAGTCTGATTTCTTTTCTCATAAATCATTTTTATTTTCTCTGGTATTTCAGATAAAGCTCCTTTTGAATCCCCTTTGGGAACAATAAACTTTTTGCAAGACTACCATCATATCCTTGGCTGGAAATTCACAGCCATTAGTGTTGAAGATTGCATGGACTCCTCAGGTAGGCTTCTGCTTTTATTAAACTGATTCTAGAATTTTAAATTCCTTTCCAAAGGAAAGGATCCACAAATTTGAGATTCAACCTCTGCTACTTATTAGGTATTTGTCATATTTGCTGACATTTTTTGTATTACATGCATTTTAATTTACTAAGAACATAGCTTGGATTTCAAAATACATTCTATTTTCCCTAACTTCATTTCTGGAATGGAGGATAGCATCAGATATTTTTCTTTCTCTTTCGTTCCTCTAAAATAACATCTCTGAGTTAGGGCTTTTTGCCACTGTATTGTTGTTTTCCAGTTCTAAGGGGATTGATTGCCACTACCTTCTATCACTAAAATATCTTCCTCTAGAAAACTGTACAAGGGATTGACAAGTATGTTGAAAAGGCATGAAGTTTGCCTGCTTTTGACAGTTGCTTTTGGTTGTATAGAGAAAAATGACTAATGGTGGAAAAAGAGTTCCCTGCAGTTTCCCTGCTTTACTCTGCCGTAATCGAGTCAAGTATGACATTAGATGCTGTTCCCATTTGTGTATCACTGTGAGCCCAGATTGGCCCTTGGAGGCAAAAACTAGAAGGAATACCAACACATAATGAGAGAGCAACAGCACATGTTCTCTCAGGTAATACCCACTGAACCAGACCACAGTTTTAAAAAATATCTGAATCTGTTTATTGATCCATTCTGTTAGAAACTGGACTGTTAATTTAGATGCCTGAATTTCAGCAGCATGTAAACACTCCCAATACCCTAAGGTATACTCTACATTAAATCTTCAGCTAAGAAACAAGCAAGTAGGGTTCATGCAAGGACTTTATGCTGAATAACTTTTTAACTTAATAGTTCTAGGCTGCTCTTAGAAATATGACACAATTATTTACAAAGTTTAAATGTGATTACATTCAGCCACCAGTGAAAACAATGTTGGAAGTCACATGCTTCCACTAATTGTGGACTGTCTTCTCTTCTTGTATTCTCAGAAGAGATTTCGTACCTTGCAGGCCTAAGTCTTAATATGGCAAAAAAATAGCAATCTAAAAATTTTATTCAAGTGAGAAGTCTAAACTGAGCTGTGGATATACCTCATCTTCCAGTTTGGGGTCAGTTTGAAGCAGTGTACGGCCAGACATGGTTATGTGTTCATTGTATACTCACAGTCTGACTGTCCTCCCCTGATACTTACTGTATCTGCATTAATGGACAGTGTGTCATGTCAATAAATTGATTAACTAATGCTTTCACTTTTTATCTCAAGTAACAAAATCTGGGACTGCAGTAGAATTTTCATGTGACTTCTTGCATCATAAATGTGGAGGTTAAGAATTTAGCTTTTCTCTTTCTCATAGTTCCTTTAGCAGCTTATAAATGGCTGGTTTGCTACCTGCTCCGAGAAAGTGCCCTAAAAATGAATAAGGAGAAACAGGCTGGAAGAAGTGATTTTGAGGCAAAAAACAACTGTCAGGTAATACTTATTAATCTTTCTTATGTTATTTATTTATTTTCATCCAAGTCTGTCAGCTTCTGTCAGTTTTACCTTCTTGTGTCATAAAGTGCAATTTCCCAAACCATAAAGCAGTAAGTCAAGTAACTAATAAAACTTAATACCTGACCATGTGCATTGCATAGAACATGATAGCAGGACAGTTGCCATTAGCAAAAGTCTTCCAGGATATATTTCCCTTCAGAAATGTTGCAGGCATGTGCTGTGTGATGTTGGCAACTTTGATAGCACAACTTCTGAAGACTAAATCTGCGAGTATTAAATACACTGCAGCATCTGATTGTTACTTCTCCATCTGTGCTTGTGGCCGAATACATACTGTGGGAAAGAATCTTGCTCTGGCAGGTAGGTAAACTAGATGACCTAATAGGTCTTTTTCATCTCTAATTCCTATAGTGCAAAGTACTCGTGAAAGATACCAGACTGACAGCATTGAAACCTGAAAAGGAAACATTGACAATTTACATATAGCAGATCCACAATCTCACCAGAGAGTTTTAACAGCTAGGAATGGCTTAACTCCGAATTTCAGTATATATCCCCAAGCTCACCAGATTCCTCTGCTACCTCCATGAGAAAAACTGGCTCACATCCAAAGAATGAACACTTGTTATTTGTCACCAAGAAAGATCAGTTCCCTGAAGATGGTCAGTGTCATTTACCTTATCTGCAAAGCTCATTAAAGAACAGCAGGAAGGGATATTTAATATTTAACTCTGCACCTAGAAAGAGCCAGCCTGTCTTCAACAGGGGATGATCTGTTTGAAACCACTGGTAGAGTGGAGAAAATCTTTCCTGTTTTTACCCTAGAAGCAGCTTATTAAAGAAACTCTTCAGGGTCCACTCCAGAATGGGAATTGCCAGAAATTCCAGTCTGATTGCCTGTCAGCTGGCCAGATTTTGGTGAAGCTGGTGCTGGGGCCAGTGCATTAGAGAGAGTGGTGTGCTCAGAAGTACGAAGATTTTCTTCTCTATTATATTTAAAATTCAAAGATACTCAGGCACACAACTGCTTTTGAAACAGGCGTTGATATCCTTTAGGTCATTAGTTTTTCTTTTCTCCCTGCAATTCATCCTCAGGACAGGAGGACTTTTTATTTTAATGTCATGCCTCAAAAACATCTGAAAATTATTTACAAGCTGTGCTTTGAAGAGATGTACATATTTGATTTAAAACTTTCTGGGCATGAAGAAACACTTTTCTGTCAGCCCAGTGGTTGACTAATACAAAATATTTGTTCATGCTATGGGGGATCTGGAAGAGATTCCTAGCCTAGGCCTAGGTTATTTTGGTTTGGGGGCAACTTGATAGAAACAATACAGAAGTGCAAGCAAAGGTAAAGAGGAAAATAAAATTATAGGGGAGAATAACAGGAAACTAATTCTTAATGTTTCATTTGTTAAGACTTATTTCATTCTGACTAGGGAATTAACATTCATATCTCAAAAACTCCAACTAGTAAGTGGGCAGTCCTCTGTAATCCTGCAGAG
The DNA here is from genome assembly GCF_000691975.1 of Corvus brachyrhynchos. NCBI lineage: Eukaryota > Metazoa > Chordata > Aves > Passeriformes > Corvidae > Corvus > Corvus brachyrhynchos. The sequence goes on along the minus strand of NW_008236769.1, from coordinate 9,585,057 downwards.
ACAAAATGTGTATTTTGCTGTTCATATATGCATCTGAGCTTGGACATAAGTGTGCCACTGGGCAGCTGTTGAGAGAGACAGTGATCTTTGGAATATGCCTTTTTTACGTGCCGCAGTGGATTTAAATGCAAGGATAATGCAAGTATTTAAAAGAAAAAAATAAAACTGATCAAGTAATTCTACATGAAAAAACACAACCCAACCACCTAACCCTTAACAAGTGAGCTAAACCCAAACAAGAGCTACATTATTGCAACAAGTCAGCCAGGACAGCAATGGCATCACATTCCCCTGCTGTTCACCAGCTAGAATGTCAGTCAGTGATCTATTTCATGGTAGTACATATAGCAAAGGTGCAGTATATAAATGTAGACAAGTGTTCCTATGTAAGTACATACAATCACTTAAGGTTTTATACTCCGCATTAACAGTAACTGGTGACCTGTCTTTCTCATCAGATAGTTGGCAAGGACTAGTTGCATAGTTCCTTCAAAACATACTGCAATCTGTTTCAATCCATCAACAGAATTCACTCATGCTGACATGATCAGATTTTTGTCTATTATTTGAAGGGACTGTAAAAATTTTTCAATAGGAATATTTTATCCTCTTTATAAAACTCTGGATCGTATTAAGTAAATATAAATCTACCTTTTACTTCTTAGAGTTATATAGGTTTATTAACAATCCTAAAATCAGCAAACATTACTTTACATTGTCTTCGTTCTGCTGTAGCTTCTTAATCCCATAAAGCCTGGGTGCAACTGCCAAATTACACTGGTAATAGGCGTGAAATCTTATTTCTAAGAGGCATTTCATGAGACATTTCATAACTAACCTTTGCATAGACATTGTGGAAAGTGTTTTCTCCTGCTGTTTCTTTGAATTTCTCAAGCTGGATCATCACACCTAAATCAACAGAACTCCACTAAGTTCAGACCAATGCCATTCTGCACAGGCTGAGGACTGGTTCTTTGCATTTTGTTACTGAGTGTCCTTCTTCCCTGTCCCCTAAGGTGTACTACTGTCGGTCTCTGGCGATTGCTTTTATTGAGCAAACAGTCTTACAACGGTACCACGACTACACTCACGATACCAGCGTCCCGGTGGCTCTGCAGCCAGTGCTTAGGAGCCTCAGTGCTCTCTATGGGCTCTGGTCCTTGAGTAAACACCTGGCTGTGCTCTACCAAGGTGAGATCAGCTCCCTGAATATGCTGTGCATGTCACTTTTATAAAGTCCTGATTTGGCCGGGGCAGGGAATCCTAGTGATGATTTCTGCTAGAGCATTTTCTTACTGCTTGTTTAATATAAAACAATTATTCTCCACCAAATTTTCAGGAGCAGGAATCTGCAGTGAAAATTAACCCAAAAGGCTCTATTTTACCTCAGAGATAATGGAGAGATTACAAGTTTTGCTGTGATCCAGTGCTTGTGTGAGAGGATGAGGCGTAGGCAGCACGATGCTGTAGCATAGCTTGTCACTGCAAAAGGCTCTACGTAGCTGAGATGAACAATTTTGCAGTCAGCTCATTAATGAAATACTGTCAGTTCAGTTACACAGGTGCAGCTACTTAGTCTTGACTACTGGACTCATGAACTTCGCAAAAAATTTGTATCAGTGTAATCTTAACTGGTATAAGCTTATCTGTGAATGTTTTTAAGGTGGCTATGCTTCAGGTGAACAACCTGGGAGATTTATTCAGAATGCTATTCTGGAGCTCTGCTACAGGGTAAGCCTGTTTATTGTGATTAAATAATAATATAGTATATAAATACTAAAAAAGAGATACATGGTTTATAGTCATCAGATTATTCTGTACTTCAAGGGGTAAATTAGCAGGATATTACATTAATGGTTCCTGAATAATTTTCTGTAAACTTCAGCAACTCATTGACCATGAATCTAGTCTTAATTTATTTACCAGTAAATGGAAAACAGTATGTCCTACAAAATAACACCATAGCATCTGTGGCCTTGCAATCTTCAGTGGAAAGCCAGTGAAATATTTCAATCCAGTTCTTTTTATTTCATTATTGAGTTAGTTTGTGATTTTTTTTTTCTTAGCACAAAAGCTTTCCAAACTGTAACATATTCTTTGCAGGTCAGCAAAATTTCAAAGAAGAATCTGGTCATTATATTTTTAAAGTCCAAAAGTATATGTGTTTATATGTGTAAACAGCAGTATATTGGTTAACATGTGTTCAAACCCCCCTAAGTAAAGGAGGAAGACATTTAAAGTACAGTCTCTTTTGGCACTTACCCTGGGAGTGAAAAAAATCAAAATAAAACTAGGCTATTTATTGTGGATTTCTCTTAAATTATCGAAGCTGGTACTTTATGAAAATAATTTTTATGCTGCTCTGTAGTTGAGCCATAGACAACTACAGAAGTTGTCAAAAGTATGTCTTTTGGTTTTAAACAGTTGAAAGATGATGCAGTTGCCCTCGTTGATGTCTTTGCTCCTCCCGACTTCATTCTCAATTCTCCCATAGGTAAAGCAAGTGGAGAGGTAAGCAAACCCATTGTAAAATTTGTAAGTTTAATCATGAAGATTATTGCCTGTAAATAGCCTTAACATATTCAAGACATTTCACAAGTACAAAAGAAAAGAAAGACACTTTTTCAGCAGAAAATACTACCTGAGTTAAATGATGTCAGCAGAAAATGAGGTTTTGCATTTACTGGAGATAAGCTTCACTGGGAAACTTGTGCAGTATTGCTGTAGTTTGCTGTTGTGGGCATCTGTGCACTGAACCAAAAAAGGGCTGAAGGAAATTTTTTGGTGTAGTTACACAAAGTAAGAGTTAAGAGCATAGGAATGGCCATACTGGATTCAGTTCACAGAATACTCTGTGACTGACAGAGACGGATGGCCAAAGAGAATGCTGCTAAACAGATGAAACAGTGAGGTGTTCTTTCCCTGATGTCTCAGCTGTTGGAAGTTTAAGAGATGTCTCATGCCATAGGTTCTGTTTGTATCATTCTGTGTAGTAGCCACAGATGTGTCTATTCTTCATTTTTTCCATCCATTTTCAAATTCAGCTGTCATTTTGCTTATATCACACCATCATTTCTACAATTTAATTATGAGTATTGTGAGAAAATACTTCCTAATCCCAGTCCATATCTATTTACTGTCTGTGAGAGCCTTTTCATTGCTCTGACAGATCTTGTTTTCCTTCTCTGTGTATTTTCTGCTTCTACCATATTCTTTCTGAACTGGCATAACCAGACCTACAAGCAGGACTCAGAATGTGGGTGCACCATGGAGTTGGCTACAACAGCTCCTGGTCCTTCCCTGCCTTTTTTTTTTTGGGCATAGTTCAAGATCTGCATTTTATTCCAAAGTCTCAGCAAACCAGAATTCTTGGGCCAAACCTGCTCATCAGGGCCAAGCTGTGGGATAACTGTTCTGTAGAGACCAGTGTCACAGTACAGTAGTTTGGGTGGACACTGTAGACAGTCCCTGGAGCCTGGGTCCACTGCCAGGGTGTTTGACACTGGAATGCTGCATCAAACGGACTCCGTGGTTTTCAGTACTCCCTGTGACTTCTTGTCTAAAGCTGCCCATTGTTCCCATGGTGATCAAGCAATACAGAAGGCAGAACAGATGTTTCTAAGCTGACCTAACACAATGATTACTTTGTTAACACAGTCTTTGCAAATGAGACAGGGAAGTCTGGCTCTACCTATCCAGCCATCTCCTAGAGGTCTGTAATCATCACTGGAAACTTTGTTTCCATTTGTATAGGTTTTTGAGGTTAAATTAATGCAAGAGGTCATGGGAGGGAAGCTCCAAAGGTAACTCTTCAGTTAAGGAGCATAGTTTGTATGAATGTTAAGAGTCTCTGTATTGGCTAAAAGCCCATTTTAACACATTTTTCTGTCTCTAGCAGAAGTGAGCAAATGCTGCAGGCAGAAATATAAAATATGGTACAAGTTCACAGTGACCCGTTCCTAGAACAGTATCCTAATAGTATTCTAGCAGTCAAACCGAGGTTTCCTATCAGCAGCTGATAAAGCTGTCATGTGATGGATTTGGCTGTCTCCTCATTGGGTAGCTCTTAGCTCTTGCAAATGCAGAAGCCACAGAGACTTATTAATATTAGGAGTATAATATGTGAGAAATGCACATAGGAACCTTAAACACTTCCTCATGTACTTAATTTTTTATAAATTCATTAAATCATTGAGAAAATAATTTCAATCAGTGCTCTTCAATCCATGTTCTGTAGAGTTCAGGAAGGTTTTCTGAACTGCCTGTAAGTCTGTGGTTTTCAATTTGTGTAAATATTTTCAACTGAAATTTGATAAAAGCTGCCAATCTCTCACTCAAAAAAAAAACTTAATAAAGATCCTTGTCTCCTGGCTGTCTATATTTAATCCTCTATTCATTGTTATCATTATGTTTATTCTTGCCTGTACATAATTATTCACATTTGTTATCTAGAAATTCAATCAAAATCTCATTTCAATCAATAAGTTAAATAATTTACCTTGCAGAAGTTTTCTTTGTTTCTTCAAAGGCATTAATCCTTTTTTATTATTATTTTGCAGTTATATAAAAATATGTGGGGAGAGATCCTTCAAGGCAACAAAGCTCTGAACAGACCTTCATGGTGGGCAGAATTTTGTATTAATAAGCCTGTTATAGGCAGGCTGAGGTCAAGATTGTAAACCAAACAACTTGTAAGAGTCTGGATGGGCCTGAGATGGATAGCTCATTTCAAACATCAGGAGGAAACGAGACCATATGTCAAACACTGAAAATGGAAGAGATTTTCATGAGAGTTGCCAAGTTTTAAAATAACTTTGAAATCAAGTCCAACTTGATGTCAGGGACTGTTAACATAATAATGACAAGAGCAAGAGCAACACGTTGCACACTATACGTATTTACTCAATTAAATGTAAAAAATGAAGATTCATTATGATTGCTGCTTTGCAAAGTTTATATAAAAGAAATTTTCCAATCAGTCTCTTGTTGTTACTTTCGTATTATAGAAGGTAAATAATTTAAAAACATTTGCCACCAGGGATTATGAATAAGCTGATAAAAGCAAAAAAAAATTTAGGACAAATTTTGGAAAAAAAGCCTGTATTAACAGTGATCATAGTGAGAGAAAAATTGGGGAGCATCTTGCAGAGAACCAACCTATATCACCTCTCAGAAAAAAAGAAGAGATAAGGAGAAGCAATTATTTCCATGTTAACAAAGCCAGGTATTCATCCCTGGAGGCACGGGATGCCTTTGGGAGCTTGCTAACTGCCCCAGTTCTAAGGAACCAAACAGTGAGTAACGTGGCAATATCAAAAGATGGCTCTGATTAGTGGCACCCTGTGTTGTCTTAGCTCGGAAGTGGGAAGTTGGAAACAGTCACCCAGCTTTTAGCTGAAAGGAATGTTCTTTTAGTAAAGATAACTTCCTAGCTAGACCCAGAGCGGTCTTGAATATTAATAAATTTTCCACCACAAGTTCAAGGTCAACTAAAAATGATCACCCTCAACACACTTCAGTTAAAAAAAAAAAAGTAAAAAAAGCAGCCTGAAATTCTGTAACAGTTGTTTAGCGTTCCGTTGGAAAAGTGGATAAAAAAAAATCTTGTTAAACTTTGCCTCCATTTTTTCTTCTTTTCTAGTGAGGTACCAGAATTCAGGATGTCCCAATAGGAGCTCTTTTTCTTGCAACTGAAATGTAAGAAAGCTTAACCTTCTTTGCTAAAAAAAAAAAAAAAAGCCAGCATAAAGTATTTATTTTCTTTGAAATGTTTTGCCTCTTTCAATAAAGTCTAATAGGTGGCATCATCCTATGGAAAAAAAAATAGATCAATACAGCTAAACACTTGTCATTAGATATTATGGAATCATGGGGTCTCATAATTATCTTTAGGAATTTTCCATATCCTTAGGGAATCCAACAAGTGTCTCCTACCTGGATTTTTGCAGGTCTGAAGGAAACAGGCAGAGCTCATTATGCCCAATATCCAGTGTGAACACCAGGAACTTTGGCAGTGAAAAAGTCAAATGGGGAAGAGAAGCCATGCTACATGAAATGTAGTAGCATTGATCTGTCACTCCACATTCTGTACTATCAATGCTGATCAGCATCATTATTTCACTGTCATACATGTCTGTGATTTCACCATCACCTCTGAGCTCTTCATAAGTGATACAGTCTTTTCTTGCCTCCTTCCTCACAGCTGGGAAACAGCTGTGTGTAAATCTTGCATATAAACTGTAAGTCTGTTTATGAAGCCTTGTTAGCCCAGAAGAAAACACAAAGGTATTTGGCATACAGCTTAAGCTACCTTCATCCCAATAAAACCACAGCAAAACTGTGTCACAGTAGCACAGACCTGAAGACCTGGTGAACCACAAGGATACTCGCCAAACACATGACAAGATAAACAGACACCCTGTAAAAATATATCCCTAAGCTGTTCCTGCTAATCTTATTTATTATGACTATTCTGGCAATAGCCAAACTCCCTGATAAAAGCTGAGTCCCTCTCTGCTGATAAGGACTGTACAAACTGGCAGGGAAAAGTGCTGTTTGTTCTGAAAAGCTTCTAACTTCAACTAAAGCAAGCACTGCAGAGGCTGCACCAGGAAGGACATGATTATGGGCAGGCAAAGTGGGATGCTCAGTTTAATAGCACGGTTATGGACCCTAAATATGGAACGTCAGACAGCCTGCAGTAAGCTTGGAGCTTCATGGGACCCTTGGATACCTGGTTAATGGCAGGAGTCACAGACCTGAGCACCAAAGCTGAAATAAGTAGATAAACTGTGAGGCCTTGGGGATTTACTCTTCAAAAAATCCCCAGCCATGGAGTGCTGGTGGCTGCTCACCAGGGCTGTTTGCAAGCTCAGTGCAGGTGTTCAGCAGCTGTCAGGCTTTACATGCTGCAGCAAAGGCTGTCATTCTTTACTCTCACACCCAGTACAAAGCCATGGGGCAGCAAAGGCAGGCTCATTCTGTGGACCAGAGCCATTCTGCACTCAACATTATCAAAAGTAGTATTTTCTGTATGAATACCTGGATAACTGTGATCAGGTTCTTTAATTGAGTATGACTGTGAATTTCTGACCTGTATTTTTAGCCAGACCTGTGTAATCAAATGAGCAAAATATCCTTTTCCTCTGAAGTCAACAGCCAAAGGTTCCAGAGGTCTTCTACATCCAGCTTCTCAGAGCAGGAGAATTTGTAAGTTTGAACTTGCAGAGTTGCAGCATGGAAAGAAAGAGATGTCATGAAATTTGGCATCCTATTATCTACTAAATCATAGGGCAATAATTCAACAACTACCACAAGATGTCATTATTATATGCAGTTTCTTCCTCTTTGTAGAACATTAAATAAAAGAGGCCTCTGGCAGAACAGAGAAGTCATTTCCCTCCACTTCAAATGCCAAATAAAGTTGGATGTGTCATTTTATCTTGGTTGGGGAGCTGGGTCAAAGTCAGTCAAATAGCTTCAGTCCAAAACAATCTGGCCACAGGAATCTGTCCTTTTAAGCTGCTGTGTGAAGGCACCAGGAAGTTGAATCCAAGTAGGCCTGAAAGAGCCCTAACACTGCTTCCCTAGTGCCCTGTGCCCTGCTTCTCTCCTGGAGAATGGCAGTTTTCTGCTTTGTGACTGTCAAACCACCTACCTGCCCAGGGTATTTCAAACCAGGTATTTCTTCTATGGTAAAATACTTCTGCTGCTGTGACTCAAAGCAAAAAGTTTCTAACAGAAAGAATTAAATTGTTTATGTGCATTAGAACACTGAGTGCACACACCTCCCTTGCTGATGTGTCAAGATAAATACATGAATATTACACATCACCTTTTTAGGATTGATAGTTTCAGGAGAAATGTTTTATGGGTCAGATGGAAGCTCTGCCATCCTTTACAGCTGCAGTTCTGTGGATGTGGATTCAGAGGTGCTTGTTTTCTGCAGGAATAAGTAGATTCATATGCTGCTGTTTCTGTCTGAAAGCCTCCTTTCCACTGTAATAAATGATTTATCATGCATTCTGCAGGGTTGCAATTTCCTCTTCTGTTTGCCTTTGTTCATATATTTTCTTTACTGACTTAATGTGTTTTCAAACACGAGTGGTGATTTCATACCAGCACATGCTACCAGCATGACCAGTCTCTCAGCCCTATGGACATCAGAGAGGCCTGTGTGTCCTCTGGTAGCACCATACCTCCACAGGCCTCAAGTGTTTTGTTATGCCCACTTCTCATTAGCCTGAGATCAGAGTAAGATAATTTTAACTCGGTTCAATGGCCCAAGGAGCAGCGTAGGCAAAGGGGAGCTCTCTGCATGAGACATCCATGTGATGGTATAATCTGAGCCACACGCTCCAGCCAAGTGGGGGTCAGCTGGATCGCAGCAGGCTGCCCACAGCACTGTCAGTGGCAACAGAAGCAGAAAGCTTCGTTCTTCTCCAAGGAAGTCAAGTCACAGGTTTATGAAATACAAGCAGAGCATTTCACATCAGTTCCTTTCAAGGCAAAGAGAGGGGTAAATGCTGACAACAGCAGTTCTGCTGACTATCTTGCCTTGTTTTTTTCTCCAGTGTTTGCAGCCTGGTTGCGTTTGTTCGGTATTCCCACAGCATGAATCTCTCTTGAATAAATTCAAGTTCCATCAGGAATTCCTTCACAGTGTTTGTCAAACAATAGACTAGTAACTGTGTGGCTAGAAAAATTTCCAGTGTATTTCCTGAAGACAATTTACACATTTTTACATTTTTTGTTTGGTCAGCTTTAGTATCCAGCATCTGCTGAGATTTGCAGCAGTCTCCAAAGACCCACTGTCATTGGGCATTTGCTACCTTCACCTGCCCATGTTCTTCCATCCTCCTGCCCTTCCTGACTCATTTCACTTGTCTCTGCTCAGAGCTTTGCTAAATACTCATTTTTGCCAAATTATAAAATATCATTGTTATTCCTCCTTTTAAGCAAAGGATATTTTTAGATTGTATGTTCTTGGATAGAAAAAATGCCTCAATTCATAATGTCAGTTTTGTTTAGAAGGGCAGTTGCCTGCAGCATATTTGCCACGGAGAGATAACCAGGAGTTAACCTGTAGAAAGACCAACATGGATCAGGTGTTTGTCCCATGACTGTGACTGAGATGTGATTCATGCTTTCCATGTGTGATCCATGGGCCAGGACAGGTTCCAGAGCATCCAGAGGAAAGCCACCATACTGCCACTGTGATGCACAGCATATACTGCACTTACCACCTCCTTACCACATCCACAGGGTTTTTTGGGGCAGCCTGTTCACAAGCAGTGGGACTGAGAATGAAACGTCTTTCAACACTGTGATGTGCTCTTTTTGTAAAATGTAAGAATCAAAACAAGAATCTATAGACAGACATAATTTCCTATGGCAAAAATATGAGCTTCGATGACAAAATTGTTTATAAAGAGGCAGAAGAAGTATTCAGCAAGTGGTTCTGCTCTGTATTTACATGCTCTTATCACTGGGATGTGATGAAACACTTTTCAATCCCTCAGCAACCCAGGAAGCTGTTAAGCAATACATACTATGGTAAACACTAAAATCAGCAGATCCATGTAACAAAAGATGGTGAAGGCTTTACTAGAAAGACTTGACTGGCTTAAGTATACTCATTTCTCTTGTATTTAAGAGTATCAAAGAAATTCCACCAGATTAGAGCTTGCTGTTCTACCAATATTTTAAAAGAAAAGTGGTGAACTTGATTCGATGACAAACAAACTACTGGAAACCTGAAGGGGGATTCAACTAATAAAATAATTGTCATATAGTAATACAAAAAATATCAATCAGAAATTTTACAGAAAATACAATGTTTCAGACAAACCTGATTTCATCCCAGGTATTCTCAAACTCTGGGTTTTGCAACACAGACATTTACCTCTAACACACCATAGTTAGTGTCACATGACACTGAGATGAGAAAAATCAGCATTCTGTCTGTCAGCAAACACACTTGAATTGGGTTAGGAGCTTCATGACTGACAGGATCTCAGGAAGCCCTCAGTGGAGAAATCAGTCTGTGTGCTTTAGGGATGTTCTTAAGGATAATCCTAGACCTGCCACTGCTTATTATTTTCCTCAGCAACCTGGAAATTATTTTAAAATCTCTTTATTAAAATGTGCAGAATTGGTGGACTGGTAAATTAGGAGAGAACAGACATAATCTGAAATTATTAATAAATTTAAACCAGACTGGTTTTGCTGACCCAAGTATGCAACATCTTCAAAAAATGTAGGGGTAAAGAGAGATTTTGTCATCCTAGGTCAGCCAGAGCTGAGGGAAGGTGAATGCTTTTCCCTCCACACTGGCTGGTTGCTCTCATTAAAGACTGACCTCCACTGATGTATTTGGGAGAGAATTGAATTTTTTCTAAATGCTACAGGAGTGTCACAGGAAGAGTAAGAAAATGCAAGATAATTATAACCTTAATATGATCAGAGAATTGATTCTTGTCCAGTCCTACTGTTAAAAAGCCACATCCAAATGCCAGCCCTGCCTAGAAAATGGAAACTGTGGATGAGTATTCATCTGTGCTTGCAGAAATCATATGCCAAACTCCTGCTTTCCTTACAGGGCACAAACTAACAGAAATGAGCAAAAATATTGAATTCAAAGCCAGGGAAGTGTGGTACAACAGGAAAGTGAAAAAACTAAATGTTTAGCATGTCAAAGAGAAGCTTAAAATATGAAGCAATTTCAGTATTACAGGCTTCTCCAAAAATGTTGTACTAAAATGTTGTACATCAAAACAAATAAAATTTGTATCTGATCACTGGGGAGAGATTTAAGGATATGGTTTACTTTGAAGGAAGGTTTATGCATATACACATCATTTGAGAGGACCAAACCATGGTCTATGGTTTTGCTACATGCTGTACCAACATCCTTTGAATCGAACAGCTGGTGCCATATGAACTGCCCTCCAAAAACATACTTGTCTGAGTGTCATTAAATAATGATTTTTTCTAAGCCCACACAAACACTTGGCTTCTTCCATCTAGTTTATCAATGATGAGTGTTTGCAAAGTCCAGAACTCAGCACTGGCTGTGTTTCACTAGTGTGAGGGAGAAGCCAGGAAAAACATATCTCCTGGGGAGTATTCCCAGTTGTAAATTTATTTTTGACACATATAGGATGGAATTAGGTTTCTGTGCTTGTTTTGATCTCTTTACAAAGTCTTATTAAAGGGATGTCTTCCAGCTCTGCAGAACTGCATATCCTGTTCCAGTACTAAATCTGTGGGTGAGTCCCTCAGCCAGGAGTGTGGGGCAGTGGGACAAACACACAAGTGCCTCAGACACTCAGCAAGCAGCAGCCCAGTTCTTTGCTCAACACATAAATATTTGCATGGTTGAATTATGCTCTACGGCAGATGAAAACCATGTATTTTTTTCACAGCCATCAGCTCCACTCAGTGTTGTTCATCCAAGGCACAGCCCATGGGCACAGATCCAGCCAGAGCCACTCTTTGCTGTCACTGCTGGGCTCTGTTCCTGGGTGGCCCTGTGACAGTCACCAGGTGATGCCCTGGAGGTGCTGCAGGGCTGTCCTGCTCTACTCCACTGGAGCAGAAGGAACAAGCCTGCACAGCCCATCGTGGTTACAGCAAGAGCACTTCTTCAGGGATTTTCCCTCTATGTTTTTGGCTCACTTTTTGCTTTGGGTTTCATTTAGGTTCTTTTGGTGGGGAGGGAGAATAAAAGAAAATTTTACCTTTCCAATGAGCAGGTTGTCTGTTTTGACAATAAGGAAGGCATGGAATTTCTTAGCTATGTTATGGCTTCTCCTCCTCAGTATCCAAATTTCTGGTGTCTTCTCATTACACTTCAGCTGTGAGGACAGTTCAACAGCAAAAGTTGGAGCATTTACAGTTTTATTTCTGTTGCCAGGCTCCCTGTTCATTGTGGGAGGATTCCAAATGCAACCAGATATGATTTTCCTCTGTGTTAAGAAATAGTCCTGGCAGTAAACTGTTTGAGTCATCTTTCTGCTTGACTTCTCCCATAATAATATTATTCAAAACTTGATTCACCCGCTAATCTCACAAGATAGGATTTTAGATGTTTAAAGAAAAAAAACTTTTCTGTTTTTTTTTTTTTTTAATTTGACCTAAGAAAGCTCAGAGTCTAAAGGCTCATGCTGTATTTTGCTTCAATTGGGTAGAGAGCAAAAAACTTCTACAGAAAGGCACATTCCTTAGAAGTTCAATCTGCAACATGACTGATTACAGCTTGTTTTAGTGGGGAGGAATATGGTGGCATCATCATTAGTAGTGAGGTGTGTCTCACCATTTCTCAGAACCATCATTTCACCTCTGAACTAGCAGAGTGATTCTCTCAAGTGTATTCAAATTCCCACTCAGGAGTAAAACCAAGTTAAACAATTAGGAGGTCCAATACAGACTTGCTCACAGATGTTCCCACATCATAGGGGCGGAGGTGACTCAAGTGTCATCTGGTCAAACGCTGTTCTTCAAGACAAGATTGACAGTAACTGGGTTAGTCCTGAAATCTCACCTTTTCTTCAATACAGATCCAATGTTAAATTGTAATTAACATACTGGAACAGGCAGGCATAGATCTTGTTTTAGAAATATAGTATATTTTCATCACATTTTTGTAGATTCTTGGTGAAAAGTGGGGGAGGGCTTGTAATGCATGAGACAGGAAATCACAGCCCAGGGTCTCACCATCCTAAGTGCTGTACACAAGTGTACTCTCACAAATAGATCTCTAAAACACTGGAATTTAAAGAGAAGACAAGAAATCATGCACTTTGAGCAAATCAATATGTCAGTACTAGCTAGCATTATGTGCAGCAATCTCAATGCTCCATTTGCCATTTTTAGCCAAAATTTTCTGAGGCCTTCCTAATTTGGAAAAGAAGCTTACACAAAAAATGGTAGTCAGTACTCAGCCTATAGAGTGGCATCCTGTAGGCTGAAATAAACATCCTTTCAGTGAATAAAATATTTCACTGCAACACTTACACTATGAGTCCTGAGAGTGAAGACCAGGAAATATATATGGACAGACAGATTCTTGCTAGATGTTTCCACATCATAGGGGCGGAGGTGACTCAAGTGTCATCTGGTCAAACGCTGTTCTTCAAGACAAGATTGACAGTAACTGGGTTAGTCCTGAAATCTCACCTTTTCTTCAATACAGATCCAATGTTAAATTGTAATTAACATACTGGAACAGGCAGGCATAGATCTTGTTTTAGAAATATAGTATATTTTCATCACATTTTTGTAGATTCTTGGTGAAAAGTGGGGGAGGGCTTGTAATGCATGAGACAGGAAATCACAGCCCAGGGTCTCACCATCCTAAGTGCTGTACACAAGTGTACTCTCACAAATAGATCTCTAAAACACTGGAATTTAAAGAGAAGACAAGAAATCATGCACTTTGAGCAAATCAATATGTCAGTACTAGCTAGCATTATGTGCAGCAATCTCAATGCTCCATTTGCCATTTTTAGCCAAAATTTTCTGAGGCCTTCCTAATTTGGAAAAGAAGCTTACACAAAAAATGGTAGTCAGTACTCAGCCTATAGAGTGGCATCCTGTAGGCTGAAATAAACATCCTTTCAGTGAATAAAATATTTCAAAATTAGGATTACACTATGAGTCCTGAGAGTGAAGACCAAGAGTTTACATTTAATGTAGGAATGAAGTCAGTGGAGAGACAAAGAAAGTAGGGGACAGTGCCAAGTCCTGTGCTAAGAGAAACTGCAGATAATGTCTTGTATTTGGCATGGAAATGATAAGGACAGAGATGCATTTTCCAAGGACAGAGAAAAGGAAATATTGGGTACATACTTCTATAAGTACGTTTTACTGTTTGAGAGGGAAGTCAACAGTTTTTACAGAGAATTCAAAGGAGTTTTAAAGTTTAGAGATAGTTTGGACATAAGAATGAGACTGGCTGATGGTGAGCTGTCATCCACACTGAAGTCTCTCTTTAAACTACTGCATTAAGAAATTACATCTGTTAAAATTTTTGTTCAGTTAGTTTTTTCTTCCATATGTATCTAGGCAACACCTGGAATAATATTATTTTCTAAAAACTTCTAAAATCCAGTGGTTCACTGCAATATGTTGCAACATTTCCATATTCAGCTTTCTTACACACAGAGACACCCACTTATTTACAAAACTCAACCCATGCATGTGTTCTCAGAAGCAAAAATAAGCAATTTTTAAGCAGGCTTATTCAAATCATTCTCTTTCTGATTGCTACTTCTTTCTGTCAGAATTCAGCCAGAAATAAATGTCTAAAGCTAGGTTAGCATGCATATTTTTTTAACAGTCATAACATTATCACAGTAATCATCTCCTTATGAAAGTGTTATGAATGCCAAAGAGATAATACGGAGCTTTTGTAATATGGTATATTAATTAGAATCATAATAAAAGTTAATAAGATCGTTATATCAAGAGTTGCACTGTAAAACGTGGGAGAGGGAATTCTCTGACTACATTCAAGAATTACAGCAGAACTGTGAGCATACTTTACATTTTAAGTTCGTAAAAAAATAATTTGATAAATCTAATTTTTGTAATGAAGTCGCAGTTATATTTTTGAGTCTCATAGGGGAACTGCTCTTATTTTAACAAATGCATCTTACAGAAGATATTACCACTTTAATTACCTCAAGATGTTTAGAGACATTTTCTCTTAATTAAAAATCAGAGGACCTAATGGCCGTGGTATGCCTAAGAGCCCAGGGAAATCATTTGTTGATCTGTGGTTGCTATGAGGCTATTGAGAGCTGTAGATTGTGGATTAACGTATAGCTATATAAACTATAAATGGTTTGAAAATCTTGAAGGTTTCATGCAAACTCCGTTTCAACACATACACCCTCTCTGATTACTCGGCAATGTGTTTTAAATGATTTCATTGTACTGTTTCCACACTTCAAAGGCAAACGCTGTCTAAACCCATGCCTTGAATTTGTGCACCTATGCAAACTCTGCCGTGTCTCATGCAGGTTATGGTGTATGTCTATGGGACAGCAAGCAAATCAGGGATTAAACCACACCAAAAAAACCCAAACCCAATAATGAATAGTCTACAGTAAGCAGTGGTCTCTGAGCCAAATGATTTTGGCTCATGAAGCTGAAAAAAGAAGCAGCAGGCAGCGCCCCGTGTGTAGGAAGCTGCCTCCACAGCCCCGGGGTGTGGGTGCAGGTCCCCCCAGCCACTGTGTCTCCTGAAGAGAACCCACACAACCAGCTGAGCTGGTTGGCAACCCAAGTTCAGCACGTAACTTCCCATCATGGCGAACACCCATGACTCCCTTGTTCTGTCTTTTGCATGTTTTCCCATTTGGTTTATATCTTTCCCTGACTGGTTAGTTTTTCCCTTCCTGTTTTATGTATGAAGTTATGTATATTCATTTCCCTTCTTTAATATGTATCAGTTCTAGACAGTTCTTTGTTCCTCGACGCCCCATTGGATCCTTCCCTGAGTCCCTCCTAAGTGTTGTTCCCATTGGTTCCCTTCCTGTCAACCCCGCCTACCTGTCTCTATCCCATTGGCTGAGATCCCTCTCCCCGCCTATCGTACTCAGTATAAGATCCCTGGACCCTCCTCCCGCTTTGGCTCTTTGTCCCTGTCATTTCAGGGGAGTAAGCCTGTGTGGAACACTTTGGGAGAGTCCCCTCTCTTTACTTATTTGCCACTGCGCGCTTACTCGGCCAGCTTAGAGGGAAGCACCTGCCCATCCCCAGCCATGCAGACAAGCAGAGCATCTGCAGAGGCTCAGGCTGAAACGTCTGTGTTACTCCACAAACAGCTTATCATGCACCACCAAACTTCGAAGACAGCCTGTGATTCAAGAGCAGGACTTCCACTGAAAGCAGAGTAAGAGTGTATGTGAAAAACCTTTTTATTTACAGCGCATTATGACCAGAAGCAAATTTATAATTGCATTAAATTGTTTACACGGCAAAGTAACTACTGACACAGTTTCGTCCTCCCACTTGTCAAATGCCTTTTTTTTCTTTTTGCTATTTCAACATTTGGTTATTTTGATGAAATACACTTTACAATATTGTTTTACTGCCCTCCCTGTTTTGCCTCAAGATTTAAAGATCCTGTGCAATGACTTAAGTCCCAAATATGGATGAATTGGCATGTGTACCATTACATCCTCCTCAACAGTGAAAGAAACAGGGATTTATAGACAGAATTTGTCCTTTTCAGGAAGTTCTGCAGAACACAGGAAGAAAGCTCTGTTTAGAGCTGCTGCTCTGCAAAACTAAGTAATGTCCAACAACATTACACCAGAGGCTCTGTATGATGAGGCAAGGTCCTGCCTTGCCTATCAGCTCTCTTAAAAATATTCCTATCTCCGGGAAACAACATCTCAGAAGGCACCATGCATGTGTTGCCAGCTGGCATTTTTGACTCAGTAGAAGAGCCAGAAGACAGACACAAAGGCTAAAAATCAAGATTTTTGATTTATATGCAATTTAGGTCCAATTTGAGCAGTTACTGCAGGTTTGTTTCCTTTCTAATTTCCCACAAACAATTCCTCAGAAAATCAGGTGCAGAAACGGTGCTATTCCAGAAACTGTTCCAGAATCCTCCTACTCCTTTGAAACTGCCTTACTGTTGTGTCACAGGATCTCAGAGGTTTGGCATCTAGGTGAAATATGGACATGAGAGAATGTTGTTCAGCCCTTTTCTCTCTTCCCTTCATCACTTGTATATTCCGATCTTTCTGTGAGCTCATCTTCCTGTCCTACAGCAACAGAGAGGGCAGAGTTGTATCCATCATTGTCAGTGGGACCACTGGTGGGCCACAGCCTCATGCAGCTTGGCTCTTTCTTTCAGCAAGGTTTTTTCTGCTGTAACCTTAATCCACCCTGTCACACCCCTTCGACCCTTTAAATTCCCAGCACGAGGCATCTGTATGCAAAGTCACATAATGAGATGGCCCTGTGGGAGCACTGTGCCTCAGAGCAGGTGACAAGCACACCTATGAGCCTGCCTGGGCACAGGGGACCAAGAAATACTGGTTCATGTAATGATGAAAGGAGGTCACAGAACACCTGCAGTGCTGCACTGAGGTTGTCTGAGATGCACTGACCAGGACACAGATGTCTCTGAGGGTGTTCAGACTGTATTCTGGTTCTGGAGTTTTCACGACTGACCTACACGAAAAAGAAAAGTAAGAAATTCAGTTGCCATTGGGTTAATCAAACTGTACAGATGCCACAAAACCATTGGGGGGGGCAGGTAGCCACACTCTTCAGCTACTGGCCCAGAGGCTACAGTTTGTGACAGCAATACAAGACGTTTGACATCTTGTCTTTCTTTGTTTTCTATCAATAAAAAAACCTTTCTTCAAGCTGATATTCTCAGCTTCTCCTCTGTGCTTCCAAGCCAAGCCCAGGGTGCCCACAGGTCCCCTCTCATCACCTGTTTCCCCTATTGCCCTCTGCTCTGCTATGTCCCCTGTCCTCCTCCCCATAAACGTTGGTGTCCGACATTCACTCTGTTCTTGTGCCACTCTGAGTGCTGCTGTCGTTTTTGACACAGTCAAATTAACATACTGAAAATCCTCCTTTGACTCAAGTGCATTTACAGCCAGAGGCTCCTTTATTTGCTTTCCTGGCTCTGGGGTTTTGCCAGTGGAACAATTTACATTGACACAGCTGTGCCATTGTCCCCTTGAGTCAGAGGCTGTGAGGTGGCCTGTGCCCTTCTCCCCTGCCTGGCAGGTGAGCACTAAGCTGTCTGCAGCTTAACTCTTCCCTGGGCACTGTGTTTGATGATGCTTGCCCAAAGAGCCAAAGACAACAGTAGCACCAGCCTGTACACATAAATAAATAATGATGCAACCTCTGAAGAAGCCATTGCCATTTTTCTTTCTACTTCCACCCACTATGAGTATCTAGGCAAATCCTAGGAAGGACCTCCCGAATGTCCCTGGGCAAGTACTGAACAACCCTTATCCTGTTACAGATCTTCTTCATATTAGAAGTTCTAGAGGCACATTGAGATAAATTCTGTACTCACATTTGAAAAATCTAAGCACTCACAAGTTAGGTGTCTGTACTGAATGGCAGTGGAAGCACTACCATCACAAGAGGGGTTTTTCAGCATCTTAAAGGAGCTGATGACTTGGGCTAAGAGTATATAAATTGATAGTTTCTGTGCAAGATGCTTTTTTATCCAAGATAAAGGTCAAGCACATCTGGAAGATATAATAGCTGCGTCCTATAGAGACCATATCAACTATCTTGCTGCCAAAATCTACTATAAACAGGCACAAAGGGCCAATCTGCTGATTTTCCCAGCTGTCACTGGTTTATTTAAGGGGCTAAGTCAGTTTTCAATTATTTTTCTGTTAAGAAAAAATGAAATCTATTGTGTAAGCTCTGTGTCAAATTACCATTGCTGCATGCTATGATTCCTTGAGTTTTGAAAAGCTCAGTTTCTGTTCTACTTATCTGCTTGGACTCTACATAATTATTAATGGTCCCTAAAATCTTTCTGCCATTTTGCACAACAAATTAAACTTATTTCCATAAAATAGTTATAACAAGAAATCTGCTTTAAGTGGGACAACAGTTTGCTGTCCCAATCTAAACTGTCCAATGCACCTTTTAAAAGTACCAATAATCATTTTTACTTTATTTTTAAAGTGCTAAATTAACTCACTGTAACCACATTACTCAAAACTGCATGGCATAACTATGGGTGGAGAATGCAAGAGCACAAGCATGAGCAGGTGTATATGTTGTGAACAAGAGAGCTGCAGGACTTGGTTATAGGAGGCACCCTGCAGACAGGGGCATCTAAAGCCCTGCTCCTCTCTGCAGCTACAGAGTCCAATTCAGGATGGTGATGAACACCCAGGAGAGTGCAGAGCCCACAGCCCCGCTCTGTGGGTAAGGCTGAGCCTTTATAACCATGCTGCCAGCACGGAGGTGACTGATTCAGAGAAGGCAAGGACAGCACCCAGCTCCCTCCTTACTTAGCATGACCTCCACTTTCCTGGGAAGCGCTTGCTTCTGACTGAAGCAAGTTGAAAGCAGGCCTGGATGCATCCCAAGGTGTCAGGAGCAAAGCTGCAGCTCAGCAGTAAAAGTTTAGACTTGTTATGTGGGTCCCAGCTCCATCTGTGCTGCACAAAGCCCCCAGCACAAAACCTTCTGTGATATCCTTGGCTGAAACTGAGGAGTGTGGTCAACTGCACAATTGCACCACATCCTCAGTGACCAGGGCTTCTGACCAGGGCCTCCACCAGTTACTGCAATTGAAAAGTGTTGTCAGTTTGTATTCACCACACTGGATGCTTTCTGCATTTAAAGGGAAAGTTAGTCTGAAACTGGGTTGTCCATTTCATTATTCACCTTAATCACTGTTCAAGAGCTTAAAAATTAGCAAAGAGGTATTAAATGCAGAGAAGTATTAAAGTGGCTGGAGTTGCAGCAGCTGTTTTGAATGGACAGGCAGGAAGTGAAGCATCAGAAGTTGTTTTTGTCTTTATTCCTCAAATCAGAGCAAGTGAGAAACTGCCATTGCAGTTGTTTCTTTTGCACAAGCAATTTTATTCTTTAGAGAGTTAAAGAAATAGAGATAAAGAAGTAGAGAAATGAAAAGTCAAATAAACTTTTACTTGTAATTTACTCCAGTAATTAAATGAAGGCATAACATTTGGTGATAAAGCTACACCACAGAGTTTTTTTGCTACACCACAGAGAGGATTTTTGCTAGGGATTTACAGCACTTGGCTGTGCAGTAGCTGCCTTCAAACTTACTTACTCATGGTCTCAACTAAATTTTAGGCTGCTGTCTCCTTAATTTAGGCCTTATTAGACTTTTCTTTATCCCCAAATTTCATTACTTGACCAGCCTTATAGATATAAAGAAAGCATGAACATACTGAGATAGATAGATAGATAGATGGATGGATGGAACAATTTTTCTACCAAGTACTGGTAAATACCTTTCTACGTTTTGGCTACACTTTGCTAAAGCAGGACAAATTGGGCAGGTACAGTATATTTATAAAAATCCTTTTCTTCTTTTATCCTTTTTATAGCTGGGTCAAGTGAAACATTTGCGAAAAAGATGATTCAGCTCCTTTATTTACACAGAACTTTTGTAGATCAGCAGAGGTGGAGGACAATTAAATGCTTGTCTTATGAGGTCATTCATGAAGGATGATTTGTTTCCCTGGGAACCCTGTGCTATTAGAGGTGATAAGGTCTGGAGAAGTTCCAGGAGAAAGGAGGAGACTGCTCCAGCATATAACGGGAGAGGCTCTGATTAGTCAGCACTTCTGAGACAACAGAAAACCCAGACCACAACCAGGATATTGACTGGGACCTGTTTGAGCAGCAGGTGCACGTTAGTCAGCATCTACCAGGAATATTCACGAATGCAGTCCCCAGTGTGCTTCTCTGGGCACAACCCCAGCTCTTGAAAAACTTGAAAATGCTGATTCTGGGACTGGAATATGTAGGTCTTCCTCAAGTACAAGTCAGGCAGGCTGGAAGGAAAACTTGGGCTCAGTCTGCAAGCTGGACATTGGCCAAAGGGCGTTGAATACATTGGGGTGGAGAGAGGCTTGTAGGAGAAACAGAAGATTTGATCTCAGATTTTTGCTCTGCAGATAGTATCTGTGTGAGAAAATCCCAATCTGAGATACCTCATCAAGCTGTGAGATGAGCAGCCCCCCACCTAGACCTGCATTCTGCAGGGGATTGGTGTCTGAACCAGCCTCTCCTGGCCTTAGATACCTACTGAATGGTGCAGCCAACGTGATCATCTAGAATGTTTTTATAACCACTGAATAGAAACAGGCTCTTGCAG
The DNA here is from genome assembly GCF_000691975.1 of Corvus brachyrhynchos. NCBI lineage: Eukaryota > Metazoa > Chordata > Aves > Passeriformes > Corvidae > Corvus > Corvus brachyrhynchos. The sequence goes on along the minus strand of NW_008236769.1, from coordinate 9,564,188 downwards.
GGTACAGTTCATAACAGCTCTTTCAGATGTCTGTGGTGGGGTGAGACGAACCACATTTTCTGCAGACACTAAAAAGTTATTCATTTCCAGACTGGAATATTTGTTAAGGCACATACCTGTAGGTCTATTTCACATGTCCCCAGATGTGCTGCACTTGCACCCAGCCAGCTCTTGTGAGATCCAGAAACAAGCCTGTGAGTATCTACATACAGCCTCTGCCATTTCCAGCCATCATGGGGAGAAGGAAGAGTATCCCACTGATGGACTGATGGTCCCTCTTCTCCTGAAACACTGTTGCTGAGAGAAAGTATGACCATGTGTAAGGGAGAGAGAAAGAGGACGAGAGCCATAACATTTCAGATTGTGTCTCAAAAAATGAAACTTTAGCCAACAACTAAGATTGTTTGGATGGGGGATATTTATTTAAGTCCTACACTGGTTATTAGACACATCAGTCAAACTGCAAGTTCTGTAGGAAACATCCTGTTTATCCAGAGTCTAACACAAGAGGGATGAAGCAATACCGTTCCTCCTTAAGTGGTGTTAGAGGCAGAGGTGAAGAAGGACCACGGGCGTGTACCTGCCAGTGAAAGGTGCCTCAGCACACTGAGGTTGAGCCGCTGCTGGTAAATTCAGCAGGTTCAGAAAGGCTGTCAGGCACTCAGGCCAGCAGGCACAGGGCAAGCCCTGTCTGCCACTGAGTTCACCTCTCCTCCATGACAGGGCAGCAGCATGAGGACACCACCATGGGGAATGGCCCTGGGAGCTGCAGGGGAGAGCTGGCTGTCCCTGTCACCCCAGCCCAGCCACTGCTCTGGCGGCTCAGCCCCACTCAGCTGGGAGCTATGCCCAGCAATGCCTCATTATTTGTAAGAATTTAACTGGTAGGTGAACAGAGGTGAGAAAAATTCAGGAAGAATGAATAAAAATTAAAATCATACTTTAACCTTTCCCTCAGACAACAACAAAAAAAGATTTAAGCAGGAATTTTCAAAAATTTAGCAACCCATGGCATATAGGCTTATTCTTTAGAAGTGCTGAGAAGGTAAATCTCTAATCTCTAGAAATGCTCTTAATTGACTGGGGTCATCAGAGATGGAAAAAGGTACAGAGGATTGTCTTTAATAGAGTGCGAAGGTGCCTCAGTTTAAGAGCTGGAAAAATAGCCAGTACTGCAGATGGGAAGCAAATCGAAAAACATTCTTTGTTTATATTTATTTATTCAATTTCATGGTGTCCTTGGTTGCCCAGAGGAGCTACTGAGAGTAGTTTCTACTGTGTTGTTGGTTAGAGTTAGGTTACACACACTTTCAGAAATTCAGCTGTCTGCCACTAATGAGTTGTTCAGTGTAGCTTGAGGGTAGTGATGCAATTAGCAAAAGTAAGCCAAATCTGTCCCAGGTGAAACTTCACTGATGTCAGTGGCTTTATTTGGGATGATGTGCTTATTCCCGTGTGTGTAGGGACAGTATGTAGACAGTGTTGAAAAAGGACTTACATGGATTTCATTGTCTTTTCTGATGCTGATCCTGCATTACATTGAATAAAATGTCAAAACACAACCTTTGCATTGACGCAGCAGTGCATTTCTGTGGGCGACTCACAGGCTCAGTGCATTAATGCAGAAACCTGATCTAGTGGGTGACATCACTGTCCATGTCAGGGGGGGTTAGGACAAGATGATCTTTAAGGTCCCTCCCAAATGAAAACATTCTATGATTTATGATTCTGTGATTCTAAGTTTAGTAATTATTTTATATTTTTAATAATGTCCTTTACAATTCTACCCATAAACATGTAAAATAACAGTTTTTCCACTCCCTGATGACATGCTACCTTTTTGAATTTGTAAAAGTAAAATAAGTACTTAAAGTCTTTATTCTTGGCTGTTCAGGAATGAATTTGCTTCAGAGGCGACCACAGTAAGTGCATGGCAGACAAGAAGAAGGGTGAATTTTGCCTTCACTTCCCTCCTGAATAGGGCACTGTGAAACACAAATAAGCTTTCCTTGGCCAAAAGGCTTTTAAAGTCTGTTCCATCAATTAAAGATCTATTGTATTGCAGTTAAGTTACCAAAGCTTCGTTACTGGTGCCCTGATAACTAAGTAATGAAATAAAGATCAAAACTGAAAGCACAAACCAGGTGTTTCACCCAGGCTGTACAGGAAGTCTGTGTCAGAGATCCCAAATCATTCTGATTCAAGGTTACTCAATTATTTTTCTGTACTCAGCTGGAAAATTGTGTTACTGTCCCCTTGGTAGAAAGCGAAGCCTTGGTGCAGGTCTCCCTGGCCAGAAAGTCTCTTTAAGCTGCATGAAGCACTGGCCTGCATTAACATAGGGGACATCAACATCTGTGACTGACAAAATCCAAGTGAATCATGTTCCTGGTCAAGATTTTGTCCAGAAATCATCAGTCCTGGGTGGTGTCTTAAATAAAGAGTCGTCCTTCCTCCTATTGCTTTCTAAACAATGGGGGCAAATTTATGACCAGCAGGATAGTCCAGTTGATGGTAACATAAAGAGTACAACCTACAGTCCTCAGTTTTATTAGCTCTGAAAAAACCAGTGCTTTTTTTAATGGATCTGCTTAAGTGTGACCTCTTAAATGATCTCTGCTAGTGGGTTGTAGCAACAGTTCCCCAGCTGTGCTGTTATTCACAAGTAACCATAGAAATTAAAGTGCTGCCAAGTATGTGCTCTTTGTTTTTTTCGAAGGGCTGAAAGATGATGCAGTGATGTCTTTGCCCCTCCTGACTTAATTCTGAACTCACCCCCTGGCAGACCTGATGGAGAGGTGAAGATGAGACTTGCTGTTATTGGAAAGCTCTGTCACCAGAGAGGTCAGTCAACAATGCCATTTCTGCCACTGGGATGCTGGTGCATTTTCAAAAGGCCTGCAGCTAGAAATAGGATGTGGTGGAAAGTTATATCCTGTTATTCAGTAATTGCTGTTTTTAATGAAAAATATTTTTTGTTTATTGCTACTGAGATTGAACTGAAGCAGTGTTGGTATCTTTAGCCAAATAATTTGTTTTGGAAAGAAAAAGTTGTATAAAATTTCTTCTACAGGGACACTTCCAAGTTATTTATTTGCCCACATTGATCTTTGAGTTTTTCTGGGCAATTCTGTTCTTAGAATAGGGTTCTCTGACTCTGAACTGGTATCCAGGCTTTTTCAATATCTGCTAGAGTGGCACACTTCCATTGGGCAGTACTAATCGTGTGTTATGATGGGATGAATCCTCTTTCTCCCCAGTCTTAGAGGGAGGCAATTAGCTGAGACCCAACTCTTGTCTTATAGACAGCTACAGTGAGGTGAGAGGACTACTCATGATGTTTTACTGCCCATTTACTGGGCAATTTAAGGGCTAAGAAACCTTGGTGGTTTGCTTTTTATTACCCTGGTTTCTTTCCTCCCACACCCTGTACTGCCCACAACAGCCAGGTACCCAAGGGCAATGACAACCCAGCGTGCTTTTGCATTTTATTGACCAGGCAACATCTGCCCTACAGGAAAGGAGACCAATTCCCACTTGCCAAGGAGAATTTAGAGGACACCCACAATGTCTGGGGAAGTGTGGTGCAGCGATATCTGCAGGAGCTTTTAAAGGGGGAAATCACAGAAGAGGACTTTCTAACTTGGCATGGCAGCAATTAAAAGTGCCCAGCAGGCTCACTTGTCTCTGAGCACTTCTGGCTTGGGATCAGTGTGGGAGGAAGTAACTCAGGTATCTCTACAACCAGAGTGAAAGTATCACTACCCCAGACCTGTTAATCAAAATTAAACAAAAAGAATAGATTTGGCAAAAATTCATTACTTCCTCTATCACCCTTTGAGGGTTCATTACTGCCCAGTTTGATTTCTTCACAGGAACTTTGTCTAAGGGGAAAAAATCTGATTTTAAAATTTGACTTGTACTTGCCAGATATTCCATGCTGATGTGTACCAAAAATGTTGGATCGCTGAAATGTTTGCAGTCTGAAAAAAAAATAAAAGCACTTCATGTTGGATGTTGGTTCAAATAAGGAAATCATACAAATACCATAAAGACAAAACTGCCAACTCCAGAGTCCAAATGAATTTAAAAGTCTATATTTAGATCCTACTATTTCTGTTTCAATTATAAAACAGTTCTTGTTAAATACACACCATCGTTTCAAATGCTACACTCAGGGTAGTTACTTGGAGCCCCATAATTCATCTCTATTTTTAGATTGCTCACAGATAAAGGAATGGCAAAGGACAGCAAGTAAATGATTCAGGCTGGTGCTTTGACAGGACCCTCACAGCTGCTGCACTAGGAGTCGCTCTGGAAAAAATCCAAACTTGCCCAGCTCCTGTTAAACAACTTCCCTTACAAAGACAAGCGTCAGTTCTTAAGCAACCCTTTCCCTGTTTTTGGGAAGGGTAGGAGAAAAGGGTAAACGAATCCTTGATAGAGCAGGAGTGGATATTGTAAGTGTGCAAATGACATTAAATGTTGCTTTGGGGCCATGAAGGTGAGAACAAAAAGGATCACACCTTGAAAGAGAGAGATGTTTAATTTAAATGCCAGGCCTGGATGTTACTAGGGGTATTAGGCCATTGGAATTTTTTATCCTGACTATTTGGATTTTCTTGAAAGATTTGCAATTCCCTAACTGCACATTAGAAACAGAAGTGTTTCCATCTTCTAATAAACTCTACATTTCTTTCCAGAATCCCGTCAAAATGTTCAGCATATGTTGCATGTGCCCTGCTGTCTGCTACAGAGCATTTCAAATTTGCCTGTAGCCTGGATTCAGGAAGTGAAACAGGCAGGGGAAATGCAGAAACATGATTCAGTTCCACTTGTGGTAAATAACAATGGGATGAAAAATAAAGGGGTTTGTTTTATTTTAAATAGAAAAATCAATATTTTTAGCAGGTTGTAGAAAAAGAAATAAAATTGATGGAAAATCTGGATGGATAGTGGAGATGTGGGCCCAGGCTGTCTGCTTTCCTTCAGGCTTGTGCCAAGGTGTGAGGGGTCAGGTCTCAACAAACCCACTGGACGCTATTAGGGGAACGTCTTTGCTTTACCACTCTGTCACGTGCAGGGTGCTTTTCCAAGCTCAGGGGGAGTTAGACTTTGCCAGTGCCAATTTGGCTGAATGAGAACTGGCTTAGTTGCCAGGTATAATTAAATGGGCTCTCACAGGACAAAGTTAGGAAAAAGGAAAATTTAAGCTGGAATACAATTTCCACCGCTTGAACGAAGTAGGATGGGAAGCTGTGCCATAAGGAAAGAGGCTGTTTCTTGTGTCCAAAGTCTTTCAAAACTGGACCACACAAAATCCTAAGTACTTCTCCCAGGAGCAATCATCTACTGGTGGGAAGATGGAAGGGATGAGGTAATATAAGATAGATATTAAACCCCTCTCTTTGAGGTACAAGGAGGGAGGTATATATCCTCAACAGAGAGAAAAAGGCAGGCAGAGGGGTTAAAGGCTAACTCCAAAAAAGTCAGCTATAATTGACTAGTAGTCTTAAGTTTTAGGTGTGATATAGAAAACTCTCATTCAGCTGCTGTTAATCCCAGAAGCAGCTAAGTTTTACTGGTTGCTCACTTTCTCTGTAAAGCCTCCCACTTGCACATCCATGCTTGCCTCAACACAACGGCATGAGGCAAAGCCCAGCCAGGAACCCTCTTAGGCTGCAGGAATAATTGAAAATCACCAAGCAAAATTTTTAAAAAGAAAAAAAAAGAAAAAAAGGAGAAAGTCACCAGATTTTTCTCATTTCCTAGCCCAATTTGTAATCATTAGGATATGGCATAAAAAGCTACTTTTACCTCAACCTTCTTTCCCTCCAACTATTCTTTAAATGTCATCTCTGAGTTGAGCCTTTGGAAAGTGAGTGTCTGTGCTCAGGACACAAGTCCAGATGATGCACCTGAACAGGATGACAGCTGTTCCCAGTGGCCTTGGTGCAGCTTCCAGGAAAGGCTGTGTGTGAGGATCCAGTGCTCGGTGATTGCCGGTGCCTGGCTGTGGCACCCACCATGAGCCCCCTCTGTGGTGCCAGCCCAACACTTGCCACCTCCAGCCCTGGCCTGGGCACAAGGGTGTTGAACTAACAGGGTGATGCCTGCACAGCCAGGGTCCCCAGAGGCTGGATTCCAGTCCCTCAGAGACAGGCAATGCCACACTTCCCTCTTTGCTATGGCCAAAGTTTGGTAAATTCATTAGGAAATCTGCAATTTCAGCCTCAATTTAGCTACTCTATTAAGAGCTGCAGACAGGAGCAGACACAGTACTGTCATATGTCCAAACTCAGTCCCAAATATTAAACTAGTTAATTATACTGAAGCATATTCACACAAGCTGACTAGATGGTAGAAGATAAGTGTTAATGTCTTCATGTTTATATGAGAGCAACGTCATATTCTTCATGCATGGAAGAACAGTTTGAAAGTTACAATACAGAATAAAAATTATCACAAGTGTGAGGATTTTTAAAATTAAATTTTTATATCAGGAGGTTATCCAATTTGATTAGAAGGATTTTAGAAAGTAGAATTGGCTTGAAATAGCTGCACATCAAACAGCTACTCTCTCAAACTAAATTAATGAATAAAATATGAAGTCCTATACAGCACTGTGTCACATACATAGGGTTCAATATGAACCATAAAGAAAATGGCTCAGAAAATGCTAGAAAATATTTAACTGCAGAACTATTTTTAAAACATTGAAAACAAAGAGAAGTTTGACGCTGCAGGAGATCTCTTTGCACAGCAAAGCTTTTGCAGCAGCATATCTCTTAAAAATAGCAAGAAAATGAGAAGAGTTTCTAGGAAATATCAAAGACTATTTTAATAAAAGCAACTCACAAGAAAAAAGAAGGAACAAGGGAAAACAAAATTGACAACTTTCTTGTGACCACAAGCTTTGATTAAATGCTGAATTTGCACTTGCAAAGACATTTGTTTTGCAAAGTATAAAATTTACTGCCTGTTGTGAACTGTCTTTGTCTTGTTTTATCAGGGTTCAAATAGCATCTGATGTTGCTGATCCCTTGGAAGATACTTATTTCACACACCCAGTAATGTCTGGTAGGCTCCTTCTCCTCCTAGGAGAAACTGAGTATTCATTTGTTGCAGCAAATTCCCAAAAACCTACAGTGACCTGGAAATCATCCTAACTCAGCTGCGTCTTCTCGGAATGACACGTACTGACTGGCTGCAGTAAGATGAACTGAAAATACATAACCTCATTTAATGCTAGGTGGTCCCAAATGTCCTTGGAACAATTCTCTAGTGATTTTTATTCTCCTTAAACTGATATCACACATTCATTCCATCTCAGAGTGTGAAGTTTGAGCAATATAATGATTCATGGAAGCAGAGGCATTGCAAATACAGACTTACTAAGAGGCTGGAGAAACAGACCGTGAAAAACAGCAGAGAAGCATGTACAGACTTCAGTGAACTTTGGGTCAGGCCTTGAAAAGTACTGCCTTTTTGTCTTCTTCAGTGACCAACAAATTAAAAAAAACAATTAATTTTATTTACATCTAACTTGTGTCCACTTCTGAGAACAGATGAAAGATCATTTTCTATATTAAGAGTAAAATTCCCACTGCTTTAGAAAAGGTATTTCTTCACCAGTAAAAACATTCACAGCAAACTTCCACTAACTATTAGTGAACCATTTGAGTTGAGAGTAATGCCATGGGTGGACAGGCAACCAGCTGAATCAACAGATTGTCCAGAAATGTCTCTGTGTTTCATCTCTTCCCTGTGTATCTTTAATAATTTGGACATTAAACTGTCACTTCTGGTCCTAAATTAACTCCATGTATTAGTACAGAAGTACTACTGGGTTAACAATGCTCTGTTACAGGATGGTGCTCGCCAAGAGCCCGGGTGTGAGGTAGCCAGAACACGTCCAGGTTGTGATCAGAGGGCTGGAGCACTTCTGCTATGGGGAGTCTGAGAGAGTTGGGGTTGTTCAACCCAGAGAAGAGAAGGTTCCAGGGAAACCTTAGAGCACCTTCCAGTGCCTAAAGGGGATACAAGAGAGCTGGAGAGGGGCTTTTGATAAGGGCATGTAGGGATAGGACAAATAGGGATGGCTTTAAACTGAAAGACGGGATTGGATTGGATTGGATTGGATTGGATTGGATTGGATTGGATAAAAGGAAGAAATTCTTCACTGTGAGGGTCATGAGACACTGGGACTGGTTGCCCAGAGAGGTTGTGGGCTCCCTGTTGCTGGATATGTTCAAGACCAGGCTGGATGGAGCTCTGAATAACCTGATCTGGTAGGTGTCCCTGCCCACAGCAGGGGGATTGGAATGAGATGGTCTTTAAAGTGCCTTCCTACCCAAACCATTCTAGGATTCTATGATTTTGTTGCAGCTAGATTTCTGACTATATATAACTGAAATATAATAGAAGGGCCTTGACTGAAGTTTGATGTTGTTGTCATCTTTCCTCTAAAGCACTACAACATCAAGGATTCATCAAAGCATGGAAACATTTGTGTTATCCAAAATCAGCCCAAACAATACATTTCTAAGTTCTCCTGTCAGAAAACCAACATCAAACACTTGGCACGCTTGACACAACTGGTTTTTGAAAGACACTGCAAAAAAAAATTGAATATTTCCAATGCCTCAGTTGGAAGCACGACATCTCTTTAAACATGTTCGCTTAAGGACTATTCCCCAAACACAGAGGAGTAAAGTGATTTATAATTTGTTCATAAAAGAGGGTCAAATCTCTAAACATTGAGGCTGGTGCCATTTTGGTGTATTCTGAAAGGCTTGGGTTTGCCTATACAAGAGGCTTCAACTGCAGCTGGTAATGGTATAAACATAGTTGTGCTTACATACATATGCTTATACTTGTGTAGCTGATTTTGGCCAGGGAAGAAATTATACTGGTAAAAAAGTTTTTATTAATATACATTCATAACTGTATCCAAAGCAGTATTATGCCAGCATATATACACTGGAAAAATAATAATACTCCTAAACAGTCCCAGCTACATGATTGTAAGTACTGCCTGTCTTCTCAAATGGCTTTTTATCCTTCTGAGCACTTACTATAAAGATGAAACATATAAAAGTGGATTGCAGTCTATCTTTCCTGCAGAAAACAACATAGTCTATGGTCCATTTGACATCTTGAAATAACATTAAGCGAACCAAGAAACCTGCAAGTTGGATTTGGCATATGACATATTTGTAAATCAGCTTTCCATTGCATCAAATCCTCCATTATTTTTAATAATGAAATTGGTGTTGCAGCTTTAGCTAAGTAAAAATTCACTTAACATCACTGAATCTTTCAAATGATTATTCAAGGCAGGAGCTGGTCTGTTTTGCTCCTTATGCTGTACTTAGAAGCCAAGGAAAGTCTCAATTGAGGGAAAGTCAGTAAGAGACTTCCCAGAGGACTTTGGAGGTTTTAGCAGCTATTCTGCAGAGTAGATGCCATCAAGTGTATGCATCTAGGAGAATTCCCGGGGCAGAGCAGACAGAAAGGTCCATCTCACTCTTGCTTGCTTGTTCCACTCTCAAGAGAATTTTTGCGAATGAAGATGATTCCATAATTATTTTTAATTGTTTGCAAGGACTATTTTATTGTATAAAAATCAAGTGCACATACATAGTCTAAACCTTTACTTACCATTTTGGAGGGTTATTTTCTAAGGGCTTTTGGCAAATTAGGAAATTCCT
>NW_008236769.1:9552630-9554459 GCF_000691975.1 Corvus brachyrhynchos | reverse complement strand
TTCCTGCTGCAGCTGTGAGTACTTTTATTTAAACATCTGAAATTCCACAGCTATCAGCACATTAGCTTGAGCTTCAGTGACTCGTAAATCTTTCTCAGCATCTTATTTCATGAGGTCTAGTTCAAGCATTAGATGGAAATTACATTTTGCAGAGACCATATTTGAGTGCATTACTTAAAGAGAAGCAAATGGATTTTTATTTTAGCAGTAGTCCAGGTAGATACTAGCGAGTGTTCAAAAACTCAGGGATCTGGTTTGAGCTAGACAGCAGGTCTTTAATAGAAATAAAAGACAGATATTTTTTACCATTAGTAATGACGTGAAACTTCAGGGATATCTGAAGATCTGAGACAAGAACACAGTGTCTCAAAATGCAGACTTGAAGGCAGGCACAGCACCTACCATGCCAAAAGCTGGTGACAAGGGATCCACCCACCCCAAGAATGCTGTTTCGATTCCCTCTTCTTTGGCCTCACTTTCAACTCACCCTGCAGACAATGAGAGGGCTGCTTGCAGCGTTTGAAACTATCAAGTGCAATCTGAGCCTGCACAAGAGCTTTTTAAACATCCATCTTGGACTGACCTATGATAGAGCTAATAGTATACGTAGTTAAGAAACAAGAAAACTCTTTTGATGGTGTTCCAGATGGTTTTCATGTGTTTGCCACCCAGGCATCCATTTTCCCAGATCCTTAAAAGCCATGGCCTACTTGTGTCTGCTGAGAGACTCAATATTTTCCTGCATCACAAGATACTGTGTGGGTACTTTAACCCAGCCTAGCGTAGCACCTCTACTGGTGGTTAGGGGCTCCTGCTCAGTCCCATGATTGGGAACTTCCCAAATTTTAGATAACCTAGACCAGATCTTCTGCTTTCCATTCCACCACTATCCTATGGAATGCTGGTAACATCCCTGAAAATTCAAGGGCTTGATACCCTTTCTTAGGACCCAGGAGGTCTTTTGCCTTGAATGAGGCCCCAGCTTAGCCCAGCAGTTTTCTCACAAAGTGAAGATGCAAATCTCCCTCACCACCAAACATCCACACAATTGCAGAGCTCATGTAGGCAAAGGAGCCAGGTTTGTGTTGCCCATAAAGTGGGCACAGAGCCTTATCAGTGATGAAAGACTTTTCACCACTTTCCTCCACAACCCAGTGATTATTCAACAGCTTCTGCACAGTGAAATTATCCATTGAGAAACCTCAAGAAAACAAAAGTCAGTCTATCCACCAACAGCCCCATGGTTTGGATCCCCTCCTGACAGACTGGCGGGCACTTAGACATGCACTTATTCTTCTTTGGAAGGTGTTCACTAAAGACTGAGGGGAGCTACAGACAGGAGAGGCTTCACTGACCTATGTGAAAAAATGGTCTCAGCAAAAACATCTGGGCCAAACTAGACACTGGAAAAATTTTCATGCATGGAGTGCATGAAAATTGCATCATCATTGCATTGTCAAAGACTAGAGATTTTCTCTCCTTCTCCCAGCTTTTCTCCAGGCAGAACTGAAACACATCCTGAGACCATGCCCTAGGGGACAGGGATGTCATGAGGAAGACTGACAAAAAGTGTGGAGTTTAGGAACCCTGAGAGGACTTAGATACTGATCTGCTATAAGGGTTTTGAAAGAAATCCATATTTCCAACGCCAGAAATGTAGACACCTAGACATGTTCACTGATGGGAATTCCATTTCTTTGAAAAGTATGAAAAAATCCAAGGATCTATGTTTTGGATTTAAGTACCTTAAGCTCCTTTGCAGACCTTGGCCTTTCCTTTTTATCTCTGACACTGATGTTATTCATGGCTTGTGCATTTTTACAGGGCAA
>NW_008236769.1:9543052-9552551 GCF_000691975.1 Corvus brachyrhynchos | reverse complement strand
GGGGCCGGGAACTCCTGAATATAGTCAAAGCAAATAGTTTCCAGACAGTGACAAGGTTTTCAGGATTAATAACACAGGTGATGTAGTGCAAATAAGGAGCCTGCAGAGACACCAATGCTCCACTCCTGCTTCCTGAAAATCAGCTCTGGAGATTTTATTGTCTGTGTGACCATTCTTTTCCAGCGAATTCCCAGGCAGATGCTGCTGTCAGCACATTATGTTTTTCAGAATCACCAATAAAAAGTCAGATGTGTGACACAGGCTGTGTAACTGCAAAATGGTAGCCCCTCAGTGTGTCCATTTTCACCAGTAACTTATGCATCCAGACAGCACCAGCCACGTAAGCTCTAGCACTGACAACACAGAAAAGCCTGGCACATCAGTTACATCAGAAGATTATAGCTATTCTCCTACCTCTCTTATATATTACAGGTTTTTCAGCGTGTCTACTGAGTAAGATTCTTCATGGAAATGCCAGCAAAAGTTTTGGCAGTTGCAGTGTTGTTTTGTCATCTGTTAACAAAGTGGGCAGAGCACTCATACAGCCTGTGAAACACCTATTTCCAGTTTTCTTAGCCTAAGGAATATGAAATTCACATGTCCTAGGAATGGGATCTAAACATTGGACTGTTGGAGGATGACTTCATGCACTCTTCTAGACAGCCAGCTTTCCCTGGAGTTATAAAAGATTCACTAGGCCAAGAGATAATCCTTCTTTCTTCAGTTTAAAGTATTACTTTATGAGAGCAGACTCATGTTCCAGTCCTTGCTGTAAGACCTGTTTAAATATCTTGTCCATGTACTATGGATACTGTAGAAATAGGATGCAAAACTCCTAAATGCACAAAAATTAGAAGACTGTGTTTGCATCTTTCGGGGAAACGACCCAACCACTAAATTAGAATGTTGATTTCATTGCTTCTTCTCTCTCATTCATTTTTCCTTGGGTGTGATCAAAACTTAATAGTACCATGGATAGAAAATCTTACTTTGACTTTAGTGGGCCACATCTGTATTTTGCTTCACTTCTGATTTGCCCACATCAGTAGCATAGGAGCACACTCCACAATGTGCCCTCATTGTTTGCGAAACCAGTTAAAAATAACCAAACCAAAAACTTCAAAAGCACAAATCTAATGTTATTTGGCTTCCATCTTCTTTCTGGCAAAAACAAATTCAGAGTCTGAAGAAATTTAGTATCAAGCAATAACTTTAATGTTCAGCTTAAAGTTACACTGAGTTCATCCTCCTTACTCACGCCTCTTGGGCTATCAGTCCTCTTGCTGTTTTCATCTTTAATAAATACTTTCAGCAAATTTTCTTCTCCCTCTTAGTAATAATTTGGCAAAAGATTTTTTTTTTAACTTTCAATGCTTTGTTAAACTAACTCATTAACTTCTCATTCAATACTGTTACTCTTCAAATTCAACATACATTCCTTTATTGTAATTAAATTATTTAATATGTATCTGAACTTTTCAAATGAAGCACAAAAACACTTGATTCTGGAGCTATTTAATGTTAAAAGCTGGTTTTTACTTCTTGATCTGTGTTAAAACTTCTTCATTGACACCAGTATCTCAAAATATCTTTCTCCATCTATATATCTCATTCCAAAGAAAATCTGGTGGAGAACATAATTTAACCTTTTTCCATATTTAATATAATTTATTCTTCCTGAAAGTACTTCAGTGATGTGACTGCTATACTCTTCTGGACTTTTTCTAAATCTGCGGAAAGGTGCTTCTAGACAGTACATCCTTCCTCTTAGCCTTGTCACTTTTTGAGGTACATTTTACATTCTTTTTTTCAAGAAAATTTAGAAAACTAAAATGTTCTCAGTAGGACTCAAATAGCTGAAGCTAGGCATGATGTTTTCTCCATCTTCTGTAGATTTTGGCAACTAGTCTGACTTCAGTGTTCTTTAGTTTCCATTAACATAATAAATAATGGCTTTTAGTAAAGCTGGACCTAGCACCAATTCTTGTAATACTCCTTATGTTCATCTTCCCTTCCAAACTGGAACATTGCCATTATCATTAACCTTGATTTATGGTCCCCTGTCTACTTGCCAGCCTACTTGAAAGTGTAGTTATCCTACTCATTTTCAATTCATTTCTGAAATGAGACTCCATGCCATGCTATTATAAAGTCCAGATTCAGCAAATATTCCAAATTCCTATTGTGCATTAATCCTGCCACTCCATTCTACTATAGCTGTCACTTTGAAGAGAACACAAAGCCCAAGGAGTGTTAAGAATGAGCATTCCCAGCACAGCAAGAATAGGGAAAATAGGTCTGACAGGTTGAAGAGATGACTCTGGATTTAAGGAACAGTCATACCCCATCTCAGTACATCAGTACAGACCTTCTGTTTTATCTTTATGCCAAGGAGCCAGCATGAAATTGTCTTTATTCATTTTCCTCAAGCATTCATAAGCGTGGGCTCCATTCATCTGCATTATTAGAAAAATAGTTCATTTCTATTTTTATTTGTCTTCTAAATACCTTCAGGAAAGTTGGCATTCTGAGGGGGAATCAGTTTAGTATGATCATCCTTGATGTATTCAATACAGTTCTATTGTATTCTAAGGACTAAAGCCTGCTCTTTTTCAGAAGTCTTTTAAAATAGTGTTTGTTCTCAGAAGTGTCACTCTGTAATCATCAGTCCAAGAGGTAGTTAAGCTTCTCCATTGCTGAAAATTCTTTCTCCTTGATTTCTTTCCACCTTTGTCTTTATTGATAAGAGGAGTGGAGGTAACTGAAAATCTGATTCCTACAGGCAGAAATTCTGAATCTAGGTAAGGAAAAGCCTCCTGTGCAGTGGGGCAAACAACCCATTACCCCACAAAAGAGCATTTGAAGAGTATTGGAGGGGCAGAAATTATTTCCATCAAATGCAATTAGAAATCTCTCATAATTTCTTAAAGATAATAAGGAATATAAGTAAGAGTAACAATAAATTCTCAAGAAGACCTTTTATTTAATGGTATTAATTTCTTCTTCCCTCTGTTCCTGTCAGCATTGTTGCATAGGATAAACACAGTGACAGACTCTTAGGTGGTGTAAAATACAGTCTACAACTTCTCCAGGAAGGAGAAAAATTGTCAGCAAATGTGGGGGTTGGAGAGTTCATTCATTTTCTAACTCTGATTCGGCAGAATAAACCCCCAACTTTGGCAGGAAGTAAAGAGCAGCAGTCTCGGTTGCTAACCCCTAGTTTCCACCTCCCTCCAGGGCATCTCAAGCTCAAAATCTTATCAGACACACTCTGGTCCAATAAACTGATGCTTCTGCTGTGACCTTTTAGCTGGTGCTTACAGCTGTGTCTGTGCTGTAAGATTACAGAAGCATTATAGGAGCCTGAGGCAGACAAATTTATAAAGCAACCAAAATTGTTACACAAAAACGTAAGGTGGAGAGGGAAGATGTACATGAGAGAAGACAAGACATTAGGAGTTCCTGAGAGCATTGGGGATTAGCTAACATGGGTAAAACAACTTTTTATGGGTTTTTTGGGCCTGGGAAAGGAGAGGTGGAAGGGTATCTTGGCTGATAATGAAGCGTAAAGAGGAAGTCATGGTAGCTATGAGATTTGGGTTACAATTATGGGCATTTCAAGACATTTAATTCTCTTTGCTCCATGTTTTTTGGTTGTTTTGGGTTTTTTTTAAATGAAAATTCTAGATGTAAAGAAAGAAGGAGACAGAAAGAACCAACTTTCTCTGCCCACAAAACCCATTTTGATCCCTGACATTTCATTTCATTCTCCATTTTCTTGCCTTCCAGAAATTCAACATAAACTTTGGAAGACATTAGTGCACCTATTTGTCTGAAACAACTGTGCTCTTTCTTCTTTGTTTCAATCCCTTTAACAGCTGCTTTCCAGCAACTGAGAAAGAATTTAGGTCTGCTAGACGTTAATTATTACTCTGCTCGCCCACTCCCCCCTCCATACACGCACCCTGATCCTGTTCTCCTTCATCATCAAAACACGACAAACTACACTACACGGGTAGCATTACAGTAAAAATATTTCTACACACAGAGGTCCTTATCTAGTTATTGCTCAATACTCTCTCAGGGAAACTTGACTTCAGTGGGAGCAGAGATTTCAGGTCACGAACTGCAGAGCACAGGAACTCCCACGGAAATTTTATGTAGCAGATCAAGGTAGTGAAGCCCCGCCAACACACTCTTGTGGGAATACTGACACCACAGCTGAAAAGTGTTGACTTCTCCCTCTGCTTAGGATATACTGTGAGATCAGAACCTACATTTATATATCAGCTTAAGGCTGTAAAGCCTTTCATGATGCTTCAGGTTTGATAAAAACATGTTTGTTACTGTTTTAATACTGCTTTTAGCATGGTCTTATTTATAGAGCTAATAGTAGATTTAAGATATCCTATAGGTGGAGTTGGTAGCACTGCCTACTATTAAACATTACTAACACTTCCACTTACAAGGCTCTGTATTTAACAGCTTATAGCTTTGCCAGACCTGAATGGTTTGGGCTGCAATTTTACATGTTGCTCAGTAAATATAGCCTTAGGCTAAATTTTACTGGCAAGTGTCAGCCAAAATTGTGCAACTGTTCCGCTTTCTTCAAGAACAAAACTGAGAAAATTAAATATTTTTTGCAATGTTAAAAGTACACAGACATTTTCTTGGAGAAGCTGCAAGCCTATGCTACAAGACATATTGGAAACACAGTGAAAATTATGCTTTCTTACATGAAACATGCTTCACTGCTTTCCACCAAATCTAGACAAAGTTTTATGAGATAAACTTCTATGACATCATAGATTAAATGGGCTCAGCTGGAACAGCTTCTGTTTTAAGAGCTAGACAGCACCAGTTCTGTCCTCACTGAACAGTCTTAATCTTCTCACATCTCCTGTAGTGCTGGTCTTTCAGAGTTGGAAATAGGGCATCTTCCAGATTCCCTCACTTTGGGGACAGACTTTTTGGTATAGAATCTAGGCAATAAAAATAAGCTGAAACATGAACTTGGATGGGAGGAAGCATAGAGGAGAAATGGTCTGCTAAGAATTGGAGAGGGGGCAAAGACAGACCAGTGAAGGGAATGACACTCTGAAAGTGAGGGAAAGAAGATTTAAATCTTTGCTGGAGATGGAAAGTGGGCCTGGATGAATTACTTGGATTAAGAGGCCCAGAAGAATCAGTGCAGTCATAGGAACCTGTTGGAGAAGGTGAGACATGAAGTGACAAGTTGAGAGTTATGACATACTTTTTTTAGCCTGCAATTGATACCCAGCTTCCTAAGCCTCATCCTTTGCTGTTGCCAGATAGTAGCTGTGAAACCCATTGGTGATCTATAATGCAGTTTTCTTCTTCACAGCTGGTCTCTATAAATTATGTCAATTTATTTCTGCTATAAATTATTTAACTGCTTGACAGCACCCTGCTGTGCTCAGCAATGATATATGATGAAATACCTCTATTTCTTTTACAAGAAATAGGAAATCAGGCCTGGTCAGAAATGGGTACTGTGGTTTAGGATGACACTGCCCTCTAAGTGAGAAATTTGATTTCCTCTGGTGGCTTTAACTGTACCAATGGCTCCATCATCCCTAAATGCAGTGCCTAAAAATGTCTCTACCATATTAATTGGAATTCTGGTGATGTTTTGGTGAAAAAGGCTCAGACCTGACCTATGTTGCACTTACATGACAAGGAGCATTCACACAATCCAGTCACCTAACTCATAATTACAGCAATTTCCAGCTAGGACATGGCCTAAAATACAGTGAAAGAATTTGAGTACTTCATAGCCTAAAAATCATTATTCAGTAGGAAAATGATAAATAGGGAGGCCTTTGTTAATTTATTTGGTACTATGATGATACAGTGGGCTTGTGGAAAATGCTGGTTGATATCAATGGAAGGAAAATGCTTGTGCTCAAAGAATTATTTCTTAAGATTTCAGTGCCTGATTTTAGTCTCTCAGTTTGCCAGTGATGTTTTAAAAGACCCTGCATGTGATGACACATACAACTCACTAAAATATGACATGTTCCTTGTGTATAATTTTTTTCATTACACTAGATTTCCTTATTTTAGTTCCCGACCTAAGAAATTTTATACTGGATGCTAGAATTTATATGGCTCATAGTTCAGTTCAGTGTTCAGTTCTTTATTTTTGAAACCAAAGTAGAAAATTACAAACCATTCTGGGTACTTTTTCTGAATTTTGTATACTAAACCAAAGAACCACAGATTTTTTTTTTTGTGGTTGGAAAAACCTAAGCTGCTATTTCAGTGCTATTTCACCTACAGTTGAGGTTAGGAAGAGTCAGTCACTGTTTTTTCCACAGTTTGGCTTGGCCTCTGACTTTGTACAGTCACTTTGTGCCACACCAGTGCCAGTGGAGCTTTCCTTTTCATTCAGCATCAAACACCAAAAACTCAGCTCCATGGAATTAAATTCTTCCTCTTGCTTACAGCAGAAAGGTTGAAGCTTGCTTGAGCTAAAGAAGGATATATTTTGCCTTTGCTCTCCAAGGCTTCCTACTGCAACACTTGATAGAAGCATGACTTGCTAGAATTCAGATCAAGCACTGTTGGTTTAGGATTTTCTTAGAAAATCTTTTCATCTTTCTGCAATGGAGGAAATCTGAGGAGATCAATTTTCAGTAGAGGAAATGGTTCACAAACTTAGAAGTCCTCAGGCTGCATCTTGAAGCAGTACTATGTATCTGAGGGGCAGTGGTTTTGCAGTAAGGCTGTAGGCCAGATTGAGGAGATCTGGATTCAGTCCTTGGTTTAAATAGTGTAGATTTAGGCAAGTCACTGACAGCTACAGCCAGAGAGGAACTTAGACCATGAACAGAGGACTTTGATAGAACAAAGGTACCAATGCCCAAATGTCTCAGGCTAGATGCTTCCTTCCCTGTGCCTATCTGGGATAAAGGCAGAAGCCATTCCTACAGCTTTTCCCAAGAGGTCCACTTTAGAGAGACTCCTGATCTTCAAGAAGACGGAATACACTTTGTGTATGTAGGGTAAGTTTTCCTCCCATACACTCTTCAAAGACTTTTCAGTGCAGATTTTATCTGTGCTAGAATGGACCAAAACACAAGACTCCCTCCTCCACACCAGCCACAAGTTGTGTACTCCTTCTGGCTTTGTTCCCTGTTGGACCTTGGATTCCTGTTGGCTTAGTGGAGAGGGAGAGCTCCAGTTCTCCCCAGCCCAGCCCAGGAGGCCAGAGCACTGGTCTCTGGCATGAACAGCACGGCAGAATGCCCCTCATTCAGTGCCTGTCTGGACCAGCTCCTTCCCTGGTAAGAGCTTAAAGCATAAGACTCATAAAACAAGGGAACCACTTTTGTCTTGAGGAGTACTGTTTTTAAAGAAAAGCATTAAGCATAATCCTTTCAAAAACCAGATGTAAACGTCTAGCCACAGAAGACCCTCTAAACTCTAAAATGTATGGATACATCATTCTGTAGGCTTGAATCCAGAGTCTATGCTCTGGAGAGGGGTAGTATTTATAACACATAAAAACCCCATTCTTAGTTTTTCCTATTGGTTAGCATTAAGCTTCTCCTTGCTTAATACATGTGTTATGTATTTTGCAAGATGTCCAATCCTCCCCCTGCTCTTCAAAGGAGCCTACGTACTTTCATACACAGTTATTCTTTGCACTCAGAGGATCAATGAGTTAAAATGCTGGTGCATCAGAGTTCTCTAAGGAAAACCAGCTATGGGCTACATCCACATCATTGAATTTCTTGTCTGTGTGTGTAACAAAATTTGGTATCTCAATTTACTTGGCTTATTTAAAACATCCAGAGACCAAAAAGTTAGCCTCAAAATACAAAAACAGTTTATAGTGTGACAAGCAGAATGTTTACAAAACATATTACAGAATCAAAACGCTGATTTTTTTGGATACAGAAATGGAGACATAAAGGCCTTTATAGCAGAGTCACAGCAAACCACTGGCTGGAGCATTGCACTTTGTGATTCCAAATTAATACTCTTTCATCCAGCCACTGAAGCCACCCAGCATACTCTGATGAAATCTGTGCAACTGATTTGCCAATACAAGTGGAAGAACCAGCTCAATCTATACTCACTTCTCCTTAGTGTGAATGGGATTACAGAGACAAATACTATCACACACATCAACATTTTCCAGTTAGTGTCCTAAGTGTTGCAAATGCCTTACCACAAGAAACGAAATTTCTATTAGGATTCCCTCAACCACATCAGTTATCACTGAATGATAAAAGGATATAAAGTTAATCTCAAATTCCCTAAGTCATAGGGGAATGTTTTGCTCGTAGAATAATACAAAGATTACATATTACTGATTATTTGCCCTTTTCCTACCCGATTTAAGATGTTACTGGCTACTCAAAAGTGCAGAATACTTTGCTAAAAAGACCTTTGCTCTTTCTGTGCTATCTAAAGTCTGTTATTGACCTGTTGGCTATGAGGAAATGCTAAAATATTTTGAATTGTTCAGCCTGGAGAGAGAAGGCTTCAGGAGACCTAGTTGCGGCCTTCTATTACCTGAAGGGAGCCTGCAAGGAAGATTGAGAGAGATTTTTTACAGGAGTTTGTAGTGACAGGACCAGGGATAATGGCTTTAAGCTGCAGGAGAGTAGGTTAAGTATATATGTACGGAAGAATCCTCACTGTGAGGGTGGTGAGACACTGGAACGCATTGCCCAGAGAAGCTGTGTATGCACCATTCCTGGAAGTGTTTCGATGGAGCTTGGAGCAACCTAGTCTAGTGAAAGGCAATCACTGTCTGTGGCAGGGGTGTTGGAAACAGATGATCTTTACAGTCCCTTCCAACTCAAGTCATTCTATAATTCATTCTATGATCTGGCTTTCTGTTCTAAAAACCAACAGATACCCACTGCCACCAAATCCACTTGTATCACAATCTTTAGTCTCATACTATCAAGGCAGTTACATGTTCCAAAGTATGAAATCTTAGTCATATGGAACAAGTAAGAAAAGGAGGCTTAGACTTTTAAGAAGGCTACGTATTTTCAGGCTGTCGTCAGCTACTACACTGTTAGTTGTTCTGGGTTGTCTTCAAATCCCTCTGTGCTTCAAACCTCTACTTCAAAACTTCAGTAACAACACCACTCAGACATATTTCAAGAATTTGTATCTAATGTATGTCATGCTAATAGATGCCATTAATAAGTATCCAGGTAAAAACCTAGAATTGCATCATCACACATTTGAGTTATACGAGTTAGAAACAATTGCCCTTTTACACAATAGAGAATTACAGGAAGAAAAAAAAAAGGTGTCTAATACCTTTAAAATGGTGACACAACAATTACTTCACCTTCAATACTTCTAAAGGCAAATAACACCACTTCAGTTCTGAATATACTGAGTGTTTATGAAAAACTATGAACACAACAAAATCTTCCAGATTCTCTTGCGTCATTTTCATCTTTCTGTGCTTGTGTTGTTTATACACCCATTGGTTTCTCTTTCC
>NW_008236769.1:9499969-9542994 GCF_000691975.1 Corvus brachyrhynchos | reverse complement strand
TGGTGCGTGGGTGTGTGACACGTGGGGGGGGGGGGGAGGGCAGGGTGAGACTATCTAATGCATGGAATGTAGGTCATAAAAAGCTGAGGGCACTCAAGATGTTTTTGAACTGGAAAACAGACTTTACTTGAATGGGAAAATAAGAAATGTGATGGCTTCATGTGATTTAATTTTAGATACTTCACTGAAACACCACAGCTGCTCTGCTGGTAACATCTTTTCTGGAGACAATGAGCTGACTCTTCTAACAATGACTTAGTGCTGGTAGGCAAACTGGGAAAAAGTCAGCAATTAAATAGAATTCCTTTCTTCCCTCTGCAGAAACATTGAGGAACTCAACTTTCCTCTCCTGCAATTCAGCTTGTGCGTGCACAGAAACTGCAAGGTACATGCTACAGCTTAGACACTACCTCACCACCTCCAACCCCATCCAAGGCAATTCATAAAGAGCACTTCACATTACTGACAAAGGAATTTGGGACAGTTGGAAAGTGCTTCACAAGTTTTTTCTATTCCAATTCTTCATTCTGGGCAGTCCTTACCAGACCCTGCTCTGGGTTTTGGCTCTTCTCTACCCAAAGCTGGCCAGAATAATTTCAGTTATATAACATTTGCCAGACACTCCTCTATTCTTCAGACTGTTTCTTTTCACCACATTACCCTGGATTTCCAATTTGCCTAATAGCATTTTCTCCCCTTCCTACTTTATCAAATTCTCTCCTTGATTGTCATTATCTCTGTAGGAATCTCTACAAATATTTAAAATTATTTCATATCCCCAACTCCTACTTCAGAACTCTAAAGTTAATGCATAATGCTGCTGTCTCCCTGGTCACACTTGAATGGGTATCCAACAACATTTACAAAGGGAGATATTCATATCTCAGCCATTGGAATCTTTCTTAGCAAGCTCTCATTTCAGTCAGTGGAGAATGCTGCTTTTTCTAACTTTGGTACAGGTACTCAGCATAGGGAATATCCTTAAACAATCCTAAATGTGTGACACAGAGGCTTTAGAAGCATTCATGTAGGAAACATAATTTACTTCTAGGAAAGCAGAAACCTCTCTTTTATGGTTCTGTGTTCCATCTAAATTTTTGAGGAACTAGGAGAAGTGACAACTTGCAGGGCATAAAAACACTGCTGTTGATCTGTGTTATTTCTCCTTTTGATGTTCTTCTCCCCTCCCTCTGCCCTTATCCAGTGCTGTGTGATGAGCAGGTGTTGGTCATAGCCTGGGCACGATCTTGAACCCACATCTCACCCAAGCCCTGAAGCTGGCCTTGCATGTTTAATTCCTAATGGTAGCCAGGTGGTTACTGAGTATTTTGAAGACCACTGACCCTAGTGATTTCCAAACCAATGTTTATGCAAATGGGAGGCACAGGATGTTTAACGTCTGTCTGCTACACTTCTACTGCAGTCACCAGAAACCATGCAGTCCTCTATCATTATTTAATAGCTCATTTGAAATAGCAGAATGATTCCCCTTTCAACAGTTGATGTCCAGAAAATGCAAGATTACATTACTTCAGTCACCTATTGACAGCTTACAAGAAAGTAAGTTTAAAAGGTCTTTGTGGGGTTGGAAATTTCTGGTTGCAAAAGCCCAATCTTAAATGAAACACCATAAAACACTACTAGGGAATAAAAGACATTCTTTCAGAGTTACAGACAAATGCACATTTCAGGTAATTGCTCAGTAAAAGTGCCTACTAGGAATCCTCAACTTTGTCTGCAAATGTAATAATGTCCAGGAGAGGAAGTAATGTTGGAGATAAATGATGCAGAAGGATCTCTGCAGTGACAATGAGAAAAAAGATACCATTTGAAAATATATGATCTTACTTCATCTGATTTTTAACAATAACGGGAAAGGATTAAGAAGAATAAATTTAAAGTACCAGTTCAGATGTACATATATTGTAGTAGATCAAATTAGCCATTACAAAGACTTGAAGGGAACAGTTGCAAAGGGTAGATCAGATCTGGATGTTAGCAAGAAGGAGAAAACAAATTTGCATACAAAGGTCTCACCTGAGAATAACGTATTCAAGGCCCAGACATTCTAGATTTTCCTGTAATATCCAAAGCATAAGGCAAGAAAATGTACTAAAATGTCATTCAGTCCAAGAGAAAAAATTTGGATGGGTGCACTGGTTGAACATAATAGAACTCCAGATATGAGTGAGGCTGTCAGGATAAGTTTTCCTGAGTAATTAATTCACAGAGAAGAAGAATTCAGAGGTAAAGCAATTAGGAACGCCTGCATCAAATTGGAGAGATGAGGTAAAGCAGATGTTTCAATTACTGACATGGCTGTGTTTCACGTGTGCTTTATCACTCGGTTTACTATCAGTAAGTAAATGAAATTATTAAGGAAAACACAGAATGCAAAATAAACTTTTATTAAAGAAACCCAACAACTTTAAATCCAATTCAGTAAGGCTTAATACTGAAAAGTATCAGACTGTTAACTTCTATCCCAGTTGTTCAATTAGAGCCTGAACTGCAATGTTTGAAAATTAACAGACTCCCACAGGAATGCAGAATTTCAAAATACAGTGCTGTTGCATGTCTTTTTCCACTTGATCTACCTGATATAAAACTAGTAGAATAAAGGCAGATTGCAAATGAGTTTGAAACTTAAAAATCTGGATAAGTGATTAAATGCAGACAATAAGCAGTAGTAAGCACATGGGGAAAATTCCACACTTCAACTCATGATTTTTCTTTTCAATAACATTTTTGCAGCCCTGCTCTTTATATAAACTGAGACTCCTCAAGTTCCATCTGCCCCTTCTGCAATTCTCTGATGATACAGTCTGCAAACAGGCTAAGTACCAAAGCCCTCAAATACTTGTGTCAGTCCTTCAAACCGTTTGAAAGCCAAGCCTCTTTCAGCTTTTCCCTTGACAAGAACTAGTTGGACACACCAGCTGCTCAGACCTGAAAAAGGGCTTTTTGGAGCAAAACATATGAGTATAGCAAATATTCAAAATGAAACTGCAGCCCATACAGACTGCCTGAAAATTAGGGATAAATCAGGGCTGTGACACCTGTAATGGTATTTGTATTATATAGGCAGTATTAGCAATTGGCAGTGTCTTGGTTTAAACAATCAGTCAGCCATCTCTTTGACTTGGCTCACTATTAGGTGACCTAGTTAAAGAAAATGCAAGACTGACAACTTCTCAAATTGATAAGAGGTTTACACTTAAAATCAATTCATGGCAGATTTTGGCACACAGCAGATAACTTGCATACCTACTAATGGCATATGTCATTCCTTGACAGTTTCAGTTTATTATACACTCTCTTCTGATAAAAATAAGAACAGATTTTTAAAGCTGTATCTCTAGAAAATTTCTCTTTCCATTAGTTTAATTTGAGGGAAACAGAAACCTGCTTTCCATTGGAGAGGAAGGCAGGTGGGATGGCAGAATACATATGGGACTCTAGAAAACACAGGAAAAGCAAGGTCTTGCCTGGTCAGTATTGCAGTTGCTCTCCATTTTAACATTTTTCCTCCATAATAAGGCTGAAAGCCACTGAGAAGATTTCTCCCTGGCTGCCTGCTCTATCTGTGCTGTGGAATGAATACAATCACTAGAGCAGAAAGATTGGACACAGCTCTCATGCTGATACTAATGAGGTTCCTGGTATAATTTCCATACCCCCTCTAAGCTGATGCTATAAATAACAATCAATGCAACCTTACATGGCTAAGTCTTGATAAAGTTTCTGATGGTGCCAAAATATCCTATTTCTCTGCTTGCCAGCTGCTTTCAATAAAGTGACTTCCATCATATGGAGCTGTGTTTGCATTACCCTCCTCCCCCTGAGCTGCTTACAGTGATACTTATGGTTGGGTCAAACTTTTTCCCCTGTCTTGCCCTTTTACCTCTGTATAAAAAGTAGGCTCATTATTCTCTGGAGCCACCCACAAAGAAGAAAGGATGTGTATACACCACCTCTTTCTGAAAGCATTTCACATTGATTTAAGACTTTCTTCCATTCAGGGCTCACTCGCACTGCTCTTAGTGAAAGCTCTCTAAAAACAGCCAGTAACTAAGGACAAATAAAAAGAAAGTAGAGTGGAAGGAAAAGAGCTCTAAAGCTGACAATAACACTGGGACCTTTTGTCGTAGTCTTACCACAGCTGCATGGACATTGGATAGATGCAGAGATGGAGCTACAGATTGAAGTTTGGATGTTTCTCAGGATTGATGGCACTTGAGGTGAAGAATTTCAATATTGCAATACAGGCCCCTGGTATCTAATCTCAGTTAAGATTTATTTCAGACAGCTTCTTAGATGCCAGTTCTCATAATCCAATCTGGTTTTTGGGTTTTTCCTGTGGGGCAGGAGTCATACAGAACTCACAGGATACTGAGTAAGAAAAGCCAATTTTCCCAATTCTTATTTCCAGTGCAATTAGGTAATGTATTTGTTGTCATTCAGGAGAGGGATCTGTTCAGAGCTTAAAGGTCAACTGGTCTGAATGGAACTAAATTCTCCTGTGTGGAAAGGAAGAAATAGAAGATATGGAAAAAAACAACCAACCAACCAACCAAAAAACCCTGAACCTTTCCATAGTGTTCAAGTTCCAGTAAGTACAAAAGTGAAGCAATTGCTGTCCCTTCTTCCTCCTAATGAGTAAGCAAATGGCTGAGTGCAGCACATCTGCTGGATGGGACAGTCTGACAGACACTGCTCAGAGCCCACACTGGGATAAGGCCTTCAACAAATCAAGGGAGCTGAGGTGGAGATGAGGGTTTCCATGCAAGCCATAGGACTGACCCCAGAATTGCTCAGTCCATGACTACCCACATTCACTGGCTTCTTCTGTGGCTCCACTGTTGCACTCTGGCCTGTTAGAAAATTTCACAGATGAAGTCTTTTACTATTGATGAGGGAGAAGTAGTAAAAAAATGCGTATTCCCACACTCTTGCTTGTGCATTAAGCCGTATGCCAGGCAGGCAAAAAAACTCGGACTAAATTCTCAAAGCTTTTGGGAAATCTATCAAACCACAAACCCAGGCTAAGTCAGTGTGTGAGTCAATGTATTTATTTAGAGTTCAGCAGAGGCTGTGCACACAGAGAGAGGAGTCAGTTGTTGCTCTGAAGCAGTTCCATTCCGCAGTAGGAAAGGAGACCCAACTCACTGTGGTACACGCAGCAGTGCATGTTTAGTTTTCTAAAGGGACTTTGAATTCATTTATGCCCCAGAAAGGAAAATCCTAATAATAGTCTTATCAGAACTATGTCCACTTTATTTGGAAGTGGAAAGTAGGGTTGTAAAGGTTATTTTGAAAGATCTGATAACTCTTTACTAAAGGATAGAATTTTATTACTTGCTATTGAAGATGGATTAAAGCTATTCTATTGGAGTCTTCTTAAACTTCCATTATTGGTCATACTACCTTCTGTGTCACCATAAATGGATTTAGAAAAGTAACTGGAAAAAGATCTGATCTAATTGCAGAAGTAAGTACAGGCTCAAGATTCAAGGCTATGATGTTATGGGTTACTTTTTCAGTTTTCAGCCAAAGATTTTAAAAAGCATTCTTATAAAAGGCCACCACTAATTGGGAGATTCTCCCAGAGGAACAAAATATCTGCTCTAACAAAACAGTTGCCACAATTTGTAGAGTTAAAAAGAGATATCTGTTCCATATTCAATTCCTGTTTGAACAATAAGATAGTATTGCAAGAGATGCCATAAGAATAATTTCATTGTGTATCAAAAAATGTGTCTCCAGGGTAAAGGAGGCAAGGGGAAACACTGAAGTCGAATGTTTCTATCAGTACACCCAGCTCCAAAATAAATTTTATGAAACTGGCTTTGGTGTGATTAAATTTTATCTTACTGCTGCATCAATATTGAAAATATGATTTTGTTAGTTCTGTATATATACATCGGAGGTAGACTGACAAACTCACACAATATTAGAGACTGGGACAAGATTTTTCTATTGCATCTTATTCTAATTATACATTGCATCTGGTATTTTGAATTGAAGGTTATTATTTTGATTCTTGAGATACCCCTTCATTAACCCAAGAAAAAAGTAATATGACATCTAGGCTTTTTCTGTGGGACTGTGTGCTCTGTTTTCTCTTTCAAGTAATTACAGTTACTTGTGACTTCTCACTTCAACAGCAGCATTGGCCCTCTATTGAGTCTAAAAGCCCTCACCATTTAGTAAATGCCAATCCCCCTGTGCTCAGCGCTGGTGAGGTCACACCTCAAATTCTATGTTCAGTTTTGGCCCCATCACAACAAGAAAGACACTGAGGGGCTGGAGCAAGCCCGGAGAAAGGCAATGGAGCTGGGGAAGGGTCTGGAGCACAAGTCTGATGAGGAGCCACAGCGGGAGCTGGGAATGTTCAGCCTGGAGAAAAGGAGGCTCAGGAGGGACCTTACCTCTCACCACAACCATCTGAAAGGAGGTTGTAACCAGGAAGGTTCAGCCCCTTCTCCCACATTACCAGTTACAGGACAAGAGGAAACAGCCTTAAGTCATGCCAGGGGACGTTTATATTGTATATTAGGAAAAATTTCATTATCGAAAGGGTTATCAAGCACAGGAACTGGCTGCCCAGGGAAGCAGTGGAGTCACCATCCTGGGAGGTATTTAAAAAAAAGGCAGATGTGACACTCATGGCCTTGGCAGTGCTGGGTTAGTGGTTGACTCAGTGATCTTGGAGGACTTTTCCAAACTTAGTGATTCTTTGATTCTATGATTAAAATTCAGGATGCACCTAAGCTGTCCTAAAATTCATCCTGATCAGGGCAAAACTCTGATTTGAGGACAACATTTTCTTAGACGTTAAACTTACTCTGTTTTATTTCACTAAAAAGTACAGACCATTACATAATCCTGTTATTTTTACCAACTGCATGCATTCCTTGAGAAGAGCATTAGGGAATAACACCCAGTGACTGCATGGTCACATTTTTATTTATTACCACAATAAGGTGAAGTCAGGTAAGGACAGAATGAAAAAAGACATAAAATAGAATAGGATAGCATTGAATAGGATAGGCCAAGCCAGGCCAGAAGGCCAGAACTAGATTGTTCTCCATTTGGTTTGATGTACCTGTAATTTGATTTTTGCAAAGTTTCAAAGGGATCTGAATACTTCTAGCTTTGTTTCTTCGGAAGGAGTCAACATAATAATTTATACAGAACCTAAAACTGGCAGTATATTTTCCAGCTGGCCACTTGGCTCAAATCCAGGTCACTGCTTCACATAAAATTATAGGTATTTCATGACAGATGCAAAAAGACTTTGTTGGTCTTAGACCAGATCTCAACAGCTTGTAACTTACCACAAAGACTAGTACCTTGTCTGTACTTGCAACAAATATGGAAGGGATTGACTGGTGTCTGGATTTACTCCTTGTCTTTTTCATATTGCTTCTCAGTGTCATGACTGAAAAAAAAGTCCACCAGCATTTATCAGAAAACAGGGGTTTTTTTCACTAAAAAAAAAGTAGAAAATACTGTTTTCCATCCTATAAAGAAGTTTTTTTATTTACCTACATTTCATGGTAATCTAATTAATAAATCTTGCCTCACTACATCTCCCTCCTGTGATTTACAATATTTAATATAGGTAATAACAATGAAGGTATTCTTGCTAAAAATTTAGAATTTCTTAGATTTTTCTGTTCATAAATCTTACCTTTCTTTGCCTGATGCTTCCCCAAGATTGTCAGCTGCCTTTATTTGGAAAAGTCAATTTGGAGAAAAGGAAAGTGTTGGAGTGGAAAGATAGTGATAACAAAGCTAGAGGTTATTTAATTTGCCAACCTGACCTTTGTGGTGAAGCACAAAACACACAGCACTAGTATGATCCCTAAAGGGTCTTCTGAAGTCTTTTATAGCAGAAAGGCTGGATGCTTTCTTGCATCTTGGGGTATCAAAGAAAATGGAATAAATCCTGTCTTCTATTTTCCCCCTCAAAACTGGCTGCCTCAGAAGCCTTGCCAGTATCAAAATAGCTGCCTGATGAGTTTGTACTGTATAAAGTGTAAAAATTACTTGCCTTATGTTAAAATCACCTGCAGCTACATTATTCCATGTAGAAAAACAGAGGATAGCAGCCATTCTGTGCGTATTCTGCTTTCTAGCAGATTTACAAAGAAGCTGACAGGTAACATGTAGTTAGCCACTTCCAGCACACCTTAAAGCCCTCAGCTCCTTTTCATATTCACACACCCCAACAACTCCCAGATATTTCAGACCTTCCAGAACCAAACACTGTCGTTAATGCACAAAGATGTTCATGGGGAATCTTCCCATTCCTGGTTGTTTTAATGCTGAGTTACTTTGTAGCTGGCTGATAATGGAGGCAGTCTTCAAAAAAACCTGACCCTTTCAGACAAATGTTTGCTGTGGTTGTGCAGGTAAGATCTGTCAACACAGGCACAATTTCTGCATTTGGGTTTTTTTCCTCAAATTCCTATAAAAATTGAAGAGCATCCTTGTGCTTTAAGTTCTCTGAGTTTTGACTCAAGCACCAGGCATTTCCTCCCAGAAGGTAAAAGCAGGAGGAAGATCTTCTGGCAAGGTGGGATTTATCTTGTTTGACATACTAGCTTTGAGTTTTTCCTATGATATGAAGTATGGCCCTAACTTATGAAGGATAAAGAAGAAATTGTCTAAGGGATACTTTAATTTTATGTTTACTATTCTGTCTTTAAATTATAAGAACCTTAATATCCTAAGAGAGTGTTCTAGTTGAGACTTGAAACACACAGAAAACATACATAATATTAAAAAAAAGCCAAAACCAAACTGCTGGCACAAACTTTCTGATAATGGGGAAACACAGTTTGATTTTAACCCAGAAAAACAAAACATATTGAGGAATAGAAGGTGACTTATCAGGATTAAAAAATAATTAAAATATGAACTGTCAGCTGGAAAATCAGCCTTAATTAAATTAAACTTTCAGATGCTTAGAGACAACACCCTGACTAATTGGGCATGTTGTCTTTACCCTGCTGAGACACTGAATTCAAATATCTATAAAAGTACATATTCACAGCCATGAGCTAAGGTTTCAGTGAAGAGACTGAATATCAGAGAGGAGCCAGTGTCCATTTAGACATCTGTCTTCTTGCAGACCACATAGGCTCATTGAGTCGTGTTGTTTTAAACCACACAGAGGCAGTATTTGCAATTTGATAGCATAATCTTATTTTCCTGAGCTTTCAGAATGCTTGGTGTTAGCATTGCTACTGGTTACATTTAATAGATGCAGAAACTGAAGTAGAGGAGTTAAACAACCAGTCCATCATTAATCATAGTCTGGAATAGATTTAAACTGCAACCCCCCTACTTTTCAAGTAAGATGCAGAAAACTTGTTGTCTGTATAAAGTCAGGGTTTATTTACCACAGCCACCTCCTCTCTCGCCCTCTTCCTGCTATGTGAATCTCATTCCTGTGAGATTCTCATTCCTGGTCAGATTTTTTTATAATGTCTGCTAGCCACAAAATTAATCTCTGATTTCCCTGGTGAATATTTCTACAATTTTTATATTCTCTTTTATATTAATTTCTAATTTTTGCATCTTATGTTTGTATAGACTGCAAATGCACACACAACATGAATGCATCATGTATATTTTATGGTGTATATAACCTGGGGCTCATTAGAAGTGTGTGCTGTGTCTTCATCTCTCATAAGATCGGGGCTGCTCTGGAATTGCTACAAATGGCAGAGGAAATAAATGTTGGACTGGCAAATTGTGATTACTCTCTTGCAGAGATTTGAAGGGACTTTTTAATATTTGAAACATGAGAATTCCAGCATGGACCAGATTTCAGTGCTCACCAATATATTAATCATGTGCTCAACTTCAAGTGTATGTTTTCTTTCCCAGATTTTAGGATCAGGCCCTAGGTTTCTATGGTGTACTCGTGCTGGACCCACAGACAGATTATTTGTTAAGCAGACACAGCTCCCATGCCTGGAACTGAGGAGCAGATAATGATTAATTTCATGCACATTTTATCTACCTGTTTTCTCTTTCAGGATTTTAGTTACCTTACATTGTCAATCATTCTCCTGTTTCGAATGAGCCAACACGGTGTTTTCCAAGGCTCTGGAGACTCAGCTTGGAAAATGAGCAGAGTTATTTTGATTCATTGTTGTAACAGACTATAAACTTCTCTATTTTTAGAAACATTTACCATAACAGCTGAAAAATGATTTTTCAAAATACTATTGCTACAGCCATGGGATTAGGTCTTGGGTTTAGCCCAGAGCATCCTCTCTGCCACTAAGACCTCCTTCTCTAATTCTCCTAATCTCTGCACACACACAAAAGAAAGTTAAATGACCTGCAGTGACTGGGTTTTTCTTTTCTGCTTTTAGGGGAACAAACCAAATCTATCCTGTGTAGTACATAGCAATCAATATGACTTTCTATTTGTTAAAGTTGGCACAATCAGAGGTGGGGAATTATCAGTGAGAATGACCTGAGTATTTTTTTGGTTTTAACAGCAGAAAGACTTCTGCTACACATCACTAAGCAGTTAGCCTTAATTTCATGCAGACCTTTCCTATTTTGCATAAATTGAAAAGCTGGACATGAAGTAGTTTCTCAAAATGGTGTGATTTTATCTTAAGATGCTTAATATGTAGCAAACCCACATTTTAAAAATTTTTAATATATAGCTGCCATTAAAAATTTTAAAAATTTCCTTCTTCTTACCTTCTGGGTACTCTATGTGCCCTGTAATGTAAATTATTTTGTTTTCTTTCTGTCTGAGCTGCTATGTGTTTGTGGGGAAATAAATGAATCTCAAAATGTGCCTCTGTAATTTGAAGCATTGGGATGAACTTGAGGGAAGTTTTTGCTCCAAGAAAGATGTTTACATTCTGATGTTTTCTCCCCTAAATCAGGACACAAACTAGTGCTGTGGTGTTAGATACTGCCACACACATATAAATTTTGCCTTATGGCCATCTCTAGGAAATATAGTACCACACACAGTGAGTCATGTAATCTATAAGGTATTCATGAAATACCACCTACATCTTCCAGAGAATCTGGACCTCAAATGCCATGGGAATGGGACTGTGTCAAGACACAGACAGTTAAATAAACCTCGCATTACCCAACCACTCTGAACAGCAGGACGAGCAAGCAGAGCTTCTGGCCACGATTGCTTTTCTCTTCTTCATTTTCCTCCATGCTAATAATGAAAACAGGATGGTAGGGAGCTCATTTTTCACTCTTTGACTTGCTTTTTTTTTCTCTAAAAGTAAAAAAGACCACAGAGACTTGATTTCACAGAGTCTACATCTGTGACTGTAAGGCCACGCTGCACATGCAAAGTGAAAATGTGCCAAGAGTTGTTTAAAATCTGAGATTTTTTTAACTACTTACTACTCACTGACCACCTGCAGTTTAAGCATCTCTTTGCATTTACCCCCCAAACCTCATGGACCTAAACGAGATGATAACTGTAGCAATTTTTTTGCATGTTAGAAGTAAAATGTAAACAGGAATCTGTTTTCAGGAGAAAAGACAACTATATTTTATGCTGATTTATCACCTGCAGAATTATGTTCTCAAACAGATGGAGGTGGATATCAGCCAGCTGGGGGGATATAACTTCTGCCCAGCTGTTGTAATTAAAAGCAATTGCTGCAAACTCTCTCAACCTTCACAGTTCCATAAAGAGACAAACATATGCCTGGCCTGCAGCAGTCAGCAGAATTACAGAAATCTACACAAATTCCATGGGAGGCCTTTGTTAGCCAACAAGGTAACTTTCAGGTGTCTTTTACAGAGTCTCTATGTCTTAGTCTTTCATTGCAGAACCTGACTCCATACCACTAGTGTTGGCAGCATTAGCAATTCTCTTGGTCGGGTGAAATTTCTTCGGTAATGTGTAAAATAAATGTTGTGCTATGAAAACACTGCCCACTTAAAAAGTTGTCTTAGACAAGGTTCACCTTTCTCTTAAGAAAATACTGATTTTATTTAATTACCTACCACATTTTGGAATAAAATAGTCTTAAAAGTAAGTTTTTCAAATATTGTTCAATTAAAGGATAATTTTTAATGCTAACCAGTTCAAAATGTATAAAGATTACTATTTTTATTTTCAACACAAATATTGTTTAAACGGCATAAATAAGCTGTAGAAAAATTTGCTTTATTCTAAAAGGTAGTGGTGATATAGAGAAGTTTGCCAGACTGCCTTCAGAGGCCGCTTTTTTTCAATTTGCCAGAATTTACTCATGTGTCCTTTTCTGCAGCTGATGCTACAGATGTGAAGCAAGCAAACAAACAAACAAACAAAACACACAAAAAAACCCCAACCCAAAACAAAACATCCAAACCCTCCCCAAAAACATTGCAGCTCCCTCATGCCATGTCCAGTTTCTGGTTTTGGCTGCTTAGCCTCATACCAATAAGACTAAAGATATTGATCAGCAAGAGGTCATAACTTTTCCTTAAAAAACCTCAGAAGCACTCAGAAAATTTATTTCAAAAATAAACCCGACAGAAACGGAGACCATATGTACAGACACTTTGGGGGAAAAACATGCAAAACAATGGTATATATTAATCATTGCACCTCTCATCACTTTCTCAGATTTTGCCCACTGATTTTCCTCTTCATATAACATCTGACATCCCAAACCACTGAGAAACTGCAAAGGGTTTCTCAAAACATCAGAACTCCCTTATCCTGCTGCAAAAACTTCTCTGCTTTTCCCTAAAAGGGGAATTTCACTGTAAGATTTATGGGCCAGCATGGCAATATTGAACTCCAGAGGAGTAACATTTCAGATGTTGAAGTCCTTCTGCAGAGGCACAACTGGCAGCTTTATGCCCTTAATGAGAGCAATAGCTCGTTTTCCAGCGGGGTGTACAGCTGGCAGTAGGTGACACGCGTAAGATGCAGAGGCAAACAGAGCACTGGTGTCTAAACACAAGGACTACCAACATGATGGACTTCCAAGCTCAGATATTTCTATGTACATAAAAAGGTGTTTTGGGAGCATTTCTGCTGGTTGAGGTGTATTTTCCTTTTTTCCTTGCATCTGGATTTATAGACAGGAAAGAAGCAGCTTTGGCAGTAAAACAGCTAGGAAGGCAAGCGTAATTAATACATTTCAAACACTGAACAGATAACTTTAGGTAGATGGCTGTGGTGGAAATATCATGGGGGAGTGAGCTTAACACCTGAACAAGTCAGGAACCAACATTTTGCTACCTTCAACTGAAAAACCTACGCCATGCTCTTGGGATTTGTACAGTGCAGTCATGGACATCATTTCGGGTTATCTGAGGCCTCTTCAGAGGAAGGAGGCTTTATAGTAAATATTTTTAGGATACAGCCTTTTGGACTTGTTTTGAACCTCTCACTACTGAGAAAATGAAAGCTACTGTTTCTTTCTCTTAATGCTGATGGGCATCTAGACAGTTAGATCAGATGAAATGACCAGCAGTCTATGTGACACCAACCCTGAGGGGGACTTCTTCCTATAGAAGGAGGACAGAGCAGTTGGCACTACTCTTGTAGTACTGCACACCTTCTTGACCAACAAAGACGTCAGAAAATCATCATCAAACGCATTAGCACTATACTCTCTAACTTCATGATCTCTCTTTGACACTTAGGATCCTACTGAGAAGACACTTGAAGGCTTTCTGTTTTCTTGTGATGTATTGGTTCAGTTGTTAGGATTTGGTTGTGTTTTTTGTTTTTTCCCAAGCTGCCTCTGGGAGTGTAAGCAGCAAATCATCATGCCCTGCTATTTATAGTAATGGAGGTAAAAATCATTTCAAGAGTGGAGCACAACTTCAGATGGAGGCAATTGAGAGTCATTGAACTCAGCAGCTGTGCAGCTGCGTCACCAAAACCTTCATGCTGCCCAATTATTTTCCTTGGCGACTGCTTCCTTTAAGAACTTGTTTTTTCCTGACTATGCCTCAGTTGGCTGCTTGTGAAGGCCTGGCCAGTGTTTGTTGAAGAAAGAAAGAGCAAGAAGTTGCTTCTATTATTCTCCAGAGATCTTTATAGGGAAAATGCTGTTTAATATTGACATATTCTCACAGTCTCTGAGGGAGCTTTTTGACAGAAAGGGAGGGAAAGTCTGCCCTTTCTCCCCAGAGGATAAAGATCAAAAGAGAAAAAACCCAAATATATGTTTTCTTCTTTTTTTTTTTGTTTGTGACTGTTGTAGGCTGCAGTTCCTCTCCTGTATCTATGTTCTGTCCTCCCCGAGCATTAGTTAACTGCTAGTAAATATAATCTGCATTTTTGAGTATAAAAATGCAAGAGAACATTTTCTCTAATGTTTGACAGAAGATAGAGAATTGGACCGACCACCAAGGTCTCCTAAGTAACTCTGCCTTAACTGACAATGGGTTCTTCTTTCTGCCTCGTTTTGCAGCCCATGACATCACCTGCAAAGTTCTTCTACAGCAAAGTTCCACCAAGCTGTTCTATTGACACTAGCACTGGATAGAAGACCAAATTACTATTTGCAGAACACCAAAGTTGCAAAAATAATCTGCCACTGTTGGAATAAGGATCAGAATAAACACAGACCTGGAGGCTTTCCCTGGGCACGTCCAGTTAAATGAAGATTACAGATAGCCAAATAAATAAGGGGAATAAAATAAAATAAACATGCTAAACACCATTTTCCTTCCCTTTTTAAGTCTTCTTCCTACTTCAAAGCAGTCCTCAGACTTTAGCCCTGTATGTGGGCACAGAAAGCACACCCATACTGTCCGTGCACACCCCTGAGATAAGCCCTCAGGCTCGTATGTCCACAAACACCAGTTCCTGGCTGGTGGTGCCTAAACAGAGGCCACATCACCTATATCCTGCAGTGTCTTGTGGTTAAATAAACTTCTCATCAACCCCGTGCCTAAGTATTTTGCTATGGACTTGAAATGCTCAGCACAGCACTCCAGACTTCAGAGCTTGGGAAAAAAGAAATAAAAATTCCTCCTTCTTCCTGATTTCTGCTAAAACAACAAAGCCCCAAGCAAGAAAAAAGCAGTCAAAACAAACTTAAAAGAGTGTGAGACCGTTGTCTGGGATATATGGAGGTATGGAATAGCTGGTCAAAGCCATTGGAGAAGGGCAAACAGAGCAGCTGATGCAGAGGGCAAAATGCAGAGGTGTTAAAAGCCCCTATGGCAGACGCTGTAGGTAAGAGCTTTACACAGAATAACTGATGCAGAGCCAGTCCCAGGACATGTACAGAAAGAAGGGACTGTTGGCTGGTGTGTGGTTGTGCAGAATCTACAGAGCAGCAAGCAGATAGAAGGTGGTGCAGAAGAGCTGCCTTGCATTGATTTTCTGTGTGAACACTAAGGTTCCCCAGTAATTCATATTTCTGCTGCCTTTTCAAGCCTTTTCAGATCTCCACAGGCTGAAATTCTTGGAGCTGCAGCAGATACAACTGCTGGACCATGAGAGTGCTCTGGATAACACAGCAGCCACAGCCTGCAAATCACGAGCTTGCTGTTGCACATAAGCAGGTGTAAAAGCTTGGCACACCCCAAGGCTCATGCACCTCTTGTGTCATGCCCAGTTCCTTCACAGGTACTGGATTCCCTGTAAGGGAAGGCATTCCCTTGTTTGCAAATAGAAAGTTCCTCTCTCTCTCTTCTCAGTGATTTTTTTTAGCTGATATCAGAGGTACAAATGTGTTTAGAGCACTCCTATAGTGGGGGACCAGAGAGCTACAAATAATCAGCCGCAGGAGCAGCTCTGTGGGGCTCAGGAGTGATGACAAAGTGTGTGTTCTTTTCTTTTTTTTCCTAAGTATATGGTTATTTTCTATTTTTATTTATTTTCTTGTTTCCTACTCCACCCATACCTTGTCTGCCTAACAGCCACAAACTCTTGTGAATGGTATTTTATTATGTATGGGGTGTTCTCATTCCTGTTTTGCATGGAACACTGAGCCTGGAAAGTTGCCATTACTTTGCTCATCTTCACAGCAGGCACAGGTGAGTAGGACAGGTGAGAGGGAGCTCCCCCCAAGGGCTTAGTTTGGGTAGGACAGAGCAGCAACCACTGCTGACCTTGCTGGGCTGCAGCATAGAAGCATCCTGAAATACTCATGTCTTTCTTATTGTCACTGGTAGTCTCTCTCGTTCCTTATTTTGCTGATTAGGCCTTGCAGAAATAGCGAGGTCAATAACCACTTTGACTTGAAAAAGCTGTAGCTGCCAGTCCAGTTCTTTTGAAAAATCAGGATCAAACTTTTTTTTTTTTTCCTAAGAGACACAACCAGTAACTGCTTATACCAGAGAGGCTGCCAGAATATTTTGTTTTAAAGAGACACCAACTGCCATTTGACTTTCTTTTATCCAAGAAACATAGATAAAAAGTTTGGGTCATAAACTTAATGCTAACTGCTGGCATCAGGAGACACTGTCTTTGAGTAATTACCCTTTGTAGCTCTGGCCAATGTCAGGAGAACAAGTGGAAAATAATAAAGTCTACTCCTATCTCAGCAGACAAGGGTCACACCACAGCTGAAATGACACAGATGCTCCTGCCGCCAAAGGGAATGACAATGCTTTCTTTCTAAAGGAACCTCAGCTGACCTTTGTTACCTCAGAGGGAAATCTGCTACAGTGCAGCAGCACTTGCAGGCCATTGGATGTGATGTGCGAGTTCATCAAGGTTTTTGGAGACAGTTCATAAAAGCTAGGAACTGCTGGTAGAATGCAACAGTTTTTGATGAATAAGGACCCCACACACACAGACTTGATTAAAAGGCCAAGGCATTTGGCAAGGACCAACAACAGTGTTTTAAGTTTTTAATACTACTGTGTCACTTCCAGTATGTATCCAATATTGCTGTACTAGGAGTTTTTTATGCCATTTATTTCAAAATCAGCAATTTGTTAACTGGAAGATAAAAAGCTTCTCTTACAATAAAAGAAGCTAATAACTCTGAGTCTTTTTACCAAACAAGGTCTTGGCCAAAACCTGAAAAGTTAGCAACAAACTCAGAAATATTTTAATTTCTTTAGTGTTAATCAATGGTTACAAACAGATACCATACAAACTGTAAAATGTGGGTACTAACATGGGACATATGGATGAATAAGCTTGATGTTAGCCATGAGAGCAGCCTTTTGCATGCCACAGCTACCCTAAGTTCAGAACACAAGTATGCTTTTTGCAAACCTGGATGCTAAGGCTGTATCTTATTGGGGACAAGGGGGGGGGCGGAGCCATCATTACAGGCACGTCACATTCTGTGATGGAAAGAAACACTATTCATTTTTAAGAGGAAGATATCCCACCCACCTCTGAATTGTATAGCTGCAGTCCCAGTCAGCCAGCAAGAAGGGAACAGATTGCTCTTTTCTGCATGGCTGGTGTTGTACAAACCCAAAGATGCAAGGCTTGTCACACATAAGTGAGCTGGTATAACCAGAAAGTCTAGGCATGATGGCAACCTCAAGGGAACTGCGCCAAAGGTTAATTCCTTTTTGCATCAGTGTAACAAAGACATGAGAAACAGGTCTAGAAAGTACAGCTTGCTGTGGAAAATGCTCCAGGTAGAAATGCTCCTCTGCCTCCTTGGAAACTGAAGCAATATTCGCTAAGGGAGAAGATACTTGTTCGGTTTAGGGTACATAGGAGATCTGGATTTAGCTCTTAGCAGTTCCTCTCCTGGGTTTATTACACAGAATTCTCACATGCCCTCGCTGTAAAACAGGGTTACTGGTGCTTCCTCTCTGCTTCTCATCATGTACAGGGAGAACTGAGGACAACATGATCCCAAAACAGTACTTTCTAAGTGACATCAAAGCAAAATTCACAAATATGGAAAAAAGGTAAATAAATTACTTGTGTGCAAAGCCTTTCTGAACATAATCTAAATAAGGGTGGAATAATTATATCATAGGAATGCAAAAGGTTTTCATAACATCAGGGCCCAATTTTCTGTAAGAAATTTTTCTCTTGGGAGAGCCTGTTCCAGTCAGACAGAAGAAGCAGGGAAGACATTCTTGTTTAAAAAGAGGTTTACATCAATACATTATTTGTGTAAACTTTAATCTCCTTACAGTAGAAACATACCCAGTCAAAGCCGTAAGTAGTGTAACAATTTTACAGCAAAGCTTACCAGTAAAAATGCAAAACAAGTTTGTATCAAATTCTTAAAAAACTGTGCACTTTCTCAAACTTAACTTTGTTCAGCACATTGTTTTGATTTATATATAAGGCATTAATTCTATAAGAATCATTTACTATATTCCAAAAATCGCATGACCTAGGTGTAACACTCTATAGCCTGACACCATTTTTGTTCCTTTCAATATTTACAGATTTAATCTACCTGCATGGACATGGAACACAGAAGCACTAAGAACAAATACAAGCTTTGCCAATAATAGGTTCACATTGAAAAAGTTACATAAAAAAAACAAAAAAGCAGCTCAATTTTGCATTGCAATAGCTTGGGTCTGCTGCAGCCACGACTGTAGTTTAAGAATAATTCCCCCTTTCATAAACTTCCCTCAAATTTGTTCATTGTATTTGGGGTGTTCACTTCCAGCAGTACTTTGATCTTTCAAAATGCAGAACTGAGGCTGCTCTGAATCTGCAGGTACAAGAAGTGGGACCCATTTCTACCAGCTACCCAAAATTTTTTTTCTCCTCCTCCCCAGAACACAGTTCTTAAGTTTCTTTGAAATTTAAATCTTCTATAAATGGCATCTTTGAAGTCATTCTAGCTAGTATGTACAGAAATGGCTCAGGCAATTAAGTTAGTCCACCTTGTCATTAGTCAACAGGAAGTATAATTACTGTAGCTGTAAAGGAGGTATCTAGTGTTCCAGAATAAGTGAGTTTAATTATGGTGAGAGCTTCCTCAATTCTATTTACATGACAACTTCAGGCTCAATGTTAAATAGCAAGTCATCATTTCCTCTTCGAACTTCAAGTAGTAGAGGTGATTCATTCATCACAGCCTCTTGCAGGTCACTGGAAGTCATCAAAGGACGCCCATTGACTTTCACAATAATATCTCCATCTTGGATCCCTCCTCTGCAAAGACAAGAAAATGGCAGTAAGGATGCATTCTATTGCAGAGGAAAAGCACAAAAGCTATTTACCACCTCTTTTGCAGATGTGATAAATTTTTAATTGTTTTAGTCTCCACTGACAGGAAATTCCACCCTTCTGACTGTGAAAGAATAACAGGTACAACTCGCTAAATGCAAAATAAGGCTTGGGTTTTTTCACTGAGGATTTTCTTCATAAAAAGCAAAAACAAAGAGTCTAGATTGCTCTTTGTCTTCTACAAAACTACAGCAAATGGGAAACAGGAATCACTTTTATCCAGTGTTGACTCACTTCGCTTCATCCATTTGAAAGGTCATGCTTTTATGTCGCCAATATGTATTTCAGGCGTTGGAAATGAAACCCTTCCCAAAATTTCAAGACAGGTAAAACACACCAGGTAAAGTATTGGGAAATTATCTCTCTCTTGCTATTCAAACGTGCTGCTTTTAGCTGCTTTTACCACTTTTGTTTTTGACTTTCCTAAAATCATTTTCAGAAATGTTTTATTTATTTTGCAACTGTTCCATAAAATAGCCTCTTCCTGTTAGATTAAGTGCTGTCTCAGATAAAAGCTCTGACAGTGCCTTATGTGAATCCTATCCTGTTTCCTGTTTAAACTTAATACAAATTTCTGTTTATTAATATTCAACATACTTCACAAAACCCCTCAAATTTGTTCATTGTATTTGGGGTGTTCTTTATATTTGCACACTGTTAGTGTTTCATAATGTCATGAAAGGAGGTTGTAGTGAGGTGGGTGGCAGTCTCTTTTACCAAATAAAAAGTGACAGACAAGAAGAAATGGCCTTAAGTTGTACAAGGGGCGATTTAGATTGGATAAAGGGAAAAATTCCTTCTTAGAAAGGGTTTTCAAACACTGCAAGAGATTGCCCAGCAAAGAGGTGGTGTCACCATCCCTGGAGGTATTTAAAAGATGGGTAGAAGTGGCACTTAGGGACAGGGTTCATTGGTGGCCGTGGCAGAGCTGGGTTAATGATTGGGCTTGATGACCTTAAGGGTCATTTCCAACCTAAATGATTCCATGATTTAGATAGTTCTGATATTGAAATGCTTCATTTTTATAGATGTGAACAGACCTTCAGCACAAACATTTTAAACCTGAAGGCACAATTTTTAATTGTCTACAAATGAAGCCTGGTATGAGAAATTACTTGAATATAAAAAGAAATATTACCTACTAGTACCTCTTTGGAGATTTATTTGTGGTGAAGAAAATAACATGCTCTACCTACCTATGAGAAGGGGAGTTTGGAACAACCTCGTGTACGTAAATTCCACTTCTGACATCGGGAAAATCAGCATTATTGTGCTTCAGTTCTTCCACCAAGCTAAAAGAAGAACAAAGTTATACAGAATTTGATTGCACTACAAAAGCAGAAGCATTCAAATATTTTTATTTATTTAAACTTTTTGTGACAAAAAAGTAAAAGAATTAACAATTAATTGTTTCCCTGTTCCTCTGTGATGAAAACGCAGGGTTTGAATTTGGACTAAAACAAGTTACATAGGTTTTAAGAGAGGCAAAACTACTTCCCTGTGCAAAGCATGCTAAACTTAATGGTCTTGTACATCTCCTGCAAGAATCTGACTTTGGCTCTGTGTAGCAGTAGCTCAGAGGGCCCTGTACACAAGCACAAGGGCAGGAGCACTCTCTGTCCCAGATGCTATACAGGGGAAAAAGACATTTCTGCCCTAAGAATAAGTGCTGGTGACAGGGCAGAATTTGCTAACTTTTTTTGTTTGTTTGTTTTTGCAAATCATTCTTAACTTGTCTTTATCTAGAACAATAGAGCTTTTGATGACTTCAGCCAGCAGATAGATCAGAATTGGAAACTTCAGTTTCCTCAAGTTTGTTTCAGGCATTGTTTGTGCATCACTTTCTAAAGAAAGAAGACAAGAACCCACTGCAAAATAGAGGCTCTACAAACATCTGCTCGTTTCAGAGGTGATGACCTAATTTCAGGTCTGTGTACAGTGTGGGTTAGAACCCATTTCTAGAAAGCAAAGATTTTTAAACCAAGGATGGATTACTTGGCTATCTGCCATGAAGAACTGGGGTCCCACAGAAGGAAAACAAGCCAAAATGGCTGCACACATTCTCTTAATTTGATTTTGTACTGAGGCAACTAACAATTGAATAATTAAAGTAAACACACCAAGGAAGTGGTCTTCTTCTGAAAAAAAGGCCTGCAGATATCTTACATGGCTTTATTAGATGCTACAAAAGCAGGAAAATCTCACATTGTGTTCACAATTATTCAGAGAAACATCCCGAGTTTCTCGCCATCAATGACGTTAATGCCATTACACTGATTCATTCCAGCTGAGGATCTGACCCTTCAGGGAGGATTGCAAGAGTGTAACTCAATAAAAAAATGATGGCTTTACTACAACCCCAGCTGGAAATTGTCTTGTTTAATTTTGCAGTCTACTGCCACATTGGAAACATTGCCTACTGCTGGGAAAGAACATCGGCATAAGAGCCCTCATTTATTATTCAAGAATATATCTGGGTAACAGCAA
The DNA here is from genome assembly GCF_000691975.1 of Corvus brachyrhynchos. NCBI lineage: Eukaryota > Metazoa > Chordata > Aves > Passeriformes > Corvidae > Corvus > Corvus brachyrhynchos. The sequence goes on along the minus strand of NW_008236769.1, from coordinate 9,521,354 downwards.
GACACAAAGCAATGTGAGAGGGAGAAGGCAGTAAAGAGCCAGAGGAGGGTGTCCATATTCTGGCTTTGTTAACCTGGAGGCACAAAGCTTTAGTTTGGCACTTTAGCCTCTCTTTCTAGCTAATGGTTAGACACCAATTCTCACATCAGATGACCTCTACTGGAACTGATAAAAGCACCACCAAACCCTCCATCAGCTGATCTGTCATTGGCACTCAGAGTCACATGAAAACAGCATTCTCTTTAAATGTTACCTAAAACCTGGTGTAACTCCAGATGTCCTTGTCAAGAACCAAAATCTGTGTTCAGGCTCTTCCTAATTTCCCTCAGCTATCAGGAGGACATCCTCCACTATCAGTATTTAGAGCATTTCCAGGTCTCAGAACATAGATTTCACCAATATCATTAAAATGCCTGCAGATTTCCTAGAAGCCAATGCCATTTCTGTATCTCTGGAGATTGGTAATGAAAGCTAAATGAAGTTCTGAACCACTACTGACCATATCGTGTGTGCATGATGATACAATTACCTTCCTAAGATACTTACGCTGGTGTTATTGTCAGCATTCTGATGCCAATAAAACGTTTCTTCCCATCTGAAAGGAACACAGAGGATGTTTAAGAAATTTAGGCAAACACTGACAAAAATAACTGCTCTGATGACCCAAAACACCTGAAAATTAAAACAGAATGTATCATATTTTAATAAACTGAACAAAACCATACAGATTACACTGAGGCTATTTTTAAATTTTGATTAGCCTTGATGTACAGAATGGCAATCCCTCTCCCTGAAACTAAGGGTAAGGGAGAAAGCTCATTTACACTCCATAAGAGTTTTTCCTTCAGGAAATTTAGGAAATTGCTGTCATCTAGTATCACATGAATTCAATAAATGGAAAATTTCATAACCAGCTACTATTCAATCTGAGACTGGTCAAGACAATTTAATTATATGATGTTCTCATTAAAATGTAGAAATGGGATCTAAATAAATTTTCATTTCCACCTTTCAGAGAAAGAGCAATCAAAAGACTCACAGATTGTCATGCAAGTGGTTTGTTATTTCTACCCCAAAGAATAAAAAGCAAGTTTAAAAACAAACCCAAAATCTGTAGACCTTTGCCAAAATGATCACAAAAATACTCAGAGGGCTGGAGCACCTTCTGCTATGAAGACGGCCTGAGGGAGGTGGGGTTGTTCAGCCTGAAGTAGAAAAGACTCCAGGGATACCTTAATGAAATCTTTCAGTATTTTAAAGGGAGCTTATAAGACAGGACAAAGGGTAATGATTTTAAACTAAAAGAGGACAGTAGGTATCAGAAATAATTTCTTATTATGAGAGTGGTAAAACATTGGTACGTGCTGCCCAGAGAAGTGGTAGATGCCCCAACTCTCAGCACTCAAGTTCAGGCTGGATGGGGCTGTGACCAACCTGATGTAGTGAAAGCTGTCTCTGGTCAGTGCAGGGGGGTTGGACTAGATGACCTTTAAAGTTCCCTTCCAATAGAAACTATTCTATAATTCTATGATTCACCAGGACTCTCTTGAATTTTAAATGGTGAGAAGTCACTCCTTTAGGAAGAACACCACATTTCTGCAGTTGGCTTTTAGTAAGTCATGATATTGCACAGCTGCCTTACGAAAAAATGCAGTTTGATGACTTCCTAAAGTGAGTGCTGCAGTACTCAGTTACATCCGGCATGAAACAATATTTCCCCTTACTTGTTCCAGCACAACTACTTTGCAAGATCTCTGAGCTTCTCCAGGTTCTCATATGAGGGAAAAGGAGATGTACACAGTCTTCTCTAGCTCTTATTCTTTCCAAGAAAAATGCTCCTGAGTAAAGAATTTAGTTCTGAATCTTACTATGTCCAATACTCCCATTGGGGTCACTGAAAGTGTTGACTACTAAACACTGGATTTACTACACTCTGAAAAATCCTGCATCCGAAACTGTCACCCCTGCTTTGCCCTGAAATGTTTGGCTCTCCCTTATTTTAAAGTAAAACTAATAAGGCCAAAATCAGCTATAGTAAGAGTGTCAAGAAGTTCAATTGCTCAAATCTGAAGTCTGAAGAGCATGGGCATAAACATGAACTAGCTCACAGTGCTCCTCCAGTCTGCATAGCAGAAATGTAGTTTTTCACTTTTTAAAAATATTCAGACATGATAATTCTCCCCCCTGAACACAATCCCCGTGTCCATGCAATGTGGACAGTTAAATAATTAAATTCCCTTCATAAAACACATCAGTGACAGACTCTCAGGTGACAGTTTTCTGTTTGCATTAAACAATTGCTGCTGGCCATCACCTGTGTGAGGCAGAAATTTGCAGAAGCACAAAGATACTCTGGAGCCTGAGTTAGGAATGTTCACCTGAGTGAAAAATCAAAATGAAAGAAGGGACAAAAGAAATTGACTGGGGAGAAACAAAACAGCAAGAATGAAATACCACAGGAGAAATAACACTGGTGATAAAGGGAATTATTTCCCCAGTGGCTAATGATAAATGTCAACATTAAGCTTTAGGAAAACAAATAGATCTTGTAACTACAGACTCATTCCTAACCAAAATTCTAGTTCTACCTTCAACTTCAGGCAGGTTGGGGTTATTATTTCACTCCTGTTCATGCACTGAAATTCAAAAAGGCCTTCTGCCCTCTCTCTGCAGTAAGTTTGCCACGCTGTAAATAGCAATTCATGCTACAAAATAGCAGGCTATTGTATAAAGTAAAACTAAAAACTATGAGCCATGAGTTACTTTAGCAGCAGAATAAACACTCCTTTCTTTCCCCTGTCCAGACATTTTGTTTGTCAGAATAGAAGTAAAAATAAATAAATGCTTTGTTTCATAAAAGTCCATTCCACTCAATTTAACCCAAGTCAAACACCTACAACAAAACCAAAGTTTCCATCAACAGTGATTAGAGGGAATATAATTGCCCATCTTATTTGAAGTATCAGCAGAGACTGAACAGGCACAGACAACCAGCTGTAGCGTTTTATCATCCCAGAGCATAGGCATGGTGATGTTGGGGCTAAGTCACATCAGCAGAACAGTATGCACACCTGGAACTACCACTGTCATATTACAACTGCTCTGTGAATAAAGTCTCAAAACCTGTCATTCTGGCAATTTGTGCTATCATGAGGCAAAAGAAAAAATAATTAGGAGAACTGGAATAAAGTGATGTCATAAATCTAAGGAGTACATCACAAGGGTGCAGTCCCAGCAGTAGCTAAAAAAAGGTTCATGTGTTAGAATAATCAGGTTTAGAAAATGTGAAACCATGGTGGCTTAAAGCTGGAGCACAGCACAGAAGAGAGAGAGACTCAAATCTCATTTCACTTTTGTAAACAACAGGCCAGATTAAACACTGATTCCCATAGGTAAAAAGTCACTCAAACCAACCTCAACCATGAGTTTAAACTTAAATCTGTTTAGTGTTAATAGAAAGTCACAAGCAGCTGACCCCAAGTATCCAGAAGCAGTTCACTATTTACAGAGACCTCTGTTCCACAGTTAGGAAAGCACTTGGCTTACTGTTACCTTTATTTATTGATGCTTGCAACAATAGAGATACAAACCAGACAGATAAACACCAGCTGAAGGCAGAAATGTTTATGACCTATAAACTGTAGCAAAAAGAACTGATAATTAAGGAATCATGTACTCAAACTCTTATTGGCTTGAGTAACTCTGGTACAAAATTATACCCACAGCAGCTGATTTCAGTGGGGCCAGGATACCACCAGGATCTCCAAGCAAAGAAATGGATCCTGCACTTCTTATTCAAGTGTAAGGCAAAACTCCTACTTCTTTGCTAATTACTTTTGCACCTAGCTCATCTTGCAGATTACAGGAGCAGCCCTGAAAGCATTTAAGAAAGATATTCCACTGCCAAACAGAAAATGTGAAAACAGCTCAAGCCTATAATGCTGGACTGTGTGCAGTGTCCCTTTCATATAAACTGCATAGCTGAATTTAATCAGTGGCCTGAATCTATCTATACTCAGCAAACCTAACCAACCCCCATGATTACTGGTAATTATTATGAGTAATAATCTTTCAAATGCAAAGGTAAGAATACTGTTTCAACACAACTAATACAATGTTGTGGGGATGTAAAATGAGGATTCGTGTAAATGAGTTGTTGGGTGTGGCCAATGCAGAACTCCCCCATTTCCCCTTGCCCATCTGAAACAAGGTTTATTCCCTTTTCTGCATACAAGAAAGCCACCACAAGAGAAGCCAAGTTGACTTTTTAGGATACATTTTCTCTTTAATGTTTTGTTAAATTGCTAACTTACTGTCTTCCATTTTAAAGGATCTATGTCTAAACACTTAAGTATGTAGTTAACTTCCAGAGGTAAACATAGAAAACACAGCTGGTTAAAGCTGAGGTACAGATGGAGACACTTAACTTCATGCAGCAGTTCAAGACTTCCTAACTATAAAAGGAAGTTAACTGGTAACCCCAAAATTAGCAAAGTCTTTGACCGTTCAACAAACAAACATCTCTATGAGGACTGTGGCAAATCTTTGGTCAAAAATACATTAGGTGCTATTATATATTACCCATGCATTAGGTAATACAGACTGTATAAATAACAATAATCAGTACCAATTCTTCATCCAAATGACATCCTCTCCTTTTTCACTCCTCTCCACTCCTGTTCTTTAAGAGATCAGATATTTGCAGTTATATATAATGGATGAGATTTAAAAAAATATATGCCTTCTATAGAAAACGGTTATCTGATCAACTGAGACTCAAAAGACCAAGGTCAAGCTTATTAAACAATTGAGTATCTACTATACCAGAATTATTTTCAGACAATATAATATTAAGAGCAAAATGGTAATACCCTTAAACGTCTTTCTATGACCTAATTGTACCATAAGGGAGGATCCCACTGAAACTACTGGAACATAACTGGAAGAAAAGAAAACATGATAAAAACATCCCTAAAATTCTGCTCACATAAATTCATTATGCCAAGAAATAACGACTATACAATAAACCTTAAAACTATTACTAAAGGCCTAAAAAAAGCAAACTATGTCTCAAATATACAGTGAAAATATCTCTGAGAAGCTTTCTCTATGCATTAAGGGCTCTAACTGATTGTTCTGCCATTGCAAAATTACGAGAAGTATTTCAGAGAAGCAAAAGCAAAAAAAAAAAAAAAAAATTGAGAAAGAAAAATATTAAGATTGTCTGTGCCCAGGATACTTGAAGCAGTGACAGCCACACTGACACTAAGAGAAAGTGTGAATCCTTTTGGTTAGGGGATAATGTGACATGATAAGTAAAAGATCTGTATGTTACAATCACTGTATAAACTTGAATCTTTTACAATGTTTTTGGGGTTTTTTTTAAGGTTCCATGGGCAAAGCTGTCTCTGGGCCCTTAGCTGGGCTCATCATTCTGTGCAGGCAAAGATGCCTGAAGGAGCAAGGTGGCTGATTTCAGTCATGACATCTCTAACTTTCACTGACTTTCCAGCCCCAGCTACCAGGAGATGGTGGGCTTTGCACAAGGCTTGAGTTCGTTCCTCTAGGCCAGGCCTACAGGGTGAGCCATTGCTCCTCCCTGGCTTGGGATGAGCAGTTTGGTTCTGAAGAGTAGCATCACTAATGAGACACCTGTTTGTTTCAGAAACTGCCAACCATCAGTTAGTAACTAGGGCAAATAAATAAGTTTTTTGACTTGTTGACTGAAACAAAATTGTCAGCTACTTCAAAATGCACTTCTCAGCATAAAATTAACACCTTTTTTATATCTACTCCTTTCCCTCCCCCCAAATCAACAATGAAAGCAATATAATTTGTGGAATTCAGCCAAACACAGATGAGGGGACCCATCAGGATTGTGAGGCTCTCATATATACAAGCAGATGCATCACTTTAAAACCGCTGACTAAGGGAAGTTTCTGAAATAGCACTATCTGAGAGGACAGTGGTTTTTTTTTAGGGAAACAACCCTGGCATCAGGAACTGGATGAACTCAGGAGAAAAAAAGATTAATAACAAAAAGATTGAAGACAAGAAGCAGCAGCAGCCAACACTCATGATAAAAGATGAGTAGTAGGGTGTGGACAGATAAATTGGCAAGCAAAAGACTAAGAAAGGTTTGGCCTGGATGCAGCATTACTAGATCAGCTTTGGCTGTGCAGCCTGCAGTATGACATCTAGAACAGGGTGACAGATACGGTGCAGGCACGTAAAAAAAAGTCTAAAGTACTGCAGTTGTCATTGCCAATAAACTTAGATTTATACGCTCTCTGGGGCAGAGGCCTTTCTTTCTTTCTGCCTCTCTCCCATCTTCCCATGTATTTCTTCTTGAATTAGTAACAGCCCTTCTTCCACCAGGGTCTGAGGATCTACCACAATATCTTATTATATAGCCCTGACATGCATGACCATGATAAAATATAGGTCGGGTTCTATGGAAAATGCACACACCTGTGGACAGGTGCTTAAAAAAGTTTTTTACCTTATTTTCTACAGTACACCTTAATCTTCTTTTTGCTTGGACAAGAAATGAAAAGAGGAGAATAAGACTCCTTAAACAAGTGATCATCTGTTCTCAAGATCATTTGAGACAGTGATGATTCATCTGTGTCCTCGCTATTCTCAGAGGCCCTATTTCCCATCTTTATGCAGATACTGTCTGCTCTTTGGGGGGTGTGAGTAATAAAAAGCCTCTCCTACTTCTGTAAGATTGTTTTCTATTTCCAAGTCTGTGATGCTCTATACTGTAAAATGATGCTGCTCCTGTCAGTAATAGGATCCCAGACCCATGTCTTTTGGCACTTCTCCTGGATCAGGATAGTAACTGGAAGATGTCACTGTTTCTTGCAGACCTTACCTTTACTTTGTTTGTCGTGTGACTCTGTGAGAAACTGAGTGATACGGTCTGAAGGAATAGCAAAAGAAATTCCAGCTGTGACCTTTAAGGTGTTAATCCCAATCACTTCACCATCCTGTTGACAGAGAACACCCAATTAAAGTTGTTCATAAGTACAGGATTCAGCTCCCTGCCGAGCATTTCATGTTAAAAGCTGGTGTAAGAAATTTTAGAGTGTTGTAATCACTCAAGAAATAAACATTACTTATAAGGGAGGATCTGGGCTTTGATTCATAATCCATTTTGCATTTAACTGTGATGGCCAGAGAGATTGCAGTACAGTGTGTTCATCCAAGGTCCATCCCACCTCTCCCAGCAAGAGATTCCCTCTGCCAAGCGGGCAGTGGAGTCACTACTACCACTACAGCCACAGGTCACTGACCTGCAAAACCAGTGCTGATTTAAAGCAATCTACTTTGAAATAGTTGTGTGGGTCAAGCAGGTGCCATCTTTGTTGTGCATCCCAGGTTTCACAGTGTGAATGAGCATAACTGCTCCTACCAGATCCCTTATTCCTCACTGCTATGTAAAATTTTCTGTGCTCAATGGGGAAATGTTTTCGTATGGTTTGTGAACTGACACCTAATTTGCATATTCTGCATTAGCTTCATGTTATCTCCCTACCATTATCTTTAATGAATTTTCCCAAAAGAACATTCTCCCACTAACTTCAAACTAGCTCTTGAAACAAAACAAAACAACCAACAAAAAAAACCAGGTCACATGGACTTACCAGGTTAACTAGAGGTCCTCCAGAGTTGCCATACTGTAAAAGAATGACATAAGGGAATATTAATACTTCACTGCAGGAAATGTGATTCTCACTTCAAATAGTAAATGAAAGAGAGGAGGTCATTTCTTAGGCAGCACTGACAGACACAGTTTCAAACACAGAAGATTACAAGTAGGTCTTGTCCTACCCCTTCACTGCTCTCAAAATTTTTTTCTTTTCAGAAATAAGTTCTAAGTTAGGATCTATCTATCTGGAGTGGCTCCTAAGTGTAAGACTTATTAAATAGTTAAAACTAGTATTATGATTCTTCTAAAGACTGTCAGAAAAAGGTTTCGAAATAATTACTATTTAAAGTTATATTTCAGTGAGATGCTTATACAGTTTTTGTTTCATTCATCAGTTGGTTTGTAAGACTGTCAGTCTCTCATTCTCCACTGGAGCAGAATACAGTGTTTTATGTATTTAATCACAGCATATTGCTATGAGGTAGCTACTACATAAGGATTGATTTAATAACCACATATCCCTCCCTAAGGAGGGCATATAGCAACTCTGAGCAGCCCAAAATTACCTAATACCTAATGGCCTTTAAAGGAAACATGCAACAGGACCACAGGAAATGAGAGTTGGGAAAGTTGCTTGTCCATCTTCATGTTGGCTCAACAAGTTTGTTTTTGAGTGAGGCCAGAGTTTTCGAGTAGGTTTGCAAAACAGCCAAGAGCAGCAACTTTCCACTCAAAAGAAACAAAAGCTAAGTGATGTATGACAGAAAAGTGAGACACAAACTGTTTACACTTAGATAGGATTGGACAAACCTTACAGATTCTTAGGAGAATAAAACAGACATTAAAGCTTATTAAACAGCTTCAAAGGTCAAATTTAAACAAATAGATCAGTTCCTGATATTGTATCTCTCCAGTGACCAGAGGCTGCACACTTTATTTTTATGTCTGACTGACACAACAAAACCAAGATAATAATTTTTCAGCCTTCCTCAGCACATCATCTTTCATTCAATTGTCTTCTGCTTGAAGGATGTGAAAAACCTTCAGCATATGCAACACAGCTGCATTTAGGACCTTACTGCCCTGTTTTCTCCTGCCCTATGTTACTGCTGTCCCAGCATTTCTCAAAAGGCAGCTGCAGGCACATTCCTGCAGGAAAGTCTTGGCTAAGCCACAGGAATGCTCTGAACAGACCAGCTCTCAAGCTCCTCCCATTCTCAGGAGAAAATAAGTGCATTAGCTAAGCAGAAAGCATCCTTATGCCAGGGACCTTCTTCATATTTTGTGGTCTCAGATGGCAAAGCAATTCAAACTTATTGTCATTTTCCTCATCTCATCTGCTATCACTCTTCCTTTGGTCTAGAATTATCTGACACACTCTACTATCCTTGTCTAAACCTCCTCAATAGCTTTGGAGGGCAGCAAATGTCTTAAGTATATAAACAAGGAAGGAGTCTGAGCTTGAAAAATGTGTGTAGGCAAGAAGTCAAGAATCCCATATTCTAATTCTGTCTCTGCCACCAATTCAGTGTGTGCTTCCAAGCAACCCATCTTGCCTAAGTTTTGCTCTTCTACTTGCACAGCTGAAGAGAGTAATTCCAATTAAATGTCTGGAGAGGTTCAGCTCCTGGGTCATACAGAAGCTTTTTGAAAAAGCTCACTTTTATGTCATATCTTAGTACAAAAGATAATTACCTTCATTTTTTTCCTCCCCCCACAATTTCTCTCGACAAGTCTGTGACAATAACCATTCGGGAAGCACTTTGTGTGTGTAAAACACTCAGTCTTATTACTTGTTATGTCAAATTTGACATTGAGGTCCAACAAATAAATCCTGAAAATATTTTCTTTTCAATGTGTAACAGATTTAAGCTATAAAGTTTTAGGCCATTTTCCACCTCAGATATGTGAGCAGTGCTCTTTTTAAAAACAGTACAAGCTAATCACACACCCAAGGACTTCACTTAAGCTCTCTGGATCCCTCCAAGCTGCTCTGAAGGAACATTATTTCAATCTATTTCTATAGAACATGCAATGCTAGGACCCTGAGCTCCAAAACCTCAGACTTTGTTATTTTACATCTTGATTCTTGTTCTGAGTATGTAATGTGCAAAGGGGAAAAAACCCCCAGAACTCTCCTTACATTCTTACTTGGGTGTCCTGTCATTACATTGAAGCACATACTCTAAATTTGACTATTCCATCTGGTTCCAGTGGATGGAGATGAAAGAAACTTTGGCTCTATTCTACAGCTTCCTTGACCAGAGCAGAACAGCAAGCAGAGAGAGAAATGTTGTGATTTACTGCTGGTTGATACAACCATGTGTTACTGCATGAGATTTACAGAATTAAAAGGGTCTGACTTATGCAGCATCCTCAAAGACAACCTCAAAGGAAGAACTTTTATTTATCATACCCTTCATAACACGTCTGAACACAACTTACAGACACTGCATAGACTTTTATAAAAGAAGAGTTTCATTGAATTTAAACAAAGCTGCTTTTATTTAGTGGATTCATCTTTCAGAGCAGGCACTTCCATTCTGCATAGGTGGGGAAGGACTGTGAGGTGAAGCTCATGACACACCTCATACTTACATTAATAATAGCATCTGTCTGAATGTAGTCCATATCCGAGTCCCGCAGGCCCAGTTCTTTGCCGTCTCGCTGAGCAGTGCTGACAATACCTGTTGTCACAGTGTTCTGCAAGGCAAATGGACTTCCAATTGCCACCACAAATTCTCCTGGCCTCAGATCAGCAGAGTGTCCCAGTAACAATACTGGTAGTTTTTTCTTAAGTAAACACAGAGAGAAAGAAATAAGCATTAGTTCATACTTGAAAAAAACCTGATTGCAAAGATCAAAAATGAGCAACAAGTTAGGAACATACAACTTTCCATTACATTAAGGAAAGAGCCACCCACTATCATACAACCAAAACTTATGCCAGGAGGGTCACTGCTTTAAACTGTCTTCAAAAACAAACAGCTATCACTAGGTCCTTGCAATTTCACCTGGAAAAAGAAGGCATCAACATTTCCCTGTTTTCCAGCAGATTGTTCCCTCCTCCTAAAAACCAGCATACAAACCAACTGCAGACCAGCCTGCCATTCTCTCTGCATTATGCCCCACCTTGCTTTCCGTGCATACTGGCACAAACCTTAGAAAGGTTAGCCTGGGTCTTTAGGTAAAGATAGCAGAATTTAATATTAAATATTAACATATTAAATGAGCTGCATTTTTTTTCTTCATTTTTAACAGTTTCTAGCACAGAAGACAAAGTAATTTAATTCCAAGATATGAAAAATTTCCAGGTCTGTATTTCAGTACATTGTTTTCCACAGATATTTCTAAGGAATCCTTAAATGTATATTCTAGTCAATCACTTAGTACTAAGTGAAACTGAAAGAGCTCCCAAATGGAGTCATTCTTATGTTTATGCCACTCACCTTAGGGTGAATCTTTATTGTTGCAATGTCAGATTTCTTGTCAATGTCTTTGATGGTTGCTTCATAGGTATCTCCATTCTGGAGCTGTACCTTCAGTTGTTGTCTCCCTGATATTGCATTTGTGCTTGACACCACGTGGGCATTGGTCACAATTAGACCAGAATCAGACATAATAAACCCAGATCCACTGGAAAGGGGGACATTTCGACCAAAGAGAGGGTGCCTGTATAAAAAGCAAGCAATTCTGTGTCATAAGGGAAACCAACTTAAGAGAAGATTATATTGGACATCATTTACCACCTTTCACCCTGAGAAATAACAAAGCATTTGATGACAAATTTTACAGTCCTAAGAAAAACTAAATTTAAAAAAAATTACAAAGAAATGATCCCTTCCTGAAAATTGTGACTGGTTTTAGTCAGTCAGGGAGGTAGGAACTGAGGTTTACAGACAACCATCAAGGTCCCTTTCCTTGGTTTCCAATTCTGTCTTTATAGACTTCCTTGCACAGAGTCTAGGTGACAAAAAAGGAAGGAGAAGGAACCCATCTGATCCCACTAGTTATTGATTCTGTACTGGAAGAGAACAATGACAGGAAATAAAAGGGCTGAAAAATGAACTGATCCTCTAACGGGAAAAGGGGAAGAAGGAAACTTGCAGCTGGACAGAGGCATAAAGGAAGAAGTGAGGTCCAACAGGAATCAAAAAGCCCACGTGCAGACTGGGTGGAAAAAGCATGTCTGGAAACCAACATGACTAAGAATGTGAAAGAAAAAAAATGAAAAACACTAGCAATGGGTAAAATTTAGTGGAAAACAACATGTGCTGAAACATAGACATGTAAAAGATTTTACAAACTGTTCAAAGTATTATGAATTTTCTCTGTGAACAACTGCTGTAGTGACCTTAGATTTGTTAGGAGAACAGAAAGTTCCTGCACAGCAGAAGACAAGAAAAGGCCCACAAATTCTTTCTTCCAAGACATGGTCCTGGTTAGGATATTATTTGAAAGTTCTGGGCTATTTAGCAGTAGAGAAAAAGCAGTATTAAAATTAGCACCCAGCAGGCTGCTGGGCAAACATTTACTTACAGGGAAAGAACAAACAATCTTAACTACATGTGCAAAGATGTCAAGCATCTTCAGCTGAAACATTCTCTCAAAGGACCAATCACCATGTGCACAAAGCGATGTCTCCTGATATCCCTGATTATCTTGATTTTGCATATTAAAAAAGCCTACAAAAATTCTCCAAGAAATTCTTAGGTCTGTGGAAAACGAGAGGACTCCAGGAAGAAAGGTATTCACATAATGGAGTACATGCAATATTTGCAGTCATTTGTTCTGACAGCAGGTTGTTCTGACCACTCATATTAAAACCTGCCTCCCAGGTTGTTTTGAGCATTCAGTGTTGAACTTGCCACCTCATTTCCAGCTTCAGCACCCTGAATATTGGTATTGTTCTGGTCAGCAACTTTAGTACCTTTCTTTCCTATTGGAAGTCATTTCTATGTTTAGATAGGTAACATCTGCTTAACATTGTACCTCTTAATGCTCTTCCTGCCAAAATAAAATCACCTCTCATTGAAAGTAGAAAAAGCAACAACAAGCCATTTTTTCCCAGCTTACCGTCTGGATATATATATTTGTATTTAAACTGAGATAATAAATACATTCCAACAAGCAATACATTTTAGTGAAGGCTGAAGAGACCTTCAAAGATGAGATAGACTCATTTTAGGGTAGACAGTATATATTGTATAGTACTGTAAGCCCATTAGAATAGATCTACTGAACAGAAACAGAACACACAAATGTGTGGTTCTCTCAAGAAATGAGTCTGCTGTAATGTTTTAGAGTATTTAGACTATTAGTGAACTTCACGAGATCAAAAGGAAAGTTACAATGCTGGAAAAATCTTTGTAGACATTTGTTAAACAATGTAACTAAAAGAAAGAATTGAAAACGTTACCTGAGGAAAAGTTCAATGTGTACAACTGCAGGTGCAATCTTTTCCACCACATCTGCTATGAAGTTGAATTTGTATCTTGGGCTGCTGGACTGTAGGTGACCTATACTAGCAGAAAGAATTGGATATGTTAATAGGACAATACCCTTTTTAAGCAAGTAGGCAACATGAACCTCCCTTGAATTGGTCTGTTGCTCCTACTATAACAGCTTCCAAACAGTATTTGAAAAGGAGTCAAAGTCATTAAGATTGTTCAAAACTTAACTAGCATTTTTCTGGATCCTGAGAAAATTAAACATCAGCATCACTTAGCTGTGAGGGCTTATTTTGGAGTCTACAAGCCCTGTCTCGAGCATTTTTCTCAGGACAACCACTAATTATTATCCAAAACACATACGGTCATAAGACAGGTTGGGCTGGAAAGGACCTTAGGAGGTCTCTAGTTCTACACCCTGCTCAAAGCTGCATCAGCTACAAAGGGAAACCAAGCTGGGACATACAAAACTCCAAGGACAGACACTCCAGAAACTGCCTGGGAAACTTCTCCCACTACTTCACTGTCCCCCATGATGTAAAAGTTATTTTTTTACATCAAGTCTGAACTTGTTGAGACTCATGTTCCAACTCATGCCCATTGTCTCTCCTCCACCCATCACGCACCTCCGTGCAGAGCCTCGCATACAGGGAGGCTGCTCTCAGCTCCTCCTGAAGCTTTCTCTTCTCGAGGCTGAACAAGCCCAGGACCCTCCATTTCTCCTCACAGGAGATAAGTCCAGTTCCCCCCAGCCATTCTCATGATCTTCTCCTGAACTCACTGCAGTTTGTCAATGCCTTCCTTGTACTGAGGGATCCAAAACTGGATGCAGTATTCTAGATGTGGTCTAACAAGAGCTGAGTAACACAGCTGAAGAATTTGGGAGCCACAGTTAGAACTTAAGTTCTAATTTTTTTAAGTAGACACATTAGAAACCTGCTTTAAATTACAACCTTTGCACCTAAAAATTTTTCCAAAATCACATTTAAGCTGTCACATGAAGCTGGGCCTAACAATAGATTACTAAAAGACCTGACAAAAGTCAGTATGGTCCTACATTGAACAACACTATACACAGCATTTAATAAGAGTAAATATAATTATGTGAAATGAAGGCTTTAAAGAGGGGGGAAAGCCCACAGAATCCTGGCTTCTAATGCCACAACATCCTGGATTCTAGCATCACAACATCCCAAAGTAATAACACTGCTTGTGCTAAATGTCATATTCTCTGCAGTCCCTAATACACGGAGACATATCACCACACATGTAAAGCATATGATAGGGGTCATATCACCACACTCAAATAGCAATCTTTCATGTTCACAGCCTGCTGCTTTAAAATTAACTATGGGGCCTACCAAAGGGAGCAAATAAGTTGAAGAAACCAGAACAAGAAAATGAGGAATTTCTTCATAGAAATCTGAGTTCTTCATCCTGTTACTGGACACAGGATTTACTTCTGAATGAAAAGAAAACCTGCTTACATTTAGCAAGCTAGATTTATGTGATACTGAATAAACAAAAGGAACAATTTGGCAGGACTAGATGCAGTCTATTATTTCTATGTACATTCTCATGCACTCTGAAAAATCCCTCCAGCCAATTGAATATGATTGTTTTAGTGCTTAGTTTAAAAGAGACAGCACAAACAGGAATCACAGAGAACAGTCAAATATAAGCACAATATACTGTTATTTATTTTGCTTACTAGGCCACTGAAGATTTATCTTACCTTCAGTTCCCAAGCAGCTTGCCTGATTACGCAGTGTATCCTTTGAAGTCTGCTAACATGACTTTGAACACTTGCCTATACAGCAAGTGTTCACTGACAGGATATAACATTGCCATCACTTTTATCTTAATAGACATGATCATGCATCAGTGAAAGGCAGCTGATAAACTAGCCCAGAACTGGGGGAAAATAGTGATGAATGCAGCCTTTCAGTTGATGTAGATCAGCTTAGCTCTATGTGAGCCAGGGCAACTAAATCCCTTTGCATCTTCTGAGTGATCAACTGTTCTGCCCAAGCCAAATGGTTACAGCACTGTACATGGCCAAAAGGAAGACGCCTGCCAAAAACCTCAGGTTTGGGCCACTCCTGACTAGCCACCAGGCAAACATCATGGGTGGCAGTGGCTTTCCAGGTAGGATTTGGGGGAGGCAGAGAGAAAACATCTGAAAGAGTGGATGAAACATGAAAAAAGAAAATGCAGCAATACAGAGAAGAGGCTAAAACTGAAACAAGGCTTGTCTTCTTGTCATACCACAGCAAAAACATTTCTCTGAGCAGAAGCCTGAAACCTCCCTGCTAGGGTCAGAAGACAAGAATGCTCAAACCTGACAGAAAATCCAAATCTGCACCAATATTAAAGGGAAATCTGAAACAAAGGAGGATCAAGCATAACACTCAGGCTTTGTATGAAAGATGTGGCTGAAGATCTACTGGGCTGATCAGAGATGAGCTGTTCTTCCTCTTGTCTGATGGGGACCAAACACTGGTGAAAACTGACTTACAAAGTTGAGAGGCCTTCAGAGAATCTTTCTTGAATCATTTTCTACAAGCTGGCAGTAATGAGAACCTTTAAACACATTATATGATGTGCCAGGAACTCAGACTATGGACATGGAAAACGTAACTTCACATTTACTCTCACACATACAGCGCTAGTCAAGGGAACTGAAGTGTTGGTTATTATTAACAGCATTTTAGTGCATAATTATTAAACTGATGGTTTCCATCAGAAGTTCTCAATATACTTCAAAAGGGAGGAATTGAAGCCTGGGAAACTGAAGAAGGAAGCAACATCCAACACTGAGTATATTGCATAAGGTCACCCTGAATACCAGTGTTATAACTGTAGAGGTAGACTCTATCCTTTAATTTGCATTAGTTGGCAGACACTAGCTGCTGCTACTGTCCTTACTAA
Source organism: Corvus brachyrhynchos (assembly GCF_000691975.1). NCBI lineage: Eukaryota > Metazoa > Chordata > Aves > Passeriformes > Corvidae > Corvus > Corvus brachyrhynchos. The sequence goes on along the minus strand of NW_008236769.1, from coordinate 9,505,319 downwards.
AAGGAGAAAATTAAACATGTATCCCCCCACCATACTCCTGCTGCCTTGTGGAGCCCCATACAGCCCTCAGATCTCTGCTGTCCTGAGCATGTAACAGCTCTGAGCTCACAGCACCTTTGTGGATTTTGACCCATTGACTTTCTGAGATTTGCCACATAGTTTTTCAAAGGTCTCTCAATAATGTGCATTATTTTCCATGTTAGTACTGAATGTTCAAAATAATCTCACACTAATGAAATCTAGTTTGCCTTGGCAAAAAGACAATTTAATCCAATTAGCAATCTGTTGTATAACCAAGACTTCAAACATGCTGCAACCAGGTATTTGAAACAAAACCAAATTTATGCTGTATGAGTCCTTAACTATCTATGCATTTCTTAGTCAAAATGCTAGATTTCCCCAATCTGCTCCACAGCCACGAATCAACCAGATTTTCAGTAGACTTGAACTTTGATCCTATCATTTCAACTAAGTGATTAGATCTTCAGGTCTCCAGTTCCTCTCACACAACACCCAAAATCCAGATTTCAATGTAAGTGCATAAACTGGAGCTACACATTTTCAGCCTATTTTCTAAAATGTGATCTTATGTTTCCAATTTTATGTGCTCCACCTACACTGAATTTGAATGGCTAAAGTTAAGTGCCTGTCATGTAGGAGCAGCCTTATTATCAGTTTAAGACTTTTCCTGGATAGTGATGTTATCTACAGGCTATGGGTTCATTTAATAGTGGTTTATTTACTTTCTTACAGAGACAATAGACTCACTCCAATATCATTAACACTGCTGTAAATCCGGAACAACGCCAACAAATCTGTAGAGTTAACTTAGTATGAAGAGAACTGGGAAAAAATTCAGCAGAAATAATCATTATAATCCCACTGAAGACAATAAAACCAGACCAATTTACATTTTCAAAAGACTGAACATTTCTGAATATCTGCCAGCTTAGTCCCTGTAGAATTAAATCAAATCACATTCACTGCTTTCCTAAAGACAATACACTGTATTAAAATCCACAATTTTATATTCATTAAGAATTTGTGAGCCTGGGAAACTCATTCTTTTAAGGCCGTTTCCCCATCCCCCTTTTAAAACCAGCTTCAGAAAAGATCTGTGCATTCAGCAAAATTATTATGTCTAAGGGAGGACTGCAACCTGGCAGATCTGATCACCAGGGATAAACACTGTCCCTACTGTGCTTTCATGGAAAGAAATGAAAGACAAATAAAAGATTATAATGTCTCTGCTTAAAAAACAGAAACATCTGCTGAAAACATAGGTTCATGGGCAGCTTTTCTGATGAATTCAGCATTAAGATCAAGTTGCATAGCTGTGCACTGACCATAAAGCCTTGGTGAGTTTAATGCCACATTATGGTTCAGGCAACTTGTTTATACAATGGATATCTAACGTGCACAGATGAAAACAATTTGGTGAACCAACACCAAAGTGGCTTTCTTGTGTAATGCAGCAATCACAAGGGCCAGACAGAGACAGACTGGCACAAGCCTTCTAGCACAGACACCTCACTGACTTAACAGTGTTTGTCTGCTTGTTATTCCTCCCTTCCAAGTGACCCTCATGAGGGGATGCAGTGAGAATATCCCTTTCCTGTTACCTGTCCTTTACAAGGCAGTGAAGTGCTGTACTCTGGATCGAATACCAAATACTGTACAATATCCACCCTCACCTGCAGTAACTCAAACCAGCTCAGGCATAAGGAAAACAAGCAGTAGCGGAATGTGACCAGAGTTTGGGTTTCCAGTAATACCTTGCAGTACTCCAGTAATACCTTTATTTCCCTAAATACAGCTACAGGCAGCTTTAAGGCTTTGATGACAAGAACACCAGCAGGGAACTTCAGAATCTCTTACTGGGCCAACTTGTCAGAAATGCGAGTGACCATACACTCAGTTGTTCCTTTGTATCTTCAAGGTTATGTACAGGCACAGTCCAAGCACCCAATGGAGAACTGTGTGCAGTGACTCTGCTTATGCATTAACTGTGCTTCAAACATTCTCTTAGGAAAATGAACTTTTAGGCCCATATCTAGCAAACATTTGACTGACAGGTGAGGCTTTACATCATGACCCCTTTCTGAGAGTGACTTCAGGTTAACAGTGCAGAGGACAGCAAATGGTTAGTGTCAAATCCATCCTCAAACATTTTCTAATCAAGCTTTTAATTTTCCTTGTTCCATTGACAAAAGAGCACCTGTAGTTAAAAAAAATTTTTTTTTTTGCTTTAAGTTCTTGTCACAGAAGCTATTTGCAAAATAACATTGCAGGGAATTTAACTCTACTAAGTTGTATTGAGAGATCAAAACCAGTCCTTTGTTCAAGGAACAAGCAGATTGACTGTAGATTGCAGATGACCAAGTGAATCCTTTGAGTGAGATGTTTGACATCTTAGTAGATAAATATGTGGCATTGTTAAAACTTACACTTGCTGCCCTGAGAAGCAGGGCTCTGTAACAGCAGGTCTTTCATTACAGAGGCTGTCCTCCCCAAGTATTTATGCCATTGCTTACATATTGGTTTTTAATAGCTTGTCCTTACACAGTAGGTGACAGAAGGCACGAAAAAACTAGCTGCTTCAGAATATATTCCTATACATAGATGTATTTAGTGTTGAAAAAGTTTTAAAAAGCACAGTGTTTGTAGCAGGGAGTTTAACTTTGCTCAGGAGTTCTGCAGACTGTTCCTATTAGTATCTCTGAGAAGCCCCTGGGCACACACATATTGTAGAATGTGAGTTACAGAGTTCCTGGACCTCCATGCAGTACACACCCTATTTAGTATAATGTGTAGAGAACTTGCAATTTGGCATGGTGCTCTTCAAGCTAATCCAGGACTTCAACAAGGAAAAGCAATTTTAAATTCTGTTAATTTTTCAATTATCACTCAGTAACCCATGCCACCTCTTTCCTCCCTTCCTTCCTGCATCCTTTCCTACCCATTTGTCATGCATCCCTGTTTGCCAGACTGCTGTCACTAGGAAACCACAGCGAAGTTTCTCAGCCTGTCTTGGTTTATCACAGCCAGACTCCAACTCAGCATCAACATAAGCAACTGGAAAAGGACAGGAGTAGACATTTCAGGAGCCACTCCTCAGGGTCCATGTGTATTCTAAACAGGGCCCAAGTCATACTATGTGAAGCTTCTGTTATTTGAGGCTGTTTTAATATATGGATGGTTAAGTAAAACTACATTTACTTCATAACTAGCTTATCCCTTCAAAATTTGAGTCATCTGAGGCCAGGCAAGAACACGGAAAAGAGAAATTTGACAGCAATTTTACACTGTCAACTTTCTTCCAAGCCTCTCATTACAGCCATTGCATGTTATTGTTTAAAAAAACAAAAACAAACCAAAAAATACTGTAATTGAGTTCTATTCCTGGCTTAACCACCAACTCAGTCTGACCTTGGGCAAGACACTCGGTTTCTTTGAGCTTCAGTTTGTGCAGCTGTAGAACTGAATAAAAAAATTTAAATCTTAACAGAGAACCAGATGCTTCATCTAAGCTGAGGTTTTCTGAGACAAAAAATAAAGCCAAAATAAAGTGAACACTAAAATAGTTGCTTGGAAAAAAATTAAGTTCTCTGCCTCACAGCTCCAAATTCCTAGGCCTATTAACATTAGATTCAGGAGGATTCCTTAAAGAAAATGTCATATATACCAAATGCCAAGCACTCAGCGAGCTCTCAGATGCAGGCTAGCCCACTCATTTTGGTTAAACATTCTGATTATTTCACGTGGATCAGTTCCAACAACGTTTTAGGAGTACTAAAGCTAATAGATGCTGATGTGGAAAGGAACAGGCAAAAAACAATTTATAACTACAAAATACTGGTGAGGTTGATGACTGCAACTTCAGGCTGGCATCTGGAGTAATTCTTGGGTCTGACAAGACACTTGGAAAGGAGCTCCAGGAATATACCTCTCTGAACTGGTTTAGCCTTTCACAAGAGCAGGATACACATGAAAGATCTCCTATTCACACAAAGGCTACAACAGTAGCCCTTTTCCTTCTGAACCCTCCCAATTATTTTGGCCAGTTTGCTATGAATACAGGATGGTTAGTGGCTCACCTGACATAATGAAAACACTAATGCATGTTTTAAAACTCCATTAAGCACAGCACTTCTCTTTCCAGGAACTCTATGGGGAAGGTAGCAGAAGCAAACCCTTAAAATAATATATCCATAACTATGTGGAAAGATACTGCCAGCATTAACACTACCATAAAGAGACACGTTTTAATATTAAAAGGAAATTACTAGCTTAAGAGATTACTAAACTTTCCAAAGTTAAATCATCAAGCCTGAAGCTATCGTAGCATATCAAAGGAGCTGAGCAAAGGCCTCAATACTTTACAACAACCAGAAGACCATTTGATAGCATGAGTGCCAATATTTTACACTATAAAGGAGATTCTGAGGCTTTTTTCCCCCCTACTTAAGGCTCTACAAGACTACATAACCCTTTGGCAAAGAAAGCAATCCAGCCAAAAGATTATGTTCTAGGTGGTTTATCTAATACTCAGTGCTTTTTCTGCCCTGATCGGCTTTTAGAGGCGTTGCCTGATTTGCCTGTCAGGTGAATCTGCTCAACATCCCAAACCCGCGCAGGGACGGTCCCGGAGCACAGGTGTTCCCGGCTCCCCGCTCTGTTTGTGCGGGCTGCGCTGCTGCGGCTCTGCTGTGCGACCTGCACGGCTGATGCCACCCAACACCGCGGCCGTCACTGGCCATATGGCGAGCGAAGGTGGCACTGGCAGGACGGGAGCAGGCTTGTACCGCTGTCCTGCCTCCAGAAAAGGCCACGGCTGAAGACGTGGCCGCTGCCCTGCCCTGGCAGCCGGGCAACCTCCACCCACCTCGCTCCCATCTGGCAAGTGCGTCCGTCTCTTGTCCCAGGAGCACTGCGGCAGCAACCTGCACCTCACCGAGGCATCCACAGCCATGCTACCGGGGGAAAACCTTCCCAAAGCCCAGCCCAAGCCCACACGGAGCATCGAGGAGAAGGAATTTTGCTGTTTAGAAAGGACCTGAGCATCCATTCCGCACACTAACAGGTGTCATTAGCAGCTGGGTTAGGTGCCATGCCCTTGGAGGGTTTCAGAGTCCCTAGAGCCACCCAGTCTTCCCAGGCCACTGAAAATCATGACTTCCTTTACCCTGGAAGCCAGGTCTCCTACCCCGCGCCCCGCGGCAGGTCCCACCATGCTCCTACCCGATTCACAGGCTCCTTTCTGGACCTGGGCGACGGCGGGCAGCCCGTGCTGCAGCGCCTTGCGGCTCACCGCCCTCAGCTGGCAGATGTTGTCGTAGGGGCGGCCCTC
>NW_008236769.1:9473413-9499297 GCF_000691975.1 Corvus brachyrhynchos | reverse complement strand
CGGGCGGGACGGACGGACGGACGGATAGACAGACAGACAGCGCGGGGAGGGTCCGCTCCTCTCATCTGGGCGCTGCAGGGCAGAGCCGCCTGGCTGCTGGGAAATCACCGCCCCGAGCGGGGAGAGCCCCGGCCTGAGGGGGGCTGCGGCCATCCGCTGGACACCAGGGGCTGTGGGTGCCCGACGTGGCATAAACAAATGCGAATGTGTTACATGTGAGCGGTTGTGACCTCTGTGAATGCAGGGGCAGAAAGCCGGCAGCCGCTTTGCTTGCTCTCATGCCTGTCTTTAATGTCAGCGTTAATAAGGGCATTTGTCGCCACAGCCACCAAAGAGTAATCGAAGTTTGGCCTGTGTTGTAATGTTAAACACACATTGCATTCGAATCCCTCGAAACATGCTCTTGGACACAAATCCTTTACAGGTACAGACGAAGCAGAGACACAAGTAGCAAAACATAGTCCTTGTAGCCACTTGTTCTGCAAGTGGCATCGTGGAACGTTGTACGAGACATTTTCCAAGTGCCGAAGGGGATCTACTGGGCTCCCCACTATCATTTGCTTCAATAAAAGATTTGGCAGCTTCTCTATAACAGTAGTTGAAACTATTGCCAAAGCCTTAATATTTGAGCTTTGGGGTTTTTTTTAACCTGTTATTAATCACAATGTATTCAGTAAGACTGTCAGGTGGAAGAGTGCATCTGTTGAGCTCTGTCAATTAGTCACCCCCACAGTCTTCATAACATGCAGAGTGAATCTTGCCCGTGCATGCCATCTTTATTAAGAAGGGACTCACTTTTGCTCTAAGGTAATCATAACTTTCACTAGAAATAACTTTCAAATTAATTAACCCACATATGGGTTGAGCTGGCTTCAGAAAAAAGAGCTCTGACATAGCTCACCCAGAGACTATACCAAACTTTGGAAGTCTTACTTGCCTCGTGACCCATCCAACCTTGACCTCTGCCTGCAGTTCTCCTTTCCCTCTTTTTCATGCAAGGGATAAAACTCATGTAGTCCTGCAAAGTACTACCTCAGGCCTTCTCCTGATGGGATCCTGTGAAGTAGGTTTAATTAGGCACAATTTAGTGAGCAGCTGCATCAGGCTATAGGGTTGTAAAAAGGTTGAAATCACAGTGCTGTTTTCTAATTAAGGACCTCTTGAATGCAGTAGGCAGCAACCAGAATCCCCCACTACAGTTAGTGTTTTGTTACTCCTCTGTTATAGGGGCAGAATTGGTCCAAGACTGGATTTTCCACGCAGCAGCAGTCTCATTTATGACAAAAAAAAGGTCTACATGATAGCTAAAGACATGGCATGTCTTGTGATAAGAAAACTGTAAGATTTTTCTGTAGCACACATTTTGCCACATTTTGAAAAGGTAAGATTTACTAATTGACTTTAGAGTGCAATATCTAAAATATGGAAAATATCAGTGTTTTGATATAAACTTGCCCTTTAAGGGAACAGGAGACTAGTAAAAGTGTAAAGTGTTTGGCCTGAAACATGGATCAGAAGGAAACAAGAGCACTGTATGTAGGTAAGGTAAATATTTTTGTTATTTACAGTATCAGTTACAATGAAGAGGTTGGGAAAAATGTTTCAAGTTACAAAGTAGTAAATAGTAAATACAAAATAATCTGTGAAGTACTGCTGTTACTAGTGTTGGATTACAGACTATTTCATAGTTCCGTTGGGTTCCTATTGTTATCTCTGTAGTCACACTTGGAGACTTCAAACACAGTATAGGAAAACAGGGCAAATATTAACAGATAAATACAGCCACCTCAGCTAGAGAGAGTTTGTCATTGAGGAGGAGTATAAGGAATTTCACAGAATCTTTCCTAATTGGCTTATCAGTCTGCATCTTGTTCATTTAGGCTTAAAAATATAAAATAAATAAATCTGAAAGGCGTTTTCTGCTAACTGCTGTCTTGTAGCGAAAATATAACACATGAAATAATTTCTCTCAGAGAAGCATAGGTATAGTATGGGGTACTTCTCCCCCCAAAACTCATTATTCCAAAAAGAGAGTGATGCAGAGAGTAAGGTTAGGAATAAAAATGAAAGTCACAACAAGTATTGGATGTGTTCCTCTTGGGTACAGTGAGTAAAGTTTCTTGGCTCAATGGTACTTGTTGAACACCTTTCACTAGAATTTGAATCCACTCAGAATTCAAATGTGGCACTAAAAGCTGTTTAAATGATAACTCATTCCGTAATAGTCCTCCACTGCTTGGAAAAATGACCGTTTCGTGGGTTCTGAATCACCTCCGTCTGGTGGAAATGATGCTTTACTGCAGAGCTGGAAGGGAGGTGCCTCAAGACAAATCCAAAGCAGTGCAGCAAATGTTACTGGTGACTCAGTGGATCTCTGTTTTCTCTCTTGAGGGCCAAATAGTGTTTTTATGCAAGTCCCAAAGGACAGCAGAGCATGCAGTCACCATGTCCTTAAAAGAATATCAGGAGTTAGCTCCAAAACTCACCTACTGAAATCTAAACCCTCTTATTTTCTTTTTCACAATAGGAAAGAAGTTCTTGTTGCCTTTTTATGAAGTTAATTGTCCTTTTCTGCTTGCTTGTTTGCATCTCCTGGCATACATGCAGGGCAGGTCCCTGGCTGTTCCTACTTGTGCCTGGCTGCATATGTGCCATGGAGCCATGGATGCTGGGCTCTTCTGTACTGTATAGACCACATAGCTGTGGCAGAGAAATAGGATGGCACATGACACTACACAGAATTAAAAGTTAAATGATGCTTTATTGTTGTTCTGGGGATCTAGATGCTGCTGATAAAGGAAGTGCCATTTAAATGATATCTAAATCTAAATTTATGGGCCCATAACCATTAGAATACATACTTAATTGCTTGAACAGAAGAATATTTTCCACTCTGTCTTGTCCCAATCCATACTGGGTGATTATGTGGCAGCTCTTTAAATCTCTGTTTGTCTCTTAGTTAAAGTCGCAAAGTATTCTAATTCACACACGGTCCTAAATCCTGTTGTTCTAATTAATCTTGGTGTATTCATAAGTCTTATAAGTTTCTTTGGAGTGGATTTCTATGCAATTAAAATTTCTTGTTGTTTCTTTAGTGTGGTTAAAGATTAGAAACACTCACTGCTGTTATAACCTAACTATACAAATTGTGTAAGTTAAACACCTTTTGACCTTGCCATTAATATAAATTCAGAGCACATGTTTAATATTCATCCTCAGTTCCTCGTAGGAGTATTTTGAAAAGAAATCCAATGTGTACTTTAAACTGGAGTAATAAACACTGTTTATTTATCAGATTGTTTTCATCTCATTTCCTGAACTAAACAGCTAAAGTCTGTTTGCACTCCTGACATTGCAAGTCTCACTAGCTGATCCAAGAGAACATCTGTCAGCTTGTTTTCAAGACTGGACACTGCAGAATAAAAGAAGAGGTGGGAGGAGAAATAAGACTTTCACAAACACATCAGTTCAAACAAAGTGAGAACTTTCTCAGCTGTCTTCATAAGCCAGGCAAGCTGTGCCCTAGAAATAGACTTTTAAGGACAATTTCTTTCTCTTTCCTCCATCCCCTAATAGTAACTGAAAAGCAGAAGTTATTTTTCTTTTTTGTGCTGCTGAAACTGATGCCAGTAAATAATCTTTGGAAATGTTAATGAATCCAAACATCTATTCAATAAATGCTCTGAAAGTACACTGAAAGCAAATTTAAAAATCCGGAGCTTTTTCTCCTCTAACATGTATTCAGCTATTCTGAACTCATTGCATTTGGCACAGGAGAAAAAAGGTAGGCTTTTGGCACAGAGACAGGATGATCTGAAGGAAATGCCACAGCCTGCTCTGTTCTTCACTCCCTTTCCAGCCAAAAGAACAGTTTGTGTTAGTATGTTTAAGGAGAGGAAATTGAGACTGTTAATAACAGAACTGGCCTAGAAATCATATGCTATAAATTTTGCCACGTCTTAACAGGCTTTTTCTAGTTGTGGAAGGGGGAATTGTATCTCAGATTTTATCGTTAAGTTATTCTGCAGTCAAAAGATAAGTGTATATTTGAGCAGGTGTTTGGGAACACAATAAGAATTTCTTTTTTTATTGGAAAATGCTGATTCATAAAAATGAAAAGTGTCCAGAGGAACAAAGCAAGATGACTTGTGTTTTGAAGAGCTGTTCGATGTGTGATGGTGTTTAAAAGGAGACAAGGGTAAGTCAAAATATATGTTTGAAGAGGGAAAAACAGAGAAGGAAAGAAGGAAAGAAAAGACTCCTTTGGTTTTTTCCTACATGAAATCCAAGGAGTAAAATTTCAGGCTTTCTTCCTGAGCTGTAGGAGACAATTCCAATTCTCTGATCTTTGTGATAAAGAGCAGGATTAGGCTTTGATGGTTTTGTGTTGTAGGTAAATATTCTATCTACACTGCAAAATTCAGTTTTCTTATATAGTATTAGAAGCTTTTGGTTTTTTGCAGGAGGAAAAAGACAGGAAAGGTCAAACCCACCTAGGGGTGCAGGTTTCCTGCTTTGCAGCCTCCTCACGTTGCTGCACTGGGCAAGCTCAGGTGGCTTCTGAGGGAGCTTGGGAGGGCTCGGCAGAGCTAAGGCAGAGTCACTGCTCAGCAGAATACCAAAGTCTGTAGTTCTCTAAAAATACTGATCTACTGATCCTTACCTCCTGCTGGCCTCCAAAGAGAGAGCAGTGACAACAGCTATTATCAGTTCAGTATGTGTAGGGCTATCTGAAAGAAAGAGGAATCTCCTTCAAGTCAAACCACGCTTTTGTGGGTTCTTCAGACAAGACAGGCCCACACTGCATCTGCTCTAGCTCATAGATTTGTGTGTGTGTGATTTGAATTTGTGGAACCAGCAGTCACATGGAAGTGGTTGTGAGTCATAGAAACTCCTTATTCTAGTCATAAATAGCTACAGTGAATCGGAGGAAAAAACATACAAATGTAAATGGGATTTTTCTTCTTTCCGCTCCATGTGCTGCTTTGCTGTTGAACAACTGCCTAGAACTTCAAATAGCTTAATCTCAGCTGATGTATCCCTGTGAATATACATATCCTGCAACATCCTGCTCATCAAAAAGGACAGTGCATTAAAGAGGAATTAATTTATATAGAATGAGTTAAAGGAGTCACTTTAAGATGTTTTGTACTTGGTTGCATTTCACCTTAGGACGCTCTTAATGAACTGCCAGAATCAACCTAGAAGGTTAGTTCACAGTAGAGTGAAAATAAAGTCAGCTTATTAGCCTTCAGAAGACCATAAAGTAATAAACAGACATTATGATTAAGAATGTACCTTGTCTCACAAGCCTAATTTCATCTACAATAGAATAATAGGTCTTGTAGACTGTGTAAAAAGCTGTGGGTGTCATATAACTACATACTGATACTACTAAAATCTTTGATAATATTTTTGTAAGCAAAAATTGAAATTACAATCTGTGTGAAACTTCAAAATGCACAACTTCTTGAAATCCTGCTGTCCAAATAGCCGTCAGTCTTTCAAAGTCCATCAGAAATTATGCTGGATGCTTCCATAGGAACATATCTTTTGTCCAGCCCTGTTGGTATGGTTTCTGCAGCTGAGCGCAAGACAAAAAAATAGAAAAATTGAAATTTAAAATTATTTCTTTAAATGGAGAAGTTTTCCCAGTAAATAAGATGCAATTCAGTAAGAACAACTGTAGAGTGCTACACTTTGACACAAGTAATGAGCAATCCGGTAGTGAAACAGGGACTGACTGGCTCAGTACATTTCCCCATGTAAGTTTTCAAGCTTACGAGAGACCCCACCACCTCACCCCTCATGTTTCCTCTTTCCTCACTGCTTGTAAGGTCTCATTTGGAATTCAGTGCCCAGATTTGCATTTACTGCTTAAAAAGTAGTACATGAATCAGTTGGAGAGAATCCACAAGAGTGTAACATCATTAGAGCTTTCTAAATATGACTTAAAGCTAAGCTTTAAAGACCTGAAATTGTTTGGTCTAGGGCAAAAAAAACCAGAAAAGGGGCATGATAAGAGTATTCAAATATGTAAAAGGTTGCTGAAAGAGAGTAACAAGCTGTTATTTGTGTTCACTGTGGTAGCTTGAGGAAAAAAAAGACTCAAAATGCTCCTAGGGAACTTTAGGGCTGGTATTACAAAGATCGTCTTCAGTATAAAGGGACTGGTATTTTCAAATATAAAGATAGCAAAGGACTGGAACTGAGTTTGTGGACAATATGTGGAATCTCTGTTTTTAAAGACCTTGTTTATAAGAAAGCTTACGTAGTTATTGTTCAGAAATTACTCTAGAAAGAACAGATCCTGTCTTGGATAGGTAGAATCTTGAACTCCCTTCCTACTTTATTTCTGATTGTGTCACCATAATGCAGACAATCAGTCTGATTAAAGAGTATATGATTGGATAGCAGAAGTCCTTAAATGAGTTCAGGAAGCCCACTCAGAATTTCAAGATAAAAGAAATAAAGAGATGGATTGGGATTAGAGATGAAGACGGATTCAGCTGGAGACTATTGCAGACCAGTAGTTTCAGTAGTGTGATAAAACCACAAGGCAAAAGCCAAAGAGAAATTCAGTGAGACTGAAAGTGAAAATGGTTGTACAGCTAGAGTCTGAGGTCTAGAGATGATCAGAGGATAAAGTGCTGAGGGTGGGGGAATCAAAGAGAAATATATAACAGATGGGAGGGTGGGGGAAATAGAAACATTTCCTCCAGATGGCATGTATTATCTCTTGGAAGGATTGGCAAGATTAGAGAATCTTGCCAAGATGAGGATACACCGTGAATAGAGCTATACTAACTGTGTTATATTAAATTCTATTCAGCAAGTAAGAAAGACTTTTTGTAAATTAGTTACTCTTTTAGAAGTGCAGATTCAATGTATTAATCCAACTTGCTCCCTTTGTGTTATCATTATTGGTATCACTCTGTATTCAGTATATAACTATGCATACTTTCTACAACATCCCAAAATCAACCTCCTTCTGTTTTCCATCTCTTCCCTATTTTTTTTATTTTCTTGATACCATCCCATTTAATGTGACTGGTTTTTTCCTTGTTGGCAGAGTAACAAGGTTCAGGGGCCTGCAGATTTTATGAATCTTTTTATGGTGGCTTGGCTTTGTGGAAGGATGGTGTGGATGTCACTGGATATCTGCCAATCTTTCTTTAAAAGGGTCTGCACAGTGGGTGCCAAGAGGGATGGGGATTGGAAGACTGAAACAGAACTGTAGAATTAATTACAGAAACAAATATAGAATTAATTCTAGAAATCAAACCTAAAAGTTAAAATTTATGAAGAAACCTTTCTTCTGTTTAATTCACGAAAGGACGAGTTGTTCAATTAAACTTGGAAAGAGTTAGGGGATTTACCATAAAAATGGTGCTTGCCTAGAGTATACGATGCTTTTCTCATCAAATTTTTCTAATTAAACAATCAGTCCAAAGAAAGATTGCTGAAGAAAGGTGGTTTTAGGAGTCTTTCCAACCTCAATTTTTAAAACTCCTGAGCATTTTCCTGGTTATGAATTTAAAAATGAATAACCTGTATTTGCGGGGTGTGTGTTTATGGTCTTCTTTGGGAATTGTGTTTTTGAACTTCCCTCTGTGAAATGAGGACTGGAAATTTGTTTTATTGTGGAATGGAAAGTCTCAAATTACTGCAGTAGTTAATGTCTGAAGAAAAATACCACATTTTCAAGGTTTGCCATAAAATTATAAGAGTTGGAAATTTTTGGTTAAGTTAGAGGCCTAAAACTTAAAGATAAGTAGGACTACTTCTGAGGAATTAAAGAAAAGGCAGCATAAGCACAATGAGGAAGATTATAAAGCAGCCTCAATTTTCCCTATGAAGACTGAATGATGGTAGAAGAAAGGAGCTAGCAGATCTCAAAAGCCAGGGTAGGGAGGTTGACAGGATGAGGGAAACCATAAAGAGGAGAATACGGGGACGAGCGTGGAAAAGATAAGGTCAGTCCAAAGGGCCAGTGTCCTCTCATTTATGGTGACTTAAAACAGATCCTTGGGAAAAAGTGAAGAAAGTGACACTTCCCATGGTAGATGGTGCTGCTGATGTGGAAGCAGAAGTTTGCTCACATCCCGCCACCATTACTGTTTTAAACTGGAGCTCTCAGCCCAACCCTGTGACTCAGAATAACTGAGTGAAAGGGCTGGACCACAGAGGTGGTTGTTACACCTTCTCACCCAAGCTATGGGCATTTTTATTAGCTTAGCCCTGGGAAATAATTGGCCAGAGCAAGTTAAGAAGACAGGTGTTACTGTTAGTCCGAGCTGTTTGCCACAGTGCTGCATTTGCTTACCCTGGCACGTTTCATGTGATGTCAGCACACAAAGAATGTTTCTGCAGATAAAGCAAACAGCAAATGATTTCATGAGCCTGTTTGTGACAGATGTGTGCAGTATGAAGAAACATTGTAGCACAAACTATAGTACTCCTCAAGATCATATTATTCCAGCTCATTAATCACTTTTCTCTGGTTTGTCTCCACAGATGACTATCTGTGAAAACTCACCAGTACTCACGACAAGGCTTTCTGCTTGCCACCCCCTCCACATAGAACCCTCTTGAAATTCTGTGAATCGTTATCAAAGCCACACTGAAAGACAGATGGGAGCTGTACCTCTTTCATGTCTGCTTCACACTCCTCTTCCATTTGGGGCAAAGGACTGCCTTGTATAGGAAATCTCCCACAGCGTTTCATGCTGAAAAAAAGGGTTTAATCAGTATTCTCACCAAATTGTTTTATCAGTGTGCTTTATCCAAATAAGTTAAAACCATCATGGCTTTTTTTGGTGATGACTGGGTAAAAGAAGAATAAATAATAGGCGCTCTAAATGAGAGGAATTTGCATAATGAAATTACTGAATCATATTGCTACAGTGAAATTGGAGCATAAAATGTGTTTGGAAATGTGCATATTTTAAGGGTATTTTTTTACGTGAGGGAGGAAAAAGAGGAGATGCTTGTCTTCTCTCCACTCCAAAGGACCCAAGGGAATGTATATTTACTGCTATCCCCAGGACTTCTGTGTGCTCCTGGCCCAGTCTTTGGAAAATTTTACTAGTCAAGGAGTCATGCATGCCTGTTTCCTCATCCTTTACTTGTCATGGAGCAGCTGCATTTCAGAGTTGTTAGGAAAGAGCACTGACTACATATGGAAGAGAACAAGATGAATATATCAGTATTTGCAGTTGAGATTAAATCTGAAAATAAACAAGTAATGTGATGTTTGTTGTTGCAAGGGAGAACAGGGTTTCAAAAATTCCCTCTCTAGTGGTGCAGACTCATAAAGCTTTTCCACAGACAAACCTTTTAATGTTGGACATTTTTGGCAGGTTGAGTTGCAAGGACAGTTCTTTTATGGTTCTGCCAGTTTCATGGTGTTCAGGAACAGCAGCAGTGAACCACTCAGGTCCCAAATGGAATGCACTTTTCTCCACTGGACTGCCATTCAGTCAGGTCAAAGAGCCGCAAGTTTCCAGTCCCACTTTCCCCAGACCTTCCTGCTATCCTTAGAGAAGAAAGAAGGCACTGCACTCTTAGTAGGATTAGGGTGAGCTTCAGTTTTCAAAGGCAGTAGATGAGGTGTTTGGTGTTACATGGTGCTACAAAAACATGGACAATTGAGAGGGGATGGAATTCCTCAGAACCAGGTAGCTGAAAATCCTAGAAACAGGCAAGTGGGATATTGCCAGCTGGAAGTCACTGCAGTGAAACAAACCCAGGACTGAAATAGCTTCTGCACTGAGGCATCTGGGTATCATTCCTGACCGTACATTGGCCTAAATCTTCTCTTCAGAAGATCTGAAGGAGATGAAGATTTAGTCATATTTTATATAGCGGTATAAGGATTGGAGAACTCATCCTGAAAGCAAGGAAAAGAACTGTGCGCCATTCTCACCCAGAGGGTGAGAGGAGCCCCTCCTGGCTCTCCATCTAACCTGTCAGTAGCGACTTCTCCTTGTTCTTGAGAGGTTGTCTCATCAGAAATACTTTGTTTAATGTTACCTTGTCCTCTCATCCAGCTTCTTGAAGAATCTCCTCATTGCCTCCATTCACCCCCTACATTTAAAGACGTGACTCTTATCCCGGACATCTGATTTGGATGTGATGAACTTCACTCGCATAAATTATATAATTTATCAAGTTATATATGTCCCTTTTCATCCACCAACACCACCAAATCTTTTCCCCCAGAGCTGCTCTCAATCCATTCTCCTTCCAGCCTGTATTTGGATTGGGACTGCAGTCAAGTTTGTCTGATATATCCACAGGGTATAACCAACCCAGTGACTTTTGATGATGTTTGTCCCTACATATCATGCTCAAGATATTTTCAAAAGTTTTGCTTGTTCTTATGTTAAACAACCTGCCCTTCCTATTGTTTTTCTCCTGTTAAATATTCCCCATCTTATAATATGTTTCAAAAAAACCTTTTAGATGAAAGCATTTATCATGTTGAAATGTTTTTATCAACAAATGGGAAGTCATCTGGTATCAATATTTAGTAAATAAGTATGATTTAGCAACACCAAAATGTTTTTCCCCCATTTTTTTAATGCTCTTTTCTTGAAGAGCACTAATTGCCAACAATCTGTTTTTCTATTGTAGTTAATGTTTTCTTATACAGGCTTTTTAATGGCCATGGTCTAAAAACATCTGCTTGTGGACAGGATCACTTGGGATTTTGGTTGCTTTTTGATTTCCACTTCAGTCTTTGGAGTTCAAATAACTCCCACTCACCTGACAGCATCAAAACCAAACCAGAACAAAAGCCCATCTGCTGTGGGTGAATTTCCCAATGCACAGCTGACAGCAGATTTAGAAGGGAGCTGAACCCAGGGCCAAGTCCAGCGTAGCTTTTGGTTTGTAGAGCTCATTTCAATCCAGAGCACACCAGGAGAAATCCTGGCACCCAACACTGAGGGAGGAATGCAAAACTAGACCCGAAATGTTCTGGACTTGGTTTTACTAATTTTATATAATCTGTCCAGGACACTGAGGTCAGTGTCTTTTCCCTTGTGAAATGCTCAATAAGATCTTTGAATGACCACAGGCCACCAAGAGTCAGGTTTATCTTTCTCAGCAGTGCAGGCCTCTTTGAAGCACCTCGGGCACTTGGAGGGAAGACTGCTGTTGTCTGAGTCACTACCACCCTTTCACTGCAGCATCCAGCAGTCCTTTGAGATCACAGCTGCCATACAGATTTTAGCCATTCTGAGCCTGCATTGCTGTACAAAATCTGGAGAGATGATAACTTAAGTTTGTATGGTGTCTGAGTTGAAAGCGCCTCACAATTTAAGAAACCTTTAAATCAATGGCTGATAACTAGATTCTTTACTATGCAGGCAGGCTAAAATTTCCAGAAGATATACAACTTCCAGAATACAAATACAAGACACAACTAGAAAGATCAAACTGAGTTAGCTAGTGAAAAGGGTAAAAATGTGTATTTAGGGAAGTTACATGTCATTAGAAAGTCTGTCCCTTTGGTCTGAAAGCTCCCTCTTAGATACCTAAGTCTATGGTTACAATGAAACAGTTTTACACAATTTGCAGGAGATATAGAAAATTGGATGATCTGGAGAGCCATTACAGTTCTCTGAGGAGAGAAAATCCTTATGTATCAAACTGGAAGCAGTGGCTGAAAAATGAAAACTTCAGCTCAGTGTTGGTTATCAAAGACAAGACAAAGGCTCTTTAACTTTTTTATTGTTATGAAATTTGGGTTATAGAAGAGCAGAATCTTTAGTTCAAGACAAGCAGAACATCCAGTTCATTTCATGAATATCATCCACTGAATCCAGGTGCAATTAATTTCATCAAATGTGGGTGTCTACTTTCAGATTAGAGAAATAATTCTATGTATTTTACTGATATATTAACTCCATTAAGAGTCAGATTAGCCTGGGCACTTGAGTTACATGTAGACATATCCTCTACAACTACTTATGACTACTACTACTACTACTACTACTACTAGTACTACTACTACTCAATCCAGTTGCACACATATGGATCTATTGCCATCTGAGCTGCATTCTATCTGGCCTGCAAAAGAGCACTGGCACTCCAGAAAAGCATAGCTCTCTCATATACCCCATTTTTCCTGGCACCCTTGCAAACGTCTTGAATATATTAAAGTGCTAAAAATCACAATCTGAACTGATACTTAGGCAGTTGAATTCAGACCTTGAAGTTAGGGAAGAAGAATCACATGCATTTTGTCTTGTTTCATTTGAGAGCTTGAAAAGGACTTAGTTCATCTTTCACAGAAGACACCATAAATCTTTCCCTGGGTTTTGATGGGAATCAGATCCGCTCTACCAAGTAAAGGTAACAGCTTGGGAGACTGAATAGCCCTCCAAACTGACACTATCCACACTGCATTATTTCATTTCAAATAAAAGCAAAGCTGGTCAGAATCAAAACTTATGCTCATCTAATCGCTGGTTTTTATCTCAGTCATGTAGATAGATATCTACATCCCTGATAAAACCAGTGAAATTGATAATACACATGTATCCAAGACCCAGATTTTATAATACAGCCAGTGAAGTTTGGTCAGCTTGTGAGCTCCAGTTCTGCAGAGGGAAGTTACTTTGTAGTCTCAGTAGCGCAAGTAAAGGCAAAGCAGGTCTGGCAATTGCCTGACAGCTCGGGGTTCAGGCAGGGCAGTCACCACAGCAGTTACAGTGGAGGAATATTGTACAGTGCAAAGATGTTGGTACGATGGGTCCTGATGAGCAGGAATTTCTGTCAGGCACTGAGCATCCACACTGCTCATCAGATTCGAAGAAACTGGAGGGGGGTCTAGAGCATTCCTAAAGCATGCTGGACACTCCAGCATATCCACTCTGTCACAGCAGTGGAGGTGTTCCCGCTGACTCCAGCATCAACTGGACAGGGACTCAAAGCACACTTCTGCTGCCAGAACTCTCAGAGCAGAAGCTCTTCAGAACAAAAACCAGTGCATTTATGTGTTGAAATGCAATACATGTCATTTTCCCATGAAAACCTCCTTACACATATAAAGCTTTGCTTCTTGGCTTGCATACAGTTGTCCTGTCCTGACCAAGCTGGATATCAAGCTGCCTGTTCCTAATAAAGCCCATTACCATCCACACTGTTGGTATCTTTATGCCAAATTCTTTTGATGAGTTTGTTTAACTAGGCATTTCATGTACACACAGAGAACAGTGACCAGCAGACATCTTACATTAATTCATTTATCCTAAATTCATGCAAAGACTTGAAGAATATGCTTTCAGAAGGAGACCAATATCTCTTTTTCCTGTTGTAACTGTTTTTCAAACCTGGCTTTCCATTGACAGCAGAGTAGAAGAACGTGTGAGGTTTATGAATTGTCACTAGCAAACTTGTGTTTCATTTTTTTTAAGACTTTTTAAAAAGAGATTAGATGCACCCATTTTCTAAAATCCCAATATAATGAAACAGCTGAAAGAGAAGCTTAAAAGAAGGCAACTGAAAAAGAAATATATTCCCCACCATGATCATAACTCATAGCTGTGTGTTGTGAGAACTCTAACAAGCTAATCTGTCTGGTTTTGGTTTTCAGTCACAGATGAACTACCAGCCTCTCATTTAAGTTACTGCATGGAACCACCATGAGCTTAAGAAGCATTAGTCATTTTATTTGCATTCAAAGGGTTGTGTTTTTTAAAATGTAAGGAAAATCCTTTCCCTTTAGAAAGGAACATATCCTGCATAGCAGGGATTAGCAGAGGCAGAAAAATCTGTGTTAGCTAAATTTGATTACATAGACTCATTTGGGTTGGGCAAGGATCCTTCTGTGTCATCAATTCCATACCACTGCACCAGCACTAAATTGATGATACCAATCGGATTGTGGGATGGAAGAAATTATCATTTCAGAAAGTAAGAACCTAAAATTATTTCAGTGTATGTGTATGAAATTAAGGACCTTGAACTGTTCTAATATCTCTCCTATAGAAAACACCAGCAAGATTTGCAATTTTTTTTGCCAACTTTCTCTTTAATACCCCGAGTGTGATATCCATTTATACACATTTTAATTCTAAATATTTGTTGTTTCTTTTCTCACTATTTCTTTCAAGAATGTTACTAAAAGTCCTTCAGGATTAGATATCAGTAGATTATGTGAGATTCAGCAGCCCTGATTATGCCACAGAGCAAAGAAGGTAATATTTTTAATTTAGCTTGTCTGCTTCACTAAGGCCGGTAGCAGGTAATGAAAACTTCTAGTTGTGGAAATATGCTTCCATTCAAGGGAGGCCATACCATAAGGAAGAAACTTTATTCACAACAAGCTTCCTTTTTCAAGAGCTGTTTTAACTCTCACTCAAGTCAGTTGTAGTTTTTACACTGCTTCCATTTGGCATTGGATCAGGCCTCTTCAACGATGAGTTTGAAACCCTGATAGGAGAATATTCTATGCAATAATAATTCAAAGAAATTACCATGTTACAGTACAGCATAGCAGATATTTTGCTGTAGTAGGAATTCTGGTCTTTCATTTTGGTTTTGACCTAGAAATTATCTGACATGCTATAGACAGATAAATTGTGACCATTTTTGATTGTATACATACTTTTAAATAAGTTCAAGCAGCTGGTTTTCAGTATGCTTTCTATTTTTTTTTGTATTAGTCTTATTATCCCTTACTCCAGTGCTATCACTATAGATTTTATAGGAAGGCAGAGATTATCTTAAAAAAATTTTGAACTACATTATCCTTAACTCACTGGCAACATGTTCTTCATTTCTCAGAGCCTGATAAAGCAGCGCTCATCTGGGCTTGGGAGTGTGTTACCTTTAATTCAACACATATCTAAGTCAATATATATCTTGTTTTCCTGCAGATGGAAAACCAGTCAGACATGGTTACATGGCAATACACCCCAGACTCCTACTCTGTAGGAAGTGTCATTTCCCAAAGAACCATCAGAGGTAACAGCTTTGTTCACAGAAAACGTTTTTAGGATGTCAGCTGTGTAAGGTCTCAGGGAAAAAGACTGCATGTGGCTTTCTTCCCAAAGAGCTCCTGAAAAAAATGCTTATGCCTAACTTGGGTCAAAGATGTCCAGATTGTTGAATGGAAAGACAGAACAAAGCTCTGAATTTCTGTGGACAGAAAATTTCTGTGATTAGTGATTTCTGCACTCCATGCTCTGGTACTTGTGATGCTCATTTTATGGGGTTTTGTTTTGCTTTGGTTTTCTTGGGGGAGGGTTGATGTTTTTGGGTTTGTTTAGGTTTATTGTTTGTTTGTTTTTTTAATTATGTGTTCTTTCTTCATTTAGAAGCTCCAGCATGGTGTGACGTTTTCTGTGGCCCATATCTATCGTTAGGTATTGTTTCTAATTCTTAGTAGTTGTGTCATCTTTTCTATTAGACTATAACATTTTAGGGAAGAGGATTATGGTCTTCATTTTATAAAGATAATTTTGTGTACACACACGAGAGTATATAGACAATTGTGTGAAGGAATTTCTTTTCAGACCTGCTGGGGGCAATTTTTGGTTCTCTTTGCAGTCTTTGAGGACATTTGTTCTCTGTGGTGTCTGCTCTGTTATAGTCTGGGTAGAGATCCCAAGAAGCTGTTTATGTGAGAGGTTAGAAACTCATTTACACAAGCTATTATTCTCTCAACCAGCTTTATAGTTCTCTCCTACAGAAAAAATGGGATTTGTTTTGCTTTCCCTTAGGTCTCATGATGTAGGTCAAGATTTTCCATGGACAAATACAATCAGCACTGGTATAATTTCATAATTGAAAATGGCTCACAAATCCACAGAAAATTTCCATTTGTGAGAGATAAAATTTACCTCAGAAATTTATTTTTATGAAACCCACAGACAAAATATTCTTGAAGTCATCTCCTTTCATATGCGTGGTAATAGCCATTTTGCCTCAAGGTGCATTTGGAATTACTGAGTTTTCAATTTTAAATTTAATAAAAACATAATTTATTGATCTCACTCTTCTGTCCTCACTAAGTCACCAGTCCTATAGAAAGAGGAAGAATTCTGCACATTTCTAAAATTAAAAATTATACTAAATATTTTATTTTCCCAGTATTTTATATACTTTACTTTTTCACCAAAAGGAAAGTAATTTTTAATTTTAAAAAGATATTTTAAAATAATTTCCCATCTGTACTGCTTATGGTAATTGGCTGGTTATTCTTAAAAACAGAACCAGGACCACATCATCCCTTATGGCATATAAGGGCAAACATGATGGTTGGAAACCACAGCCTTAGTGTTGCCTTTTCAGTCCACTAGCCTCAAGCACAAATACGGATATCCATTACAATTAAAGTAGCTCAGTAAGACTAATCAGAAGGTAGTAATTAGGATCAAGGCCTTGTGACAGGCATATTTTAAAAATAACAGCAAACAGAAATAAAAAATGTATGCCGTCATTAAACAAATTTCTATTGCTAAATTATGTCTAGCACCTGTGGAAGACAGCCATCAGCACCCAGCCTATAAATTTAACATTTTTTCTTCACATAAGCAAATCTTAGTTCTTGCAGACTTGCTTCTGAGCTTTGCCATTACCTCACTGAGGATTTGTGCTCACTGGTGTGTTTGTGTTTTTGTAGCAGTGGAAATTTTTTTTCAGCAAGTATGAAAAGAAAGCCTGCATGTTTTTCAATTTTGAAAATATTATCCTTGGCAATGAAAGTGATAAACCCAGTGGCTAAAAATGGTGTACTTTCTAGGGTATATTTCTTGGTTTATATCTGAAATAGGACACCAAAGTCAATTCCAACAAATCTCTCAGGTGACAAAATTAGCACAGTAGCATGAACTCTGCCAATTAAGCACAAGGAGGCTCTCATTAATCTAGATTTTTGGAGTTATGGAGTAATACAAATAATTTCTTGCACCTATTACTGATTTGATATCATGGAATGGTTGAGTGCACCTTTGTAACCTTTGCAGTGTTACTGGAGAAATATTGTAGTCCTTGAAAAAGCAGTTGTCTTTTAGTCTTTGGGGTGCTTGCCTGAGATTTCATCAACTTCAAACCACAGTGCCCAAAGCTGAAAGGCCAATACAGGACAATCAACAAAGTCAATTGGATGTGTAATGGAAGTTTCCAATACTGGGATTATTGTACGTCACATACAACTGAGACCCAGCAAAAGTAGGCACACAAAAATTGCCCATTTTACAGGTGGGACTTCCTCTTCCAAAAGAAAACTTTTATTCCAATAAGGACCTGCTTTTAGAAGTGCAAAGCCCAGGTATGATTATCTGGGACCTTCGGATAAGTACTAAGATACTCAGTATTGGTGTCCAACAGTTTATGGGAAACCACAAAGCCAGAGAGGCCCTGTGTGATTTCACAGTCTTATTGACCTGTTTGGAACATATTGATAGAACTTCCTCCATTTTCTATTACCTCTTCCACAAAATTAACAGTGCCTGATGATTAGGGAGGGCAACCTGTTGCTGTTACTCTTCTTAAAATACTAGTTCATTAAAGAAGTTTGAAACTGCTTTCTGGATTGAGATGCCAATCAAAATAAACAAAGGAATATCTTGTTAGCGGATTCTGATGGCACTTAGATTTGAGTTTTGAGCTATTCATGATACAGAAACTAAAGTTATACCACAGGAAGAACATTAGTCAAGAGAATCCAATGGCCAAAATTATAAGTGTCTGTGGGCTTCAGATTGCTTTAAGCAGCTGATAAGCATGACTTTGGAGTTCTGGAGCTTTGGTGTCCAGTGCTGAATATCTGACCATTCATCTGTCTAGTTCACACAATAGTACTCTGAAGTATTTTCATTGAGGGTGGTGGATAGAAAAAAGATGTAAGCCAGAAGAAACAAATAACAAGAAAAATTACTGGAAAAGATTGTGTCATGCTTCACCCACTATTACATCTGATTCTTTCTGATAAATATTGTAAATTTTGCAAGTCGCTTCATTTTTCAGTTACCATTAGGGAGTCCTATATTCAACTGAAATAAAAATGCGTATATGAAACAATTCTGCCTATAAAAATGTTTTAGCAGTGGAAATGAATTTCTGAGCAAACCAGTAACATGCAACTGATGTAACATTTTTGTTCTAAATTATGGGTTTTTAGTCCAAGACATTAGTGAAAGCTGTTCATTAGCCTACACTCATCTCTCAATCTCCTTTCCCAGTGGATAGGCACCCATAGCAGAATCATCAGTCTCAGTAAGTAATTGTTTCTGCATCAGCCTGGAGACTAAACTATCCTCCCATAAACTGAGAAAGCCTTTTAGCATCATGTATTTCATGCTGTGCCTGTGCTCTGCCTGTGCTGTGCCTGTACAGATAAAGAAATTATGTCTGCCTCTTTTGCTGTCATATCTACTTTCATTCACAAGCACTAAGCTTGTCTGAGCACAAGAATAATACAATGAAAAAGCTAAATCTTCCAAAAAGATTTTTTATTGTTTGGCTCGGGTGTACCAAAGCCCATTCAGTCACTGTAGAATACGTCATTCCTTACTAAGCATCTATCCAGTGTTTTGGTATAACCACCATTCAAAATCTCTCCTGAACTCTTCAACCTGATTAAATCCCATGACACTTACTGCTTTGTCACTGGTCACAAGCACATTAGCACTGACAGTGCCAAAGATATGGCTATACCCTTAAAAATCTGAAACAAAACAGGTTTCCCCTATCTCCTTCTCTAGTGATGTAAGCATGGTTTATCCCTACAGAGCACAACCGAGTGAAATAATGCCTTTTTAGTTAGTGGTTGGACAACTAGACATGAAAGAGTCTGAATCACCATCTCCTTTGGCTTCTCTCCACTATAGTCTGGGACATTTACAGATGGAAGTCTTTTGATCCCTCCATCTAAAGCTGTTGTATTTTGTCAAACTAAATCCTGAAAGCATGCAAATGCAAAGGAACAGAAGGATCCCTAGGGATCTAGTGCAACCCTGGTGCCCTGAGGCAAAAATACCTTTAGCCAGGACACCGAATATTAAAAAAAATATTTATCTAATTTGTTTTTAAAAAGTTGCAATGAATGAAACCCGCCGTATGTAATAGATCTTGGTACTTTAATGAAGTACTCCTTCTATTACAAAAATATACAGTATAAATTGTTTTCCTTTCCCCTGCAGATGAGAAGAGCCATCCTCTTTGTAAAAGGCTTTTACATTGTCAAGCCTGTTATAGCTGCCCTCAGTCTGTTCTAGACTAAACAAACATTACTCCTTCAACTCTTCCACAAAGTTCATATTTTCTAAACTTCTTATCGGTTTTATTGTTCCTCTTTGTACTCTAATTTGTCAACATGTTTCTTGTGTTGAGTTGTGCCTAAACTGGATACAGTCCCAAGATCTCAATGGACAGAGAATAAATTTCTCTCTGTTGTCCATGACACTTCTACTGATTTGAAGCTTTCCATTTTTGTTCTACAGCCAAAATGTTTATTAATATCTGTCTAGTTACCCATTACAATCCCCCATCCACCTCTGTTACCTAGTCAGCTATTCCCCATTCCACATCTATTTTTCATAACTCAGGCCTTTAACACAAGTTTCATTTCTCAGAGATTTGAATTCTGATCCTGGTCTCAATAGTGCATTTAGCCCCTTCCAATTTGCCATTGAAGGCAAATCATAGACATGTAGATTTCTACAAAAGAAGGTCAATGTTTGAAATCCTTTTCATTTTGATAGTGTGAAGTCCCACCTGCTTGTTTTCAAATTTTTTATAAATCACATTTACATCATGTATTTCTGAACGAGAGGATGTATGGAGGGACACTGTTTTACAAAATTTGTCATTTATTACTTCACCTTATCCACCGTCCCATTAAAGCACTTATCCTGGAGAACTCTGACATGCGAGTTCAAAGACAATTTACCATTATCTTGATACTCCCTACTGCCAATTTTATGCCAGTGGCACGTATTATGGGTTTCATTTGTTGAATCCTACTTCTGAGATCCCTGGGGTTCCAGAGGAAAGGTGATTACCTAAATAACTGCTACAGGTTTCTCAAAGTATAAGGACAGTGGTAATCCAAGAATTGCAAGGTTGTTGTCAAATCTAAACTGCAGAGACCTTGTGCTTTTCTTCTGGACTCTTCAAAATAATAAAGAATTCCATCCATGAGTAGGATCTTGGGATTGAACCAAATTTTTAAGTTCTTTGGAAAAGGATGTGCGAAATAATTTTTTTACAAAATCTTTTATTTTAATAAGTTCAGTTATAAACACATAAACCTACTTCTAAGTCATGATTTAAGCCTCTACAATAATGAAAATTTATTTGCATGGTGATTTATTCCAGAGATTTTATTAGTTTGTTTTCATTCATGAATGATGAATTTAAAGAATGAACATGATTTTAATGTGCAGAACAGTATGGACCAAATGAAAAGTGATACTTTACTCCACCCAGCAGAGAGCTAAAACTCCCCTTAGTAGATTGAGAATTTGAAAGGAAGAAAATAGCTCCAAGTTATTTCAGATGTTCTTTAAAATTCAATAAATTTAATCCAGTTTGTTTCCCACCATTTACTCAGAAGTGTTGCCTCAGGATATGGATTATTTCAGACATTGATATTCCACCATACCCTGTAATACAGGACACAGAAACTAAACATGACTGTAAAAATTAACATTCTTCTTTCTTATGCCTGAATTCAGACACTGGCCAAGATAGTGAACATATTTGAGACATTTATGCTTGGCTCTATGAAGCCTATGGATCTGGGGAACTCAAAGGTTGTAACTTTGGTACTTTATTCCATGAGGTCTAACAATTAATTATCTTTGTTTCATGTATAGTCCCAATCCTTCTTGTATTGTATGAAAATAAATACTTCAGTCAATTGAAGCAAAATAAAAATAGGGCTGAAATCTTAGCATGAATTGTATGTTTGCAAAAAACATAAAAGCTTGAACAATTTCTGATCTACAGTAAAGTAATAAAAGTACCTAAGATAACAAAAATAGGCATATTATACCAAATTTTAATTCTGCAATCTTCCATCTTTTTGTAATTCTTTTGGTACTTTTTCTTGTACATTTTTTACTTTTTTGATAAAAGTAATTTTTACCAAAAACTTCCTATGGGAATATAGGTAATGAATTCTTGAATCATATTGGCATGCCCATTCTTCAGTTACCAGTTTGAATCTCTTTGCTTAAACTGTGTTACTGGTAG
Source organism: Corvus brachyrhynchos (assembly GCF_000691975.1). NCBI lineage: Eukaryota > Metazoa > Chordata > Aves > Passeriformes > Corvidae > Corvus > Corvus brachyrhynchos. The sequence goes on along the minus strand of NW_008236769.1, from coordinate 9,478,081 downwards.
CTCATAAGTGAGTTTAATGACTTTATCTTTAGTTGCTGTGGCAAAAATAATCTATACCATGACAAAAAATTATACTACTTTTGAAGATGCAATGAAGATATTAAAAATTCATTGCTGTCCTGTGCTTGTTCAATGCACAGATTTAATTTTTTTTGTTGTTCTCTGAAAGAACTCTTTGAATAATTTATTCTAGAGGTTATGGCTGGTTTTTTTGCAGAGTAGAAATAAAGTCATTAAAAGCAGTGTAACACGGTATTAGATAAAAAATTATAATAAAAAAGAGGATCTACAAGTGTCGTGAGGCTGGTTTTGCTATGTTGGAATTTTCCAAACTACTTTGACCATGGTGGAAAACCACTGTAGGATATCCCACATGCATTGTTACTTTAATAAAAGCCTAGATGCATATTTAGTTAGATGTTTCAAGAGTATTTTAAATTAGCTGAGTGATATTGAAAATACATGTGCTTGCTTAATCAGAACCTTTCCATTAAGGTGTTTCAGCTTTAAGTTAAAATTTCTGAAATAACAAAAGAATGAGGGAAAATATGGCTTTATACAACTTTTGAGAAATAAAAATCATTCACAGTTTCCCTTATATTTTCCTGTATTTCAGTAGAATTGAAGGCTCAGTTTTACAATTTCCTGAGTCCCCAGTATTGAAAATTAAATGAGGAATAAAATTATCCGCTCACTGATAGTTTCTCATGCAGCCTATCTGATAGACTCACTGTGGAAGGTTTCTGCATAAGATGACAAAACTAAGGAAGAATCCAAGCAGAAGTTGTCAAACTCATATTCCAGTAAAATCATCCAAATATTAGCTTCCTGAAAGTGTAAACAAAGCAGACAGTAACTTGGCTTAGGAATTGTGGAATGGGAGAAGACTCTAATTACAGAAATATGAATCAGCCAATAAAGGATAATGGATTTTTTCAGAAGAGAAAAAAAAATGTAAGGTCTTGAACTATGGGGAAAGTGAGAGACTGGTTTTAGAGCATTCACTTGTGATCTTCTTCCAAAATCAGACCTCTCTAACGGGTCTTATAAACCAAATCCTGTAAAATGTGTCCCACTCTGCAGCCCACTTTTCAGTAGAACCTTTAGTATTTTGTAGAGCAGTAAAGGAGAGGGGAAGGTCACTGAAAGGACAAACAAGAAGGATATGTAGGAATATGCCAAAACTTCTACATCCTGTGGAGAAGTGCTCCTCATGGTTTAGTGCAAACACAACAATGAGGAAATCTCTCCAGTTCATCCCTGCCCACGTAACCCACTTCTCCAGACTCTCACACGGGAAAACACACACCAGAGCTGCTCCCAGATGGGAGGAAGATTCAGTCTCCCAGCCCGCATTCACTGTTTCCATGATTCCATTTCTGCAGAACCTCAGCATTCAGCTTTTATCTCCCGTGGCACGGGAATGTTGTGCTAGATATAGACCTTTAGCCAAATCCCAAAATCTTAATTTGACCCAGATCTAGGGCTTTATTTTAATGGCTGATTTATGTGAACTGAGAATGCGGCATATTGTCCAAATCAGAATTCCATGTCTCAGCAACTGAGTAAAATAAAACCTTGACTTGTGAACACAGAGGTCCGAAGGCAGCAATATAAATATTTTTAAATGCTCGAAGTTTATATTAGATTTAAATTGCTATAAACCATATCCAGCATATTTAAGACAGGATTAGTTTATAAAAAATAATTTAAAAATAGAACACAGCTCAGACAAGATCAATGAATACATTTGGGTAATCCAGGTATAGATTTTAAAGTAAAGTTGATAAGCACTAAAAAAGCAGCAAAACTGCAGATATTTGCACATTAACAAAGAATAAAACCATAGAGAAACATGCTCAGTGCGCTGCTTTTAAATTTTACCCCTTGCCAATTACAAAGGATGTGTTTAACAAAAAGCAGCAGAGAATTCTGAATCCATATGATTGCTCTGAGTATAGGAGACTGGACATGATATAGCAGCATCTTCAAAAGTAGCTCCCATGGCATTTTTCCTCATTTTGAGCAGAGGATAAACCTTGTTCATAATTCTCACAGCTTTTCTCTTACTTTCTCTTGGAAGTCTTGTAGGTTTCTTTGATTCACCCTTGTCAGAGCACGGAGTGTAAACATGGCAAGATGTGCCACCCCAACAAGATGCAAGTAGATGAAGCTTGCTCAGTAGGCACAGACGTTTGGAAGCATGCTTCAAAACACCTTTCCTACGCAAGTTAAAATTTTTTAAAAGCTTATGACAGGAATAACTTTTGATAGGAGAAAGCACATCGTTAAAAAACCCCCGCTTTTCTGGCAAATCAGTGTTCCTGGTCACTAAAGCTTAATAGTGAACAGGTAACCAGACTTCATTTGGTCTAAAATAAACATTGACCAATTAGTACACTCTTCTCTAGACTCATTCTTAGAAATAGGATTGATTTTTTTCCAACATTAACTGGTATGTGGCAGACACCCAGGAACCAGCAAGGGTGATGAAAAGCCTGGCAGACATAAAAGTAAAAATGATGTCTAAAAAAGGAAAGCAATAGAGCAAACATAATTGGCAAATGATGCAATAAGGACAACTTTTCTCTGATTTAATAAGAAAGTGTGTCATCTTTTTAATGACCCAGAAAGTCACAGATGCAACTTTATACACATTGATCAACTGGTAGGCAGAAAATGGAAATATGTAATAGCAAAGTGATTCTACACAAAAAGTCCACTGCGAAAGAAGAAAAAATATGTAAGAAAAAAAGACGTCAATTAAAATTTGTTAGTAAAGGACAGATTTTTAAGCTAAGATACTTTTTGACACACATCTCAATTTTCTGGAAATTTCCTGTAGTTGCAAATATTCCAAGCTTTTAAGAAACCTGTAGTTATCAATAAGTTAAAAAAATGGGACATCTTGGATAATAAAGAAAGAACAATAGTCATCTAATTAACATTATTTCATGCTGAACAACTTATTTACTCAGCTGTATGTTTGCATGTAAGACTGCTGTTATCTCTGGTATGCAGGAAGAACAGAAAAAAGAACTTTTCTACAGTGTATTATTGGCAGACCTACAGCAGAGCATAGAAGAAAAACAGTTTTCAGATTACTTAGTAAGCAATTTACAAGTGTTTTCTCTTGAGTTAAATTCATCAGTACCAGAATGCTTGATTTGTAACCATGTCTTTATACCACCTAATTCTTGATGAATATGAGACAAAGATTGAAGATTTAAAGAAAATTGCAGTGCATATTACTTTAATCTACCAAGGAAATAGCTACAGGTTGATGCCAAGATTTAAAAATTCAAGAAGAAATAGTTTCTAGGGAATAGCTTCATAGATAGAGTGTATGTATTTATTTCACTACCCTGTGTCTTTATAATTTGGATGTTTCTGCATGGTTAGTACTAATTTTACAGGAAGTTCCACCTGAATATGAGGAAAAAACTGCTTTACTGTACAGGTGACAGAGCACTGGAATAGGTTGCTTGGGGAGGGTGTGGAGTCTCCCTTACTGGAGATATTCAAGAACTGTCTGGACACAATCCTGTGCAATGTACTCTTAGTTGACTCTGCTTGTGCAGAGAGGTTGGGCCAGAAGCCCCATGCCCAACCTGACCCATTCTGTGATTATGTGAATATCAACTCTGAAAACATAAGAGAAATCCTGAACACATTTTACATTTATGCTCAGAAATTTAAGTCTAAATTAAGAAGGGAGGACTGAGAGGAGATCTGATCAATACACACAAATATCTGAAAGGCGGGTGCCAAGAGGATGGAGCCAGACTCTTTTCAGCAGTGCCCAGCAACAGGACGAGGAACAAGGGACATAAACTACAACACAGGAAGTTCCTCTTCAACATGAGGAAGAACCTCTTTACACTGCGGTTGGCAGAGCTCTGTAACAGCTGCCCAGGGAGGTCATGGAGTCTCCCCTCTCTGGAGACATTCAAAACCTGGACATGTTCCTGTGTAACCTACTCTGGGTGACCCTGCCTTGGCAGGGGGTTGGACTGGATGATCTCCAGAGCTCCCTTCCAACCCTACCAAATGTGTGATTCTGTGAATTGGGCATAAAACTGTCTCAATAAACAATAGGTTGTTCAAGGCTGAAGGTATTTTTTTAAAGGAATGTAGACTAAAAGTAATTTATTTACACTTGAATTTCAAGGAAATATAGATGCTTTGCCGCATTTCCACTGAAGAACAGTGGATCTGGATTTGGAAGGTTTTGTGTGTTATTAAATGGATAGGAATTATTAAAGAGAAATTATAGAAAAATGCAGAAAATAACTTGGGGGTTTGGTATATCACTAGACCTAAGTCCCCAGTTTTCCTAAAAACACCCTCCCCCCCCGCCATTCATGGTCAAAGGTCAAAATGTACAAGAACTCCAGAAAAGAAGCCAATGTTAGGGTTCACGGTCAGATTCAGCCACTTCTCAGTACCTCCTAATACCCACATGCTCTTGCTTTCTGGTCTTACAAAGAGCACAGAGTTACACTGGAACTGGGATAAATCTTGACGGAGAGAAAGAAACAGCTGTGTTGCATCTCAAACATGCAGCCATGGCATATATTAGCAAAGGCAGGCACACAAAAATGTATCTTCATCTTAAGCAAAGTACAAACAGGAGGACAATGGTCCATGATTTTTGTAAACTCTTTC